>NW_011369945.1:21259883-21283079 GCF_000735185.1 Notothenia coriiceps
GAGCAAATGTGTGTTAAGATAATAAAAGAAACAACCTCTGCTGTTTTATTCAGATTTATCTTTTTTTATTCTTCCTCTGGTTGTGATTTCTGTAAAGCTGCAGGAAAGGTTAAACCCTATCATGGTTTTGTGCATGTAAAGGGTCTGCAAAGGCTCAAATCCATGTGTTGCCTCCATTGGACTCCTTTGTTTACTTCCTGNGAGTTTGGCAATTTACTTGTCCGAATACATTTTTCACTTGTCCAGAATGGACACAAATTGGGGCCACTGGAATCTTCTTCTTCGCCATCGTATTTTACATTTTCCCACGGTTTTTACGACACCGCTAACGTAAGTGAGCGGTAAGATTTTACTGCATCACACATAGGGTTGGGTATCATTTGGATTTTAACGATTCCGGTTCTGCTTTTTGATTCCAGTTATTTTCGGTTCTCAATTCCGGTTCTTTGAGAGGGTAAAAATAAGTCCCATGACAAACTGGGAGAAAAATATATTTATGAAAACATTAAGTGAAATCTGTATTCCTATTTAAAAATCACTTCATACTGTTTAATTTCTTACGGTTATTGAATAAAATTATATAAAAATAATCTCTGCATTGTTTAGTTAGTTCTAAGTGGTGCAGTTTGAGAATGTACAATTGTACAGTCTCCTCTGATGTTACACTGCAACCTGCCTGTGAGACAGAGTCCAACCACACATGTCCAACACATAGGCCTAATAATAATAATAATAATAATACATTATATTTATAGCCTATTGGCCTAGCGCTTTTCTAAAACTCCCTTGAGTTTTAGAAAAGCGCTAGGCCAATAGGCTATAAATATAATGTATTATTATTATTATTATTATTAGGCCTATGTGTTGGACATGTGTGGTTGGACTCTGNCACAGTGGAAGCTAACAATGCTGGGGTTCAGATAACGGAGAGTTTGTAAGGAACTAGTTGAATTAATCTATATTACAACACGACACAACAGTTTGAATTATTATTACACTTATATCATGTAATATACCACACTGTATATATAAGGACGCTTCACCATGTTTGGTAAACCACTCGTAAACTTTAAATGATGTCCCTCGATGTTATTACGATGTACGCCCCCTTCCTTCGTTGCTCCAACATTTCTCCGCCGTGATTGGTCAAATGATGGACGAATGTAGGAGCCGCGAAGGTGATTGGCCGGTGAATTATGGAGCTGGCACTGCCATTGGCTAACGAATGTTGGAGCTGGCTCTGATGGCCCCATATCTCAACATTTCTCAAAAAATTACCACAGCCGGAGCCTGAGGTCGCAGTCTCCTCTAGAGCAGTGGGTTCGAATCCACTTCTTGGACAACAACCTTTTCTTTGTAACAGCTACATGTAACATGATATAGGGTGACATACCACATGTTAGCAATTCTCTGTATGTTGGAAGACACACTCCGCCAATAAAGTGCTATGTGTCACATGGTGGCTTTTCTACATTGCAAGTAGCATGTGTTTCTATTATCCGGTTTTTTTAATTGTTTTACCTTCTTCTTCTTAACAGATGGTGATGCTGGCCTTCCAGCCACCCAGCGTGCTCAAAAGGATCAGCGAAGGAGGGACATCTGGATCTGAGAAGAAAACAAGGCCACTCAAAGAGGCACGACATCGAAGCTCATCCCTCACGTGTCTTCTATTGTCAAATAACAAGTTTCAAAAAATCAACGTGTAAAATTTCACATTTATCATGACCCACTTGTTTGAAAAGATCGAAGCCTAGTGTGTTCTTCATATCACAAAGTCAACAGTAAAATTGGAGCAACTGTAGCAAGAGCAGCGCCGATGGTTAAATAATAATAATAATAACCTTAGATTATATCAGCGCCTTTTAGGGACCCAAGGTCGCTTCTACAGAAAAAACTGGAGTAAAAACAAAAAAAGATTAAATCTGTTTTTTACAATTCCTCATGTGCAATGCTCTCCCATTTCATCCACCAGAGGGAGGACACCACACCTAAGATATTCCAAACACACCGAACAAGTTCACTTGCTTTTAAAGTTCCCTAATGGCGTCCGCCTCCCAGGGAAACAGAACTCAATAATTCATAACAGGCTCTCGTACATTTCAATGAGCTGTTTAATTAGGAGGCCCACAGTAATGGTCTCGGAGGCGGCTAACAGGAGGACGAACAGGAGGGACAGATTGACAGGTCCTCGTGGCAGATTCAGCAAATCACTAATTATAGGAAGAAGTTCAAACCTTCCCTCTAATGATGATTATTTGGCTCTTATTGGACATTCACAAATCGACAGAGAGATATAAAGGATGAGGAGAGAGAGTGGACAAATGCCTTCATCTTTGATTCTGATCTATCAGCACATTGAATTTCGAATCACTCTTAGGCCACCAAATTGTAACGAAGAATTCAGTTTCCCTAGTATCTTAATATTTTGTTTACTGTAAATTGGTATTTCAAAATGTATATTTTCTGTGGAATTGATGGGAGTATATGTCCTCACTTGTATGTGGTACTGTACTGTTCCAGTGATGTGCATATGTTGTGCTTGTGCCACAGTGAGCGCNCCCTGCTTCATAAACAATACTGACATCCCTGTGCTCCTCCGAGTCTGGGGGTCCGGGGATGTGAGTACAGCGCGAGGACACAGGGAGGCTGCTTCACTTCATAAAGGAAATGGCGGTCAATATTAACAACACAGGAGCTAAAACGCTTAATAACCTTCATTACGTGTTAGAGAAAGAACATAAGAAAGTTTGACAAAGATGAGGCTGTTAAACGGGCAGCGGATCCGCTGTACGTAGAAAGAGAGAGAGAGAGAGAGAGAGACGCTGAGCTGCACCGTGCAGCGATCAGCTGATACGGAGCATAGAGAGAGAGAGCTGCGGTCCGCGGGGCTCGATCGGCCTCGCCTCCTGTCCTCACAACTCTTATCAATCCCGGGACCGGACAATTGTTATTTGTTCCTACTCGGAACCGAGTTTTGCTTCCCAACCCCGCCACTGTGCTACACTTCCCGCCCCGCGCCGTCACTTGTCCGCCGGACAAGTCAATTGAAAGATCTACTTGTCCGATATTGTAAATAAAACGTCCCGGACGGTGGGACGTGTACTTTTTCGCACACTGCTCTTGTACCTGTTTGGGGGGCCGGTGGCGGTTGTACTCCTCTCCCCACAGTTTGGCCTCCATTTGCAGCCTGACGTCCTCAAAGTAAAGGTTCCTGTCCACCGTCTCCATGTACTGCTTGGACACATAGTTAGATGCTGACTTCCAGTTGCTGCTGTGTGAGAAATTAGACAACTTCTTCCTGGAGGGAAATAAGAAATAAGATATAACAGTAGTGAGGACGGAAGCATTTCAGTTTTTGTTATGTATTCTCAGTTCATACGTAATAAATATACACAACTAAAGCAATATTTAACTGCTCCAAACACACATACTGTATTTAAAGGCCAACCGGAACAGCATTTCAACATTATGGATGTAGAGATTTTTTAAAACTTGATTGGGTTTTTAGAAGTAGGAGATGTATTTTTCATGCTCCGGGTTTTGTCACATTTCTGCGGGATACTGGAAACAGCTGAAGTGGGAGGTTGTTGAATGCTTCTCTTATAACTGAAGATTAGACAGGAACAATCTGACTATTCTCTGTCATTCTGCAGTTTCATGCAGAGGCCTAAACAAAGCGAGGCAGTGATACGCTTGAATTAAAAAAATCCAGGGATTCAATCAAGTAAAATCCCTGTCGCTAGAATAGAATAACTTCTACTCCTACTACTTCGACTGTAATATTTGGCTGCACAACAAGTGGTCAACAATGCAACACATAAAGTACTGTACATAAAATATACACTGTTTTCACAATAACTTTTTACCGGCACACATACATGTAAACATATTTAATATGTATATATGCGACTCAAATATGTATGTTTATTTAATTCATTTGATATTTTAACAGTAAACCTGTCTATAATTTTAATTTTATCTTGAATTTTATTCATCTTTAATCTTGTGTGAATCTGTGCTGTCCTGTTTTTCAATCTCACCCTGTTGCTGTTTAAACTACTGAATTTCCCCACGGGGATTAATAAATGTCCATCTTATCTTATTTTTCGTACCATGTTTGGCTCTGAAACTAATCCTATCCTCCCGAGTCCGAGCCACAAATGTGAGGAATGTGGACTTGCACCACTTATAGGCTAGAAGATAAATGCTGTGCTTTGTTTACACTGAGACCACGAGGGCCTCCGTTACTAGAACATGAGGGCAATAACCGCTGGATAACAACTGAGGAATAATTCAACTCACGTCCTGAAGCACTCCCTCATGGACCCTTTCCCAAACGGCTGTGAGAAACAAGAGAGGAAATAAATAAGATACGTCTTTTTTTTTTTTAAACAATCCTTCGCCAAAAAAACAGGACTACCTGGGAAGCCATCTTAATGTGGACCTGGTCTTGAGCCCACTCTCCTGTGCTGGCATTGTACCTGCAAAGAGGGAAAGAGAATGGAGTCAGAATCAGATGAACGGTCATTTTGATTATGCACACTCAACTGTGTTTCTTTAAAAATCTTCTTTAAATCCACATAATCAACATCTGTAGTACGGATAGTGATGCTACAGATGTTCTCGCTGCCTGACAAACCATCAGTTTCTCAGAGCTGCTTTGTTTCAAATAAATTAGTCTTTTAACCAAACTGGTCTCAGGCTTCCTAAAAGGTGAAATGTTTTAGGTTTTTCATTGATGTAATCTTTGGTGTTTGGACTGTAACCAATCTGAAGGCATCAGCTTGAACTCTGGGCAAATGTCTTTAAATCTGACTTGTTATAACCTAAAATGTATTGAAGATGAAGAACAGAAAAGTTAAGAGATACCCCACAAACATTATGCATTACATTAATGCACATCATATGAATAACATCTTGTTCTTTTTCCCTTAATAATGTGAGCCATGCTCAACTCTGACATTTTTGAACTCAAGTCTGCACAGCCCCCCACTTTAAAATATAATACACTATAGTTTGCCATAAATTGTCATATTTTCATTGTCCTAAGTGTTTTAGCTTTTAAGGTTCTTTGTATATTTAAATCAAAATGTGGTGTAATACTCTAAATATTATTTGTTTTAATGCTAAATTGATCTAAAAATACTTATTTTTTATTATCCTTCTATATTTCTTTTTGTACCTACTATTGCAACTTCTCTTTTTAGATTGTTTATGTTCACACCACCAGATACCAAAGCAAATTCCTTGTATGTGTAACATGGCAATAAACTTGATTCTGATGAGATAAAATGATCTTAAATTGCAGCTCAACCTCCATTACAACTTTTTGGAACTAAGTGTACTGCAGCTCAGCGAACTAGCGTCTCTTTCAAAGATCTCGGCTGTGAGACTCTCAGACTGGGTCTGCTCTGTGGCGCTTGTTTTTATTTCCCACCTGTTCCATGAATCACTCTCACTGGATGGTCTACGACACTGGCTGGATGCCTGGACTCTTATTTCTGTATTGATTCTTCTTCTGTTACTAAAAGAACTCATAAACGTTCCAGTCTCGATCACAATAGCCACGTTACTCTTTGCACACTGAGTTCGTCTGTCAACAGATCAATTATTAACATAGAACATCTAATTTCCTCTTTACGGAGTATCAACAATGAGAGACACAAATGTGTTTCCTCTTTCTTTCTTTCTTTCTGTACCCATTTCTTTTGGTATAACTATTAAGGGTTAATGTGTTTGATGTACTCAGGGAAGAGGTCATATGGTGATAAGAATGTCTGGGTCAGGCTGTCTGTTTGACTTGGTGGGGCGTTTGTGCCGGGTTAATAAGTACAGCATGAGGTGCAGCTGCAAGTCTTCACAGCTGAAAACCTGAAGTGCCTTTATCCTAGGAACTCAGTTAACCTTTCCATCTCCACTTGAAAAAAAAGAACATTGCTCTATTCCTCGTCCAAAAGCTTTTCTGCCAACAAACAGCTTCAGCCTGAGAACAGGGCGTACTACAGCCACAGTCATTCCATCAGGTCCACATCCAGAGAGGGAAGTAGGAGTGAGGTTACAGAAGGATAACATTAGCACATGAAGAGAGAAGGCAAATCCTCGCTGCTGGCAATCACTCCTCTCCGCGCAGTCAATTCCAGTCTTGTTTGTTATGTATCGGACCCAACACACACATACTAGCATAAGAATCCTTTTTCCTGTTTCTCCACCCACACCCATTTATTTCTGTCAGCCTTGATGTATAAACCTGCCCACGCCTGAGAGCTCTGCAAGGGGTGTGGATGTTTTTGTAGCCGCCATGTTGGCCATTTATATCTGGCTACACTAAGATTAGAAACACTGACTGATATATTAGCCTGTGAAACCTGCAGCCGCCTCAATGGCAGCTGGCTGAGAAATGTGCAAGGGTAGCACATCTTCTCAAAGTCAAGGAGGACAGAATACTATCCCTGCACTGAGTTATTGACTCACATCATAGTAAACATATGCTTACGTGTTTGGGCATGAAGCCTGTGTAGGAGGGTTCCCAATGGGGGTGGGTCTCTCTTTTAGTGTCAACAAATACAAACATAAGTTGTAGCTTTATACTTTTAAGTTACTTATCAATGTTTTTTTATTTTGACAATGGGAAGGATGAAATTGTGTAAAGGTAGTCAGTCGTAATGAATGTTTTTACGCGACCAAACGAGATTTTAGAAAAACATTACATTTAATTAAGAAGGTGATCTATTGTAAGCAATCATAATTGTTTTATCTTCATCCCCCTCTTGTATATTTTTCAAAATTCATGAGGCAGTACTAGCGGTCATGCAAAACCCTCTTTTCACCCTCTGTCTGCAACTATAGACAGTCTGCCCCGATTGGTTAGCGGGGCCAGTTCTGCTTTGATTGGTCAACTGTTTAGAGATGTCCCATGCTGGCCAATAGAAGCGCCAAGTAAACAAAGGACTCTAATTGAGGTGTTTCAGGCAGGGGAAGGAGTGTGTGGGCGAGAAACTCTATCTGGTGTGACTTTTGGGATTTTAGCCTTTGCAGACCATTTACATTACATGTCACTTGTTAAGACGCTTTTATCCAAAGCGACTTACATACCTAATACTGTGGACAATCCCCACAGGAGCAATTTGGGGTGAACTGTCTTGCCCAGGGACACAACGACATGCTGACTGCAGTGGGGTTTGAACCTGTGACCCACTGATCCCAACACCAAGGCTCTATCCACTGCNGAAGGTGAAATAAAATACAAGGAAATAAAGCATGTTTTGTTTGTCCACTGTATTTTCTGGTATTGATTCAAGTCAATAGCACACGACCTGGAAGGTATTGAAGACAAATCTCAACTTTTGAATGGAAAACTTTTTAACTTGCACAACTTTATTAATTTTAAAAATAAGGGGGGAATAGAGTCCAACAATAAGATGTGTCCTATTTGTACAGTCCAGTTATTATATCTGGTATACATGAGGAGTCAATGGGTCACAGTACATTACATTACATGTCACTTGTTAGACACTTTTATCCAAAGCGACTTACTGTGGGCAATCCCCACAGGAGCAATTTGGGGTGAACTGTCTTGCCCAGGGACACAACGACATGCTGACTGCAGTGGGATTTGAACCTGTGACCCCCTGATCCGAACACCAACGCACAGCCCACCACTGCACCACACGCCTCCCGTGAACGCTGTTGGAAATAAATGATCTTTTCATTACAAAAACTGCTGAAATTTCACATCAATATATATTAATATAAAATAGGTGTACTAAAATACAATTTTACATTTACTTTAAACAATTAAATGCTAACATTCACTCCACCAGATGACAGTCTTTAAGCTAGTTTTCATGGTTGATGTTTCGAGGGAGGAAAGGAAAATCACACACTTCATGTTACAGTTACAATAAGTACTTTATTGATTCCACAGTGATGCCAGCGCCTGACAGATAAATATACAGTTTATCAATGTACAGCTTGCTGAGAGACAATACACACAGTCCCTTGTACACATACTTAATGTTTTAAGTGTTTAACATACTTTTGGCTGGTTTCCTTGTCAAAGTATATATGGTCCCCATTGAAAGATGTGAGTTAGGTTGTTTCTGTGTCTGTGAAAGAAGCCCTTTCAAAGTTTCGCTCTGTTAAGATAATGTGCTGTTACATGTGCAAATCATCTGATGGTGCAGCAGCAATATAAGCAATGTGTATACTGTGTGTGTGTCTGTGTGTTTGCATGAATAACAGATCTGGAATGCAATACATTTTATTTACAATAGATACATTTAAACTATCAATATAGGAGGAAAACGTGACATCTTATTTTGTCAGTAGTCTCAGATTCACACCAAGCAAAACTGATATTATGAAATAAATGCTGTTGCAATCTGATTTCATCCACTGAACTTCTTTATGCTTACTTAGTTTGCAGTGCAAAATTATTTGCTGGCAATTGCAAAATAGTGTGATTTTATAGAAGCTATTCATACGCAGTAGTATTTTAATTTTCAGTATCATCTTCATTTGAATAAATCTTTGTGTATACCCTTTAGTGCAGCCGTGCACACATACAGGCATGCTC
The DNA here is from genome assembly GCF_000735185.1 of Notothenia coriiceps. Lineage (NCBI taxonomy): Eukaryota > Metazoa > Chordata > Actinopteri > Perciformes > Nototheniidae > Notothenia > Notothenia coriiceps. The sequence goes on from NW_011369945.1 coordinate 21,268,459, forward strand.
ACGCATCAACTTTCAGTCACTCATAAGCCACAAATAGCAGATCTATACACACACATATAACCATACACTCACATTTTCAAATCATACCATAACAAAACAAGTCTAGATTCCAATCTTGTATTCATATCCAGGATGTGTTTCTTCACTAAGCAATGTTTGTTAAATTATCTGTTTTGTCCTTATTTTACCTAAACCCACCGAGTTTTGAGCTCTTCAAATGTTAAGAGACATCAAAATTACAAATCCTATCCATCTCTGTGGTCTTTTTTTAAAACACTAAAACAAAGATTTTTACCAGGATTTTTTTTATTTCTTTTACCCACCCTTCTGCATAGGTAGCTTAAACAGGCAAAGTTAATGCTGACGACACCAACTTTTTCCACCAGTTAGTAATGGCTCTAGTTATCCTCAATTGATCTGTTCACTGTGCAATCACTGTATGTCAGCCTTTTTCTACACTTTACATATTAGATTCCTGAAAACCTCTTCAAAGTTCTGTTTCAACAGCACCAGCATTCTGTAACAACAACGCTCATCTTTTACCCCACAATCCACCCTTGCCTGCGTTTCAAGTGTAGGTCTGCACGACTCAGTTTGTCGCCTTTCTTCTCGCCCTTTACTTCAGGAGCGATATGTCGTCAGCAAAGTCCCCGTGTGGGTAGATGCAGCGGGCGAAGCGCCACTGGCACACCATGAGACACAGCGGCAGCATGAAGAGAGCGCAGATGCCCGCCATGATGTAGGCGATGGTCATGAGAGTGGACTCGTCCGTCTGAGGGATGTTGTAGCCGCAGTCCTTGAGGTCGACGCCGTGGAACGGGCCCTCCACAGAGGCTGTGCGAAACTCATCATGCACTACGAATGACAGAAAAGGAATGTAAGTATTTTTTGTACTTACATTGTTATTTAGTACAGACAAAAGATATAGAAGAAAGATGCATAATATGATGAAATACCAACTACCATTTCAAAAAGAAATTAAAATAATAATAATAACAGAAAATAGTAATATTGAATAAATACATAACAATAAAAAGTCAATAGGATCCCTTCAACATTTTAAATAACTAGGTTGACTGTCTGATTTAACCAAGGAATTCAAAATGTACTATTCCATATAATCCCACTCTTTGTTGGAGCTTATTTTTTGCCAACTTAATGTTTGGGTGTGCCACCTTTTCATGGTTTGTGACAAGAAATTTGTTTCTCAATATATTTTTTAGAAACCTCACCATGGCAGGTGCTGACTGCAAAGCCGATACGTTTATTTTCTCGGTCGAACACCACATAGAAGCCTTCCATGATGACAGCCCCCATCACCGTACCAGTGCTGGACTGGGACACAGCAAACTTGTAACAGTCCTCCTCGGCGGAAGCCACGTCCTCCACTGGCCGCAGGTATTGCTACATAAACAACAATGAAAAATACAAATTAAGGATGTCAATCTTTTCCAATTCCGGGTATTTATGCCATTGTTATGTCTGGGGCCTTGAAATTAAGTGCTAAAAGGCTAAAGAAGTCGGGTACTTTCATTGTGGCCCACTTTACGCCACAATGAAACTAAATGTGCTATCATTACATATTTTGTCCACCAGAGAGCACTGACATGTGCTTTTTGTATCTTGAAAATGCCCCTCTCAGTAAAATGTTTAGTCAGAAGCCTTTATCCTAAAATAAGGTATCTTTATCAAATGTTGTTTTAATTAAATGTATGAGATAAATACATAATGATGTTCAGACTCTTTAAACTCTGAGTGATTACAGTTCCAGCCATAAATATTCTGTCATCTTTGTCTGTAATTTTCTTATACGTAGCTTCAATGTACATTCAATATGTGGTGTATAACCTGCTATATAAGAGAAGGCAAGAAAAGTAAAAACTTATCTTGAGCGTTTCAATCTGCTGTCAGCTTCAATGTCACAGACCTCCCACACATTTAAAGCACCTCACTTCTAAATCCCCCTGTCCATCTTTTTTATTCCACAACCATCAAGGTCTTTTCATGTAGCTTTGAATGAAAAACGCTTAATGACTTTTCAGAACTTTCTGAAAAGCTTTAGAAAATACATTCAAAGGAAATTTTCTCTGAAATGTGGTCATTGTATTTTTCCTCATGGTACCTTGCCATGCTTTCATCTTTTGAGACTACATAAAATAGTCTGGCTAAAGGATAAGAAGACTGATTGTGAACAGACTTCCTGAATGAGTGCAGAGGGGAATAACATACATATATTTCAGTTATCCGGCAGTCAGTGTAATCATCATAGACCTTGTAATTACAAAGGATGTACGTGACTCAAAGCTATGTACAATTATTTCAAATTTCTGAAAAATACCAAAACCTGAGTGCTCAAAAGTGCAGCCTATGTCAGAATAATGGGTGAAATGTTTTCTATCCTGAACAAACCCACATGTCTAAAAGAACAAGAAGTGACATGAATCACGCTGTCATACAGAAGCAGACAAGGAGGCCGATAAAAAAAAAAAAAAAAAAAGGGTACATTTCCATTTCAATGTCATCTACCAGTTCTGAGGTGTGATGAATGTCAATCTAAAATTATGTAAAAGTGGCATAACCTGTATGTGATTTAGGACAACTCATGATGTGAAAAATTGCCTTAAACAGAATTGTAAAGAGCAGATTTCCTGTAGTTTGTGCTCTTTACACTGTGGGAAAAAAACAGATCTTATTCACACCCGCAAAGAACCGAAAAAGAGATTTTGGCAAATGTTGCCTGCAGTGTCACTATCCTTACAGGCCGAGAAGGTGAATCCAGCACTTGTTTCCAATCATGAATCAAGGTAAAATGAAACACAGTAGCTTCTGATGATTTTAAAAATAATTTCACTTGAGAAATATAACTTCATATGGGACAAATGTTTTCCACACATGCAACAAGATTCAGCTTCAGTAGAGAGACAGTGTAATACCTGCGGCAGGATGGAGATTCTGAAGGACTGGTTGTGGTTTTCACTCATCAGGTAGAGGGAGATGACGGGGAAGATGTGCCAGGGTGTAGTACCAGCCTGCCAACAAACCAGCTGCTCCCCCAGCCAGAACCCAGAGGGAAACTGCTCGGTCTGAAAAACAGGGTCCAGAGGTCAATCGTTTATTTTCCCAAAACCACTTATTATAAATCAGGCTCATGTGGACATGAGACTGGAGGTAAGCCAAAGGTTTGTGGGAAAAAACATTCCGTATACATATAAATCGTTAATATCTTCTACAATTTTGACTACAAAAGTATGCCATTCGATCGAAAACAAACAAGGTTTTGCAGAAATGTAAGCAAAAATATTTTAATCCGACAACTTTGAAATGGAAAACTGGGAGATACTAACATGTCTTAAGTTCTTTAAATAAGTGTATCTGATCAGATCTTATTATGAATCTAAGATGTCCTGCCCAAAGCCATGCTATAAAAAAGTGAGAGCATTCTTTAAAAATGTCCATTAAATATAATGTGAGTCTTGAGCATTTCGTTGTTCAAATCCCAAATCAAAACAAACTTCTTCAGAACTGCTTTTAATCTGTAATTCATGTTTTGTATTATATATTTTAAGTCTGTTTTAATTATGTTTTTATGATTTTTACTCTGTAAAGTGTCTTTGAGTTTCTAGAAAAGTGCTCTATAAATGAAATGATTTATTATTATTATTATTATTGTATTGTCTGCTTTCATGAGACATCTCAAGAAATGAGTAATGACCAGGAAATCAAAGCAGAGTCATGTAGATATGAATAAGGTTATCCATAGCATTGACTGACCGAAGAAGCTGCTTCAATAGCCTTGACTGCAGCCTTGAAGACTTTTCTAGGCAGTCGAAGGTTAGTGGTGCCGCTGTCCACGATGCTCTTATCATAGTTGTACTGTAAAAGAAAAAAGATCAGTCACCAATTAACAATGTCTTACATTTTGTTGACATTTGAATCATTCTTACTTTCGTTTTTGCTGTCGTCTATCAATCCGCCACATCTTACCTCTTTACAGTCCATGTTCAGATCCTGTCCGTTCACCTCAATGCGCACGATGATGACCTCATAGTACCACTCCCTGCGGATGGGAGTGTACCAAAGCTCTCCCACGTACAGGGACGGGTCCACTACTCCGATGATCTAAGAGCATAAGGAAAAGTTAAATCCAGCCGGGTCTCCCAATACGACATTAGATGATTTGTGTGTGTTAGTGTGTGTGTCTCACCATGCTGCCACCAACAGTAGCGCTACCCAGGGAGTCGTTTTGGGAAAAGCCTGCTCCACACAACTGCAGAGAGAAGAGGTTGGGAACACGAGTCTGCCGAACTAGAGAGTCGAAGAAAGGCACCAATGTCTCGTCAGGCTGTAGAAAGAAAGAGGGGGGGGTGTGTGAGAGATAGCTTAATTTCTGAATGCCCATACTGTTTTTAGTTTCAGCTTTACATGTCGATAAAATGGAGCAAACCTAATTCTTCCAATCAGTAAACCGTTTGTAATTTTTGTCAATCACAAATGTGTTTCTTTTCACATCTTCCAAATGTCAGGTTGAACTGGAGTTATCTAAAAATATATCCCACATCCAATGTCTTCATTCCATGTCATCAGGGAATACATGTAGCCTAGTCATTTTGACTTTGACTTTCTTCTTTATATAATGTCCAAATATATATACAGTATGTTACAGTTGTAAAAATAGAGAGTACTCATCGACTATAAAAGCATGGTTTCTCGGCGATGAAATTTAATGATTTGACAACCGAGGTGCTGATGTGTATGGTCGGACCTGTGCTGCAGAAAAAAACCTCATTCATGGGGAGGTATTTTTCAGATTTTCATAAACCAAGGGATACGCTGCTCTTACCCGGGCTATGTCGGCGTAGGCCAGTCCCAGGATTCCCTCCCAGTTGGATCCGTTGATGAAGAAGCGATCTGACTGGGTGATGGCAGCGATGTTGGCGCGCAGCGTGGCGTTGGGGCCGTGGGGGACGGAGACCAGGTCCGTTCCCAGCTCCCCCTCCCAGCGACCCTGCGTGTAGGGAACATACACACTCCTGCCCTGATCGCGGTACGACCCGGAGCTGTCAATGAGTAGTGAGATAACAGAGTGGGAGAAAAATGAGAGGGAGTTAGCGTACAGTGGAGGGGAAAGAAGAGGGTTTGGTTTTGAGGGAATATCATATGTTTTATTTTTAAATGACCATTCAGTTCAATACAATTAACAAGGTGGACTCCTTGTTAATCGCATGTTAACATAATCAGTGTAAAGGTGGAAATAATTATTTGTTTTTCCTCTACAATATCACCTGAAAATGCTGCGAGATATTTGGTTAAAAAAAACACATTGGTGCTCTAAGACGATATTCAGGTGATCAGGTGAGTGGGTGTTACCTTGGTTGATGATTGGCTAATGGTTACACAAGCCAAAGAAACGTTATGACATCATAAAGTGGCCAAAATCTGATCAGCTCATTCTCAGGCAGGTTTTTATATAAATTGATCAGGACAAAAAGAGAGCGAATATTTTTTCCTGAAACTTTCAGAATCTCTTTACACATAGGGGACACATGTTTATGTATAAAATACATGAAAAAGGGGATTTTGCATATTAGGTGACCTTTAATAAAATGGGGAAGACGTAGGACTGTATATTTTATTCCTGGTGTCTCTACTCACAGTGAACGATGGTAGTATCTGCGCAGGAAGGGATGAGCAGCGGCCCCCACAGCAAAGTTACTACTTCCTGTGTCCACCAGGATGTTCAACTAGTGAGAGGGAAGAAAGACACAGAGACATTTATTAAATATATGCAGTGTGCGTTTATTTACAAAAATCAATACGTTTGTAAAACAGACATTGTGAAATTGATTAGGTTCCATCTCTGAAGGGCAAGTTTAATCATCAGTATCTTGGCTACCTTGGAGACAGACATTTGGAAATATATTTCTGTGAGGGGTTTTTAATGTCTGCTATTGATATCTTACTATTGATATTCTACCTATATATATATTGGCAGTCCTACAGGCTAATGTTCTCTTTCACAGGAAGTAGTCAGCGTCACATCACACAGATTTTCATTTTTCATCTGTCATTCTCGGTATCCATTTCTCTTCCCTTGTAGTGTCCTGTGCTGTTTCCTGTTGCCCTAGATGTCCTTCTCCGTCCCCTCTCTGCCTCCACTCTCACCCCCCACTCATCTCAGGTTGCTTTTTCTACTCCCTCTCTCCCCCATCTCCTCATCTCCTGTCTGCATCTCTTTGTGAGTATCATATTTTGCGCCATCAGTCAAAACAGTTAGTGAATGTGTGAATGGAGCCCGATGGCAGATGCCGATGAAGAAAAACTCAAGTTTATATATTATAATGTAGAAATTGTGAGAAAATAGCAAAGCAACTTCTATATTTGATCAAATAATGCGTTTGTTGTTTACCAGCAAAACAATAGGGAGAGAACTGCTGTAAACAGTTACTCTCATACTGACACTGTCCAATTGTTGAAAAAACATGTTGATTGCTCATGTTTTATCACAATGGTAAATGATGTCCTTAAAGTCTGCCATTAATCATCGTTTACACATGAAATTATCCATGCCTACAATTTGAAGCTACCTATTTCAAATGATTTTTCGTTCTGTTTCTTTTTTTATGTACTGCTGCTTTACACCATTTATCTGGTGATACATTTTAATGCATTCCCAATTGTCTAGTTGTAATTGAGTTCAATCAATGCATCAACATTTATATGGTTGTATTCAACATGTACTCATGTGATTCGTGTAAGGACATACTTTGCTAATATACTGATTGATAAATCAAAGGGACTATAGATAGACAGTTTGCTACAGAAACACCATAACAGATGAACAGACGGGCGGTCAGATACAGCCACAGCAAGCCGTTCAATAATGGATTGGCTCTTTAAATATCCAGGATAGTGCTACTGTCTCAGGGGCTGGGCCTGAAAGCCCAGGATAAATATGGACTCTGTCTAACAAACACACACATCTCAATGATAACACACACACAAGCCTGCATATGCTGTTTCTACTAACACCTCTACAGTCAAAGTGTAACAATGCTCAACACACCCTGTCTTCCTCTCTTTGCCAGAAATGTGCTGACTGCTTTGGTTGATTCTGTTTCCCTCACACACACTAAAGGCTCCATCCTGACACACTGAGCCTTCAAGTATTCCCCTATTCCCCTGTCTCTCTCTCTGTCTTCCTGTCGTCCCTGGCAGAGTGCCAGTCTTTTCCTGCCATTATATCTGCCCTCCCGCCTTCACTACGGAGGAGAAATCATCTAGTGTTTACCGGAACACATCGTATCTGAAAGTTACTGTAGATGATTTGAGATCGTTTCAACAATTTTGCATCTACCAACCATATCAAAGGTTATACAAGGCCTGTACAGCTTATGCAATTACGATAATTTCATTTCAATATCATTTACCCAACGATTGATGCATCAATTTATAAAAAGTATGTTTACCTTGATGCAGGCTCTTTCATAGACATAAAAACATTCCGATAATTTGATTCAAGATGCCTTAATACTCTTTAAGGGCCTGCTAATGGTTTGTATCTGTGTTGTTATCGTCATGGATATCCTGACTATTCATTTTAATTAATTATATGGTCATTGACACCTGACTAGTGCGTTTCTGCTGGTTGATCTGGAGTGGAGACTGCTGTTTTTGCTACAGTTAAGGTCATGCTTCAGTTTGGCATATGAAAAAAGGGTGTGGCTTTCCTGAGATCCTTAATAATTCCAGTATGTATTAGAAACCTAGAAACGTAAATGTATTAATCAGCTTCATATGATGAGCAAACACATTTTATTGCTGAAGTTAGTGCAGTTTCGTTTGCTAAACCTACATTTTTCAAGCAAGAGATTTCTGTTTTTTTTTGTCATATATTGACTTAATTGTCTCTAGGGCGGAGGTCATGGAACTGGTGGTACCTATGGCTCCTATTGAGTGTTGCAGGAATGAGTCCTGAAACCCACAAATGAGCTAGCATTTATTTTTGTGAGATGCCTGAAATTAGGTCTCTGGTTAATACAAGCTAAATCGATATTCATGTTTACTCACCAACATAAAATATGTCACTAAATACCCCACTGGTGAGTGTGTGAAGCTTCTTTTTGTCATAAAACAACAGTTGCTAACAAGTGACTATGAGAGTACTTCATCGTCATCACGCCAAACACGAGTCGGCCTTTAGCTTAACGATGGCAACGTGAAGTCAAGCGACTGTGATGTATGTTTAAAGTTATGTTAGCTTTTTACTTCTGGCAATTGCATTTACAGGCTGACAAAACGTGTAGGTATCATAAACATGTGTCAACCAGGAATAATCTGAAACCCAATGGAAAGATTCCATTGCTTTTTGTCGAGTGAGCCCCTGTGATGCTTTATTCTGGGTCAGCCTAAGAAAATATGTCATTGCACCAGTCAATTGACACTGTAGTGATTTCTACCTGTATTACACCCTCTGGCCCATACACTCTTTGGTACACATCCATAGCAAACAAAGATACAGCGGTTCAGAGAATACCCTGAGCAAGGGATGGATCCCAGAGCACAAACAACACAACACTTTGTCCGTCTTTGCTGACCAAACTCAACCTCAAGCACTATGCCGAAACATTAGTGTCTCTCAATGGAAGGTTCACCTCCACTTGTCACTCATCTCTCGCCATTGTGTTCATTCATTTTTTCAACTCCTCCCTCTTTCACCTTCTTCTCCTCTTCTACCACCTCATCACTTTCTCTCTGTTCCTCACCCTCTGGGTGCCAGCCTGTACACCACAGCTGCACTTGGCTGGCACTCCTCACTCTGCAGAATTAATGGTTCCATTATCTGTCTGTATCCGTCAGTTCTTTCACACACACACACACACACACACACACACACACACACACACACACACACACACACACACACACACACACACACACACACACACACACACACACACACACACACACACACACACACACACACACACACACACACACACACACACACACACACCATCTGTCACTTCAGGGCCGTCAACATTATTGCAAATCGCATAGTACATTGGACAAACGCATCCTCTACCACCGACTTGTATTTTGCATTCCCTATTTACAGTAACTATGTATATCTTACATAAAAAATTGCCTGTTACAGCAATGTACGACAATATTGATATACAGGGACACAGGGACGTGCACAGACATTTGGAGGGGCTATTGCTCTAAACTGGAAAAAGGGCCTCCCCCCGGAAAAAAACATAAGACCTTTTTGAANACACAAGGCCACAGCAGCTCAGCTGGTCAGCACTGCCCATATTCGGGGGAAAGGCCTGTGGGGGCCCATCCATGAACTGGGACACAACCAACAGAGAGGCTGCTGGGAATTCAAACCAAACACCACAGAGTGCACATGCAACCTGTGGTCAGTGTATGTGCATGAAGAGGTGTTCGGGATCGAAAGGGGAAAGGTAGAGTCAATGTTTTGACAAAACAACTGAAACCAATGGCTAGAAAAGCCTGGTCTTCAAATGTAATAACACTCAACTGTTGGTTTTAGCTAATTTCTTGTTTAACAGTGATATCATTTCATCTTTATTTAACAAAAGTCAGTCTAAAGAGAAGTCAGAGCACTCAGCCAAAATTATTAATTTTGATCTTTTGTTATGTCTGACGTGGATATCCAATAATAATTGCAATCTTAAATTGCCACTATTTGTGTCCAGTGACTTATAGAAAATAGAAGACTATTACAGCTTACCAATTTGACATGTATTACTGGCATGCAGCGCCATATGTTGTGGCAGTATTAAAATCAAATTGGAGTTCTGTCATTAATTTCAATGTTATACCAAATGTCCTGCTATAGGCCTTGAACTCAAATTTGCAATAAACCCAACACGGCAGACCTTCATGGTTCAATAGGCTTAATTTGTTTTGCATCCTGTGATCAGTTCTATTTCTTGGGAATAATTAGCATATGCTATCCAGTTGTGGCTTGTTCCAAATCATCGAAAAGTGAGCAATGGGACAAATAATTAAAGTCATAAACCAGTACAAACTACCACTTTGTGTTTAACCTTAATACAGCTGCAAGTCTGAAGCCCCATTTGACCCAGTGAGGCTTTAATGCTCAATAAACACTAAACTAAAGGGGTGGGAAAATGTCATTTACCTGTGTCTCCTTCCATGCAGCTCCAAGATAAGTTTGGCTGGGATGCCTTTAAGAAAGTGTTTGCTGCCTACTTCAAAATCAGCTCTCCAAAGGACAACAGTGGAAAGATGAACCGGTATGCTGCGAACTTCTCCCAGACTGTGGAGATGAACCTGTCCGCGTTCTTTAAGTCCTGGGGCTGGCCCATCAACGCAGCCACCGAGGAGAAACTCAGCACCCTGCCTCCTTGGAGCGACCCCCCCCATGGTCCAGTATGGCTGAACTGCCGACTGCTGCTCATTACATTGCAGATAAATGGTTTATCAACAGTTAACATGACTAGGTCTATTCGTGAATAATCTGAATTAACTGCATGTTTCCTACATTCAGGCTGTTTGTAAGACAGCAACTTGTCTTAATGTTTTCCAGTTGTTCGCCTCACTGTCAATAAAACAGTCATATAAACAGTGGTTTTCCCTCTATTTATTTGTATTCATGTACTTGTGGTTGATAGAAAACAAGGGATGTGTTATTCGTAAAGCTGTTAAACTGTAACATGCACCCTTTTCATAACATTGTGAAAATCATTTAGATTTGTAAGTGTATTGTCACGTTAGATAATGTAAAATCATACAGTAGGTAATGGCATCATCCCTTTACCTTTATTCTATAACTCATTGCATTCCATTTCGCTGTAAATTACTGCTTTATTTTATTGCTATTTAACTATATTTTATTACAGTGTCCTTAAAGATTTTTTGTTTTATATTAGATTTCTTGTTTTGTGTGGAGATTCTTTTTTTTATATTTTATGTATGCACCATGACTTCAAGTCAAATTCCTCGTATGTGTGAACCTATCTGGCAATAAACCCGTTTCTGATTCTTTCATCCCTTGCAGTTGTTGTCAAACTGCTCCCCTACTGGCTGATTGGAGAACTGCTGGAAGAACTCTAGCCAGAGACTCTGGTGCTTGTTCTTTTCTTTCTACGGTAAATACCATGAAGTAAACAATAAGCAGTGCTTTAATTTAAAACATGAGCCACATCAATAGAGCATTCGGTAACTACACTGGTTAAGTAGGACCCTCCTCTTTTTGTGGAAATTTATTTATCCTATTTAACATGGATATTTTAATGGAAATAAACTTCAAATGGAAATCTATTGAATTTTAGACACATATTTAAGTAAAATGGAAGGTGGAATAAAATACAAGGAAATAAAGCATGTTTTATTTGTCTACTTTATTTTCTGGTATTGATTCAAGTCAATAGCTCACGACCTGGAAGGTATTGAAGAAAAATATACAACTTTTGAATTGGAAAACTTTTTAACTTGCACAACTTTTAATTTTAAAAATAAGGGGGGATTAGAGTCCAACAATAAGATGTGTCCTATTTGTACAGTCCAGTTATTATATCTGGTATACATGAGGAGTCAATGGGTCACAGTACATGAACGGTATTGAAAATAAATTATCTTTTCATTACAAAAACAGCTGAAATTTCATATCAATATTCATATAAAATAGGTGTACTAAAATACAATTTAAAAAAAACAGGTGTGCCGTATATTCAAATCTACTTTAAACAATTAAATTGTAACATTCACTCCACCAGATGACAGTCTTTAAGCTAGTTTTCATGGTTGATGTTTCGAGGGAGGAAATTAAAGACTGTCATCTGGTGGAGTGAATGTTACAATTTAATTGTTTAAAGTAGATTTGAATATACNTTGCTTTATCTTTATGATACAAAACTAATCCCATAGTGGCAACTCCCGTTGAGCAGCGGCAGATGCCTCGGCAAGTTGTGGCATCGGTGGCATATGCCGGAAGTACTTGCCACATATGCCACCGAGTAGTGGCCTCTGTGGCAGATGCCGGAAGTACTTGCCACTTTCCTGCAGATGCCACGAAATGAGCCAGGCCCTACTGGCCATCTGTGTGTTGAACTTTCCTGTCGGCTCCCAGAACGTAGTCGAGGAGGGCAGAAGCAACAAGCTTCAGGTTCAATAACCCACTTTAGCTTAAATGACTGGCAAGCTCTTCTTGGGAGGCCGTTGCATTTATTTAGCTGTTCTTCTGTTTCACAAAATACATCACAGCCCTCTGTTTTTCTGCTTCCGACCTCGTTTCACTTCCAGAAACATTCACACGTTCCCTCACTGTCGCTCTACCATCCACAAACACACATGCACAAGCCACACCCCTCTCTCTCTCTCTTAAAGGGACAGCGATCTCATCTCACTCTGCATGACCTGTGCATGACCCTAATATCATAACATGTGTGTTCTTGAGAATCACAGAACGGACGATCGCCCTTATTATTATGCCGTTTAAACCAATTATTTAAACGTGCTGGTTAAATTCGGCATCATGTAAGTTGCGCTGACAAGTGATAATTCTCGATCGTTGGCACGCTGATAACAATTTTTGTTTTTAATGGCACTTCATAACAAAATGGTTGCCGACCCCTGCACCAGACTGTTCAGTGTGTGTCACTTTAGGGAGTTCATGAGATAAAATAAAGGGATTATATTTCTGTGTTATTTTGAAAAGTCCTACAGGAAGTCGTGCGGTTTCACATTGTAACTTGACAGTTGTGCTGTTCTCAGATCTGGGGGATGCAGCGGGTGGATGGAGGTGAAAGACTAGAAGGCGGATAACTGAATGTCTCGGAAGGATGCGAATTATTGAAGCTCTCCGGATTGCCTGTCAACCAACAATGGTTTTGGTCGTTTGACATGAGAATGTGCGGCAACAACGACCTAGGCCTGCGGTTAGTAGATGCACTGAGCACGGAGCACGGAGCTTGACATTATCTGTGACACTGACCATTTGTCTTTCTTGACAAATAGTGAATTGATTTCCAACTATGTTACGTCGTCGAGGTGTTTTCCACACAATTAAACGGGAAGAAAACCGGAGGACATAAAGTGACCCTGTGATTTGTGGTGCAACTGCCATCATGGTTTTAGCCGTCGTTTTAGCATCATTGCCAGCTGATCTCTTCTGCCGTGCTGCTGCAGACTGGACGTCAAAGTGAGCGGAGCATCAGAACCAAAACATACCGAAAATACATCTTTAACCGAGATTCAGCATGGAGGGGTCGACGTTACAGCCTCGCTGTTTGACAGGTCTGTTTATGTGGACGACTTTGTGTCTGCTCAGCCACGTTCAATCCGCGCCGGACGCCTCGGGCCTGCCTCTCGCCATCCGCGTCCCACTGCGACAAGGCGCTCTCGCTGAGAAGCCATCGCCGCTGCCACCTGCCGCTGCGTACCGCGAGCACGGCAACGCGGCGAAGCGCAGTGCGCGCAGGCGGAGAGGAGCGGCAGCGAGCAGCATCACCTTCGTTGACATGATTGACAACCTGCGTGGGAAGTCTGGTCAAGGATACTACGTGGAGATGGCTGTTGGCTCTCCTCCGCAAAAGGTAAAGGTTTATTTACGTGACATGATGGATTATGTTGTCAAAGCTCCTTAAGGCACAGGCTGCAAACACTTTTTGGCCTTGACAGATCCATAATAACATCATAATTAAAATCAGGATACCTTATAAATCCCACAGGTGAGAAATGAACATTCTTACAGCAAAAGTAAACGGGGAAAATGTACATTAAGAGGCATTAATACAATATTAAAAACAGCAACCATTTTTTCTTTTTTTCTCAATTTTAATCTTTGGTCTCCTACTCCCATTCTTTCTCCATCAGTTGACTTTATACAATGCAACTGAATGGTAGGTGACATCAATCTGAATTTATAACACACCTTGACAACCAATTTTTTTACGTCCCTGCAGGGACGTGCACAGGTACGGGCTAATGTTGCCCGGGCAACGGCCCGTTTGGCCTTTTAGGCTGACCTGCCCCTCTGGAGAGAGCGAGAGTCGGTTTTTCTTTTTTCTGTTGTGGCCGAATCAACATGATAAGCCCACAATTAGTATTGTAGCGTCTCGCTGCGGGAAACACACTTTGTCAGCGCTGTTATCTGCTGGTGCGTTAAGACCACCTCAGTGTCGGATTTTGGAAACTTGATTTTGAGTTGTCTCATCATGGCAGTTAGGGTTATTTACAAAAAAACACCTAAATATAGCCTGTTGCTATTGTGCTTCTCTCTTTCTTTGTCTTTTCATCTGTAAACTCCCTCAACGGGGCCGCTCGCTCTCTTTTCTTGATTGCCCTCTCACGGGTGAACAGTTCAATGTCCCACTTCATTGTAGGATTTCTGCCATGTCTCTACTTCAGTTTGACCACCTCTGTTATTAAGTTATGGAATACTAAATTAATAATTAATAATCAAACTACATTAGAACAGAATTGTCCCCATTTTGTCTTTAATAGTTACTAACATTAGATGTTTTAATGAGATATGGACCGCAAAACAAATGATTTCCCTGGTTTTTATTTTTAAAATCAAGTCACCGAATGCAAGTAGTCGCCTTAGATTATTTTGTTATGAGATGTGA
>NW_011369945.1:21283119-21287312 GCF_000735185.1 Notothenia coriiceps
CACGAGATACTAACCCGTTATCCTGACTTTTTTTTTTCTCTGTTTTTTTTTTTTTTTTTCATGTCCCTTTAGGGGCTCTGTATATAATCATGTAAACTATAAGTATTTTTTCTTTGTTTTAACATAGGTTTTTGTTTGCAGTTCTTGTTTCTTCTTTCTCAATGATCAGACNCACTGTCACAGCTCACAGGATAGGTACCTGTCAGCCAATAAGACAGATGTTTATTTCCATTCAACTCTCTGGTTGGTCTGGTGTCTTGCCTCTGTTGCATTCACTGAACACGGGAAATTACAATGATGCCGTCCTCTCTAGTTTCATGATGAGGTTCAGGTAAAGCACTTAATGTATTATATTATTGACTCAATAATATAATACATGTCTTTGAGAGTAGGTCATCTAGGCATATTAACAAAATTAATTAAACATACTTATCACGGCGACGGTGTACTGAGATTTTTTTTGTTTTCCTTTTGTTGTTGTTTTTCTCCCCTTTTTTTTTTTTTGCTAAGGGGGCCCTTAGTGGCTGCTTAATGTCGCTTAATGGGTCGGGCAGGCTCTGTACACAGGTCTCAGGTGGACTTGGTATCACATTAAGAACGATATTCAGTAATAAGTCTGCCATAAATAACTGGTTTACATTATTTATTCAAGCGTTCAATGTTTTGAACAGACATCCCCAGTAACCTCATTGTCCTTATTAGTCCTCGCTGTACGCGTCCGGATATCGGCATCGCAACCACAACCTCACACACTGGTACTGAATGTTTATCAAAGTATTCCTATCCAGCCAAATATACCTAAAGATGAATGTAAACGACAGAAGAAGCGATCGAAATGTGTATTTCATGGTTATTCGACAATGGCTCCACAAAGTACACGCCCCTTACACATTCCTACCATTAAAGAATATCACCAGTTCCCAGTGACACCAGTTAAACGGTAACACCTGCACTCATGCTGCTGGTGCAACGTGCTCCCATGCGAAGCAAGTATTGATTTTGTCAAGCTAAGGTATGCTGCAATAAAATTTCACCAAAGGCATTTTGACTTACATTAGATGCACGTATTAAATAAACAACCTACCTTATAACCGGAAACAAATACACCTTTATTCACTCAATCATGACGGACTGAGGGACAGGGAGCCTGTTCTTCTGGTGCCTCGAAGTTTAAGAAAGAATGTACAGCTGCAGTAAAACTCTCCTCCCAGACTGGGTCGGGCCTGCTTCTCCAATGTATCCTGAAGGTTCGGGGACGTGTCTGGCAGCGGGGATTAAATTCTTGTTACCGTCCTCCACGGCGACGTGAGCTCTCGCCACGTACAACACTACTGTTCTCTGACAGACACGCCCCAACGTCCTGCTGCGTTCATGGTTTTCGGAAATACAAGACATCAACAGATGATATTAAAGTGATGAACAGGAGTCTCTTCAAATGTAAATTACTTCCAAGAATGTGTTATTTGAAAACTTAAAGTTAATTGTCATTTTAAAACATATCAGCAGTCACATTATCTTAAATCGGAAACGCGAAATATGGTAGTTAAGACTGCGGAAGAGCATTTGAAAGCAGAATCAGATTAATTACATATTACAGCTAACTGTAAAGTGGGTTTAGATATGCACACTGAAGTACACATAAACAAGTATCATTGACAGTTTAGACACCCGAGACCGAGTATTCAACCTACATAAAATAGCTTAGTCAGGGGTTTCTGACTACACATATAAAATGTGTATAAGAAAAGTCCAACAGGTGACATGTGACACAACCTAATGTAAATGCAAACAACCAGCTCAATATTAATTTGCACCACGAGTTAGCAATGATTTCAAAGTGGTTTCTCCCTTTAGTTGTCGTTGTTATTATTAGGATACGTTTGCTTAACCCTGCGCCACTCGAAATAAGTTAAATAAAGGCCCAGCTGATTACCTCTATATGTAGCCAAAGCACGAACAGAATGGTTCAAATAAGTAAACCCACGACCCGAACATTAGGAATAAATATTTTGGTCATCTTATCCCCACGATGTGGTAGCGTGGCCGAGTGGTCTAAGGCGCTGGATTTAGGCTCCAGTCATTTCGATGGCGTGGGTTCGAATCCCACCGCTGCCAAAATCTTTTCATCTACTTGATATTTTATTAAAAATACAGGTTGTAAGTTAACAAAACCCATGGATTGAGTTATTTATAAGATAAAATTTAAAATATAAATAGGATATTCTCTTGTTATGAACTACCTAAATGGACTACAATCACTCCCACATCATGCTCTTCAATCAACTGAACTTCTTGGGCATGTGGCCTAGCTCTCTTAAGTAATATGTTATAAGGAAGTAAAAACGTTATTTCAGCAGTTCCACTCCCAATGAAACAATTGACAACCCACAAAATATCCGGGTATCCAGCATAATGAAAAGTATTGGCTTGATAACAAAATTGATTTTTTTATATCCACCTTTATAAATAAATTAACCTTAACTGTTAGCAAACGCCAGCTAACGAAGTGTAAACAGAGCATCAGATAACGGAGTATTTGGAACGCTAATAGCGGAGTTAATCTTAATGACAACTCGATACAACAGTTTAAATTAATCCTACACTAATGGTTATATCACATACAGAACTGTAGTAAGACTCACCGTGTTAATATCGACTTTTAAACTTCGATAGCGTCCGTTGTTTTCACTTTGTACGCCCCCTACGAAAAAAAAAAATCTAGCTAACATTGCCTTCTATGCTTCAACATTTCTCCGCCGTGATCGGTCAAATGCTGGGTGAATGTTGGAGCCACGAACATAATTGGCCAACAAATGTTGGGGCCTGCCCTCTCATTGGCCAACGAATGTTGGAGCTCGCACTCTCATTGGTTAACAAATGTTAAGGCTGCAGTCATTTCGATGGCGCAAGTTCGAAACCGACCGCTCCAAAAATATTTTCATGTGCTCAATATTATATCTAAATAACGGTTGTTAATACATGAAACCCATTGATGGACATATTTATAAGCAGAGGTGGAAAAGTATTCAGATTTTGTACTTAAGTACAAGAGTGTAGGAATACTATTACAAGTAAAAGTCCTGCAATCCAAATGCTACTCAAGTAAAAGTAGAAGAACTTGGCACCAAATATACTTAAAGTACCAAAGGTAAAAGTATTAATTATGCAGATATATCACATGTTTTGATAAACAAAAATTGATGCATTAGAGTGTTATGAGAGCTGGTAAATGTGTCTCTAATTTGATTTACTTTGTATACTGCGTATAGCGTGGCTTTTGAATTTTACTCCAGGTGTAATTCATGTCTTATTTAAGTGGTGTTTCAATTTGACATTATTAATCCAAACCTGCAATGTTATTTAAAGTATTACATACATGTATAGTGGAGTAAAAGTACACTTTTTGGGGAAGTTCATGAGATCTTTCTAGAGGGTTATCAAGAATAACTTTTATCCAATGACCTTTTCCCTCTCTGTCTGTGTCTGTGTATTCTCTTGTTCCGATTAACCCAGCCAAATCTTTTTTCTTGTTTTGTATCTATATCTACGACAAGAGAATACACAGACACAGACAGAGAGGGAAAAGGTCATTGGATAAANCCATAAGGAGCTGTAGAAATACCGCAGTTTTTGCGTGGCTGTGTCTTTAGTTGAAAGCCCAGTGGCGATCTGCTCATCTCTCATCGAAATAATATGCTACAAAGGGGCGGACTGGCCATCTGGAGAGACAGCAAGCGCATTTCGTAAATTCCGTTCGTTCCCATTGGCTAATCAGTTTTTGAGTGACAGCCCACTACACCACAGATCATACAGTGCAACTCATGCAGCAAACTCCGGAGTCCACTCGGCCACGTTAGTGTTGGTGCCTCCTGTGGAGGTTTTCATGAAAATATCGGACTTATCTTATGGATTGCTGTGCATTATACTTGTGTTGTGTAGTTTATACTTTATTCCAACTTTAAATATTTTAATACCTGAACACACTGCTGCTGTTAAATAATTTCCCGCAGCTGCCTGCACTGTACAATCGCTGGAGGACTGGGCTGTCACTCAAAAACTGAGTAGCCAATGGGGACGCACCCCTGAAAGTCCCGCCCACCTGGGAGGTTTGTGTCAGAATCTCAAACAAAAAGTGAAGGAGCGCAAAAGAGAGTGCTGCAGCGAGAGCAAAAGTCTGATCATTGAGAAAGAAG
>NW_011369945.1:21287351-21293466 GCF_000735185.1 Notothenia coriiceps
TTACATCCAAAGCCAACTCAGGTGTTGTGACGAACGGGGCGTCGTCCGAAATAATTGGTTTAAACGGCATAATAATAAGGACAATCGTCCGTTCTGTGATTCTCCAGAACACACATGTTATGATATTAGGGTCATGCAGAGTGAGATGAGATCGCTGTCCCTTTAAGAGAGAGAGAGAGAGGTGTGGCTTGTGCATGTGTCTGTGTGGATGGCAGAGCGACAGTGAGGGGGGAACGTGTGTATGTTTCTGGAAGTGAAACGAGGCAGCAGAAAAACAGAGGTCTGTGATGTATTTTGTGAAACAGAAGAACAGCTAAATAAATGCAACGGCCTCCCAAGAAGAGCTCGCCTCTCTCCAGTCATATAAGCTAAAGTGGGTTATTGAACCTTGTTGCTGCTGCCCTCCTCGACTACGGTCTGGGAGCCGACAGGAAAGTTCAACACACAGATGGCCAGTCCGCCCCTTTGTAGCATATTATTTCGATGAGCAGATCGCCACGCAAAAACTGAGGCATTTGTACAGCTCCTTATGGGTAGGCCTACTGCAATTTGTGAAGTGCTTTCCTCTGTGGTGAACGATCAACACTGCACCACGGAGGAAAGCGGCAGAAAGTCACCTGGAGTTAAAAAGAGTGGGGCTGCGTTGCGTGCCGTGCATGGCTTCCTTCTGCAGGTAACGGGGAGAAGCGCTGGCGGCGGTCTCGTTCAGGATCCGAAAATAGAATTTAAATATTTTGCACACTTATTCCACTTATTCCTAGTGTGCCACTGGTTACGGTGCCGCGTGCCAATGCTGGCACGTGTGCTAGGGGTTGTCGACCCCTGGTGGGTCTGGGCCAAGTCATGTGATTTTGTGTTATATAAAACATGTCCAAGATCATAGGGTTAGGGTTATGTCCCTGCTAACACATGTGACATTTCAGAAGCTTGTTTATTGTTGCTAAAGATCATATTCAAGCCATTTAAGAATTATAATGCTTACATAACATGTCCTCTAAAACCTGTTGTGAAAACATGTATTGATCAAATTTATATGAAACAAATAACATGTGACATTAATACAATTCTTTAAAAAAAACGTTTTATTTGTTTTTTAATAAATAGGCTGACATTTTCTACCAGGCTCGGGATTCGAACCCACGATCTCACAGAGCTCTGGATATTGACTGCCTGGTTTAACTGAGCGATACAGCAGATGTGCAGGGATTGATTTGATGTGACTCGATCACATTACCTTTTTTTTCCGTTACCTTATGGCTAGCCAGGACAAAAAATCTCTACAAAAAATGAAAAAATAAAAAGTCCTGTACCTTGTGTTTGCTTCTTTCTTAAAGCTGCAAACACAAAATATTGTCACACCACCTACGCTTTGCCATGCTGAAAACCACCAACCAAGATACGACAACATTTATAACAATTACTTTCAATTGCTCTGAACGTTGTGCATGTGTGTTTAACAATATCTTTGAGTTGCTATAATATTTTATTTCACTTTTTCTGACAAGTCCCCCTCAAATAGCACAATACAGGATAAATCAACATGATAACTGCATGTCTTTGTTGTCATTTGTCTCTGCTTGGACCCACCACCTTCTGACTCAAAGACAACAGCTCGTCTTCTTAGCCAAATTATGGACTGTTGTTCAGAAATGATGAAGTCATAGCCTGAAAAGGTACTTTTTAAAAACGTATTTCATGTTCTGTCCTCCAAACCTGTGTGCTCATTGTGTGCATAAAAGTACAAATTCACTCCAAATCACACCATAGCAAGACCTATAGTTGTATTGGGTGTTGTTAATTTTTTTTAAAACACATTGGTGGTCCAGAGGTCTATGCACTGGCTTTTCATGAAGGTGCTCAAGGTTCAACACCAAGGGAGGAACATATTTTATCTCCTACTATGCTGATGTTAAATCTAGAGAAATTGTCCCCACCACTTTTTCTAACGAAATAAAATAAAATAGTGTAAGATTATGTTGCAAGAGAAGTAAAATATATAAATGTCAAATAGAATACAATAAGCTACATGTTGCAGAGAATGTTGCAAGTGACCAAGTAAATGCAGAAATATAAATACATGTAAAATAGAGTAAGATAAACAAGAGCATAATGTAATATTAAACATTCTTATAAAAATAGCTTGTTCCAGACCATTTATTCCACCATGACAGGGACATAGACATTTGAAAGGAAATGTAAATAGATGGCTCAGTCGGCTAGTGAGTGATCTTCGGATAAAGGGAGCGCTGGTTCCATTCCCACTGCCTCTCACCTAAAATTGCTCCTGTGGGGATTGCCGACAGTATTGAATCTATGTAAGTTGTTTTGGATAAAAGTGTCTAACAGGTGACATGTCATTGTGGTTTTGACTTAATACATAGGTTGACTATAAAATGTTTGAGAGACAGAAAACAAGTACATACATTTATAATACAACACAAATTAACATTGATATCAGCTGAAGAAGCAAGCTGTAAGTTGAATTAAATTCAAAGCTCAATAAGTTTCGCTTCTCTTTTCCTACAAAAGACCGTCTCTCTCTTGAGATGGTCCTAGACAGTCCCAGTAGGAAGGCATAGAGGGGAAAGAAGTGGGTGCTAATACACTGTCCCCGTCCTTACTCTCCATGTTATGTCCCACAGTGTCTTTAAGGTGGTGGAATAGTCCACACTGCTCCACCATCAACGGGGCCGGGTCCTCCTTTCCTGAGGGTGCAGGAGAATGCAGTTTGAAAGGTAAGTATCCAGCAAAGTTTTTCTATCGTGTATTAACAGTGAACAGATTTATTAAATCTTCCAGCATCACAAAACTTTAACAGTAAGGTTGATGAATACAGCTGAACGTCACATCACTTCTGGATAAACTCACTAGAGGGCATCTGTTAAAGAATATATCCTTTAACCCTGCACCGGTCATGTCTAATCAGAAAATAAATCCAACAAAATACAGAAAATTCAAAACCAGAGGACAACTTTATTTAAATAATAAATTAAAGTTTCATAGGTTCTTAATACATTTGGTTAAAAATATATTAGAAAAATACATTTCAATACATTTATTAAAACATTTGTAATTTTGCTTGGGTGAACCCTTTTAACAATCCCTGTGTTTAAATTGTGGATTCAAATGTGATATTATGTTCAAAACTATAATAAACACAATGTCCTGAAAAAGATGAATAATGTTAAGTTGTTTCATCCAATATGTCTGTTACATTCAGAGAGATACTCACCGGTTGAAGTGTTGGATCCCCAGCTTCTCTGCTCTCTGGGTTTGGTGGTGAATGACTCAGCTCTGCCCTCTGGTGGACACCACACATCTAGGGGTCCGGAAAAACCCACCCTGCACACATTAAAACACACATACACACATAGATAATGTATATAGTCATACACGCATTGTAGACAGAGACATGCCTGTACACACACCTCTATATAACCACCATCATGTTCCTTGCAGTTTTACCACACATGGCCAATAACCTTTTATGTGTAAACCCCCTTTAAAAACAAAGGTCAAAGATTAGCTATCATGGGGACTTTTGCCTTATCAATATGTTCCAACTGATAACAGCGATAAAGATACACTCTGATCTAGTCAACTGGCCTTTTCGGAGAAGTGTTTGACGTGTTTCTTCATCAGGGAAACCTTATACAGACATGATTGAATGACACTCACCGGTCCTGCAGGTCTGTAGTCCTGAAGCCTTTAGCAAATGGGTTGCTAGCAATTTTTAACTGGGTTATCTGAAAGAAAGAAGGTAAAATTAATTATTTCCCAATGCTAGTTATATTAGTTAAATCACAATGAAAATCCCACTGGTGCCAGATTTCCTACCCGGTGATTCTGATAGGCAGTGACTGCCATAAAGCGTGTCTCAGGGAAGGAAAAAGAGCAGAAGTTCCTGTTTGCATTTAAGTGACTGTTGGGAGCTGGATCCACATACACCACATGGAAGCGCGGCTGATAGCGATGCATGGAGTTCAGTATCATCTGGCAGGGAGGAAGGTGGAGAAAAACACACAACAGGCTAGACGAAAGAGAGTATTGGTTTGTTTGTGATGCAATGGAAATCAAAACAATGTACTTTGTATCTTTGCTCAAGGTCTAGGTAAAAACATGTGGGAGTCACATTAAAGACATTGACTGACATGTCCGTTGTAATCCAGCAGGTTGTTGGTGAGCTTGAGAGTGTCGAAGGAAACTGTCTGCTTCATCCACTGGGCGCCACATGCAGGTGAGTCTGGGTGGAAATGCATCCTGCTTGGGGCTATGACATCCGCTCGCCCTGCCACCAACCAAGATGAGCTGTGGAAAGCATATCTGGCACACACACACACACACACACACACACACACACACACACACACACACACACACACACACACACACACACACACACACACACACACACACACACACACACACACACACACGTTTCAAATTTGTATGGGAAGGTGAGGTGTGCTTTCAGGGTGGAAAATAGCACAGATATAAAGGTTATACATGAACAATGATGGACTTGAATAAACATAAACAAGCTCAAAACAATTCTCATTTCTCAATCTGTATGTGTGTCTGACCTGTATCTTTTATCATCAACGGGGATAAAGTCCATGAGCAGGACATATTCAGCAGTAGGATCCATCCCGGAGATTTGCACCTGGAATGTTGGAAACATCCTCCTGCAGTTTATGAACATGTAAATTACCATACTGTTGTAAGAGAGAGCAGAGACAGGGAACAATGGATAAGTGAGGAATATAAGTGTTATTGTCACCTTCCAGCTTTAGTAACAATCATCTCTGTGCCCAGCTGGTCAAACTGCTGCCAAAGCGCATGCATCTCCAGCTGAACTCTGACCCCACTGACTTGGGGAGTCTTGGTGCACGATAGTGACCCCCCGTCTGCACAGCAGTGCAGAGATAGTTCACAGCTCCGAGACAGATGAGGACCTATCAGGAGAGGAGAAATGTGTGCTGAACATTTGCTCACATTGGGTTCAGACTTTGTGTATAATGATCATTATGTTAATCTAAATAACTCAATTGAAATGAAAATGAACACTTACCATCCATAGTTTGAAGGTTTACAGGATGAATAATATGAACAAATTGTCGTTTTTGTCTTTAAAATGTTGTTCACTCCAGGTCTTTCTTCCACTTCTGACCAACAGAAGCAGCTCCTGTCATTAATTTAAGACCAGTAGAAAAGAAAACACACAACTTAACTTGGAAATTAAGACAAAACTCTTCCTCCCAGTCCAGTGTCCGGTGCTGCGGTAGATGTACATCCAAGTGTTAGGAGCGGCTGTTTGTGTTCAGGAAAAAGCTGTTTTTATACACCCAGAGACTCTCACTGGGGACCCCATGCCTGCCTCATCCATTACAATACTCATAGTGCCACTGACATGCAATAATCCCAGCTGCACGCGCATGCATTCATTGCAGACCCAAGCAGTGTGAATACGCAAAAGTGCGCACACACACAACGTTTTTTCGAGCATCCCCTGCTTGTATTTCCTATTGTCTCAAATGGCCTAAAGCCTTAAGTGGAAGTTATCTTGACGGACCAGTAGGACATTAATAACACCTTAATCAGCTCAGTGTTAAAGGGTGTGGACAGGTAAGGACAGCAACAAACTGCTTTTATTATTCATAGCCTATTTTCTTGGAGCAGAGTTTCAACACTTTACTAATTAGTGTTAGAGAGTCAGGAATTGTCTTGGTTTAAAGGTAATTCTAGTGTATTTATAAATGCAACATATCAGTGTCAGGGATACGTTGACAGGCATGGACCTCTATCCCTTGCCAACCTTGCTGTCAAGGTTGTAAGATGTTCGGAGGTTACTTTTTTTCAGTGTGTTATGCAAGGCATTGTGTACTATGAAGACCTTAACTAATGAAATAGCCTCAAAGTAGGACATAAACAATATAATATATATTTGTAATGAATCAAAATGGTCTGCTTTGACATTTGAGATAAGGGTTTAGTGGTGTGTTGATTTTATACCATCATGTGCCTCTATGATGGGACAGTGTTGAAGGGCTCCACCCTCAGGGATCTAGACCCTAATAAAGCACAACAAGTTAGTCAATAGGCCACTTACCCCCCC
>NW_011369945.1:21293493-21305353 GCF_000735185.1 Notothenia coriiceps
CCCCCTTGATCAGCTCATTAATCACAGCTATCAGGACCACAGGCAAATATATCTCATATGTTATTGGATGTCTCTTTTAAGTAGAACTGATTGTATCAATATTTATTTTTCAAATAGACCTTGTGATCAATGATGACCTCACAAAATGCTGTCTTTGTCATATCATAGTCTGTTGTATTGCTAAATTCCTGAGAGGATTTTGTTATAAGGCTGCATTATATATTTAAATGCTTAATTCACTATATGCTTAAATTGGCTTTATGTGTTGCACTGCATTGTGTTGTACATTATTATGAACATGAATCTGCTTAAATACAGAAAAATCTTTTCGGAAAGATTCAAGTTAAGAGTCAGAGAGCAAAGTATTTTTAACAGTCAGATGTTTATTGAGCTGTATTTTGTCGAAGCACAGTTTTCATCAGACAAGCATCATTACACAGATGTTTAACCACATACAATTCCTACACAAAATGTAAGCAGTTGGCAATGAAGACTAAGCATGTTGGTGCTGAGTATGTATGTGTTTGTGTATGTGTTGGTCTGTGTGTGCTTGAGCATGTGCGCACTAAGGTGTTTGCATAGAATGGAAAGAGCAAGAGTCCCGCCAGTTTGTTGCAAAGAACTGCATCAATCAGGCATTGGCTTCATTTTTGGAGGTCTGGCTGCACATTTGAGGAAAGAAGGAATGGAGAGGAATTTGGAATGGATCTAGGCCTGAAGTTAGGTGAGGTTAGTTACAGAAAGGGGTAGGGAGGATTTACTGCTTGTTGTAGGAAGCAACGATGGTCTCGAAGATGGCCTGGAGCTTGGCCTTGACGTCCTCGACTAAAGGTGCGACCTTGGTTCTCAGATCAGTGAGCTTCTGGGTGTCCATGCTCTGGCTATGGGCGTAGGCCTGCTTGATCTGATCATTGTATTCCTCGACGTAGGGAGTGGCAATGGTCTTCAGCTCCTCCAGACGCTCAGAGAGCTTGGCACGCACAGCATCCACAATGGGCATCATGGCGGTCTTGGTCTCCTCAATGTTTGAAGAAATCTTGGATCGCATTTCCGCCACAATGGGCTCCATCCTTGTCCTCAGGCTTTCCATTTCGGCGGCGTGCTTGGTGGAATACTCTTGGATGATGGGCTCCATCCTTGTTCGGTAGCCTTCGATGTGTCTGTCGATGATTTCTTTCAGTGCAACACGTTTGGGCTCCAGATCTATCTTCAGGCTATCAATATCAGCCATGATGGAGGCACGGATCCCAGAGGTGGTCTCACTGAGGGTGCCTACGACACCGTCGGTGACTGGGCCCACGGAAGCCTGCAGAGCCTTGATCTGAGTGAACACGCCTTCCAAGCGACTAGCCATGTCGACCCTGGAACAGAGATGGGAGAGCGGAATTTAGCTTAAGTCAAACACACACATACATGAGTAAATGGTGACTGGAAAAAAGTGACTGGGGAGAATGGGAATGAACCTGTGACATAGCCTTACTTGAGATCACTGTACTCGGTGCCATCGAGCTGGTCCAGTGCTTTGTGGGCACTGTCCTTCACCTGAACCAGGTACATATCCATGGCAGCACGGATATGCTGCAGCTGGGATGGGGCATCAGCCTGCATGGAAGCGGCATGAGAGCCTGAGAAGGAAAGGGGAGAAAAGAGATAAACATTTAGGGTGGGGAGATGAAATAGATGGCAGTCTAACCATACAGTTTTTAATATGTAAAATATTCAGTTTTAATAATTTGAGATATAATGTAAACGTAATACCCTTGTTAAGCAATACTTTACATGCAGGTTAAATATTTTCCCTTTAGTAGGAAAAAGATTAATTCAGAACTCACCGACAGCCAGCACAAGGGCGAGAGCGAGAGCAACGAATTTCATGATGGTGGTCTAGAGTAGGAAAAAAAGGCAACATGTCAAACTCACAGTTATACATGTAAAATGTGTTTCAATACAACATGTTTAAATTACACAAAGGAGCAAACAAAAACTATGTAATGATGGAAACTCAGTAAGCTTTAAATTCCCCAATTAAAACAATTGGAAGGCCAGATTAGAAGGCTTAAAAGTAAGAAAGCTTAAACACACTGTAAGAGCCACACACGGGTCCCTGAGTCCACACTAAGCATATGGCTGCCTATTAAAGGCACCTTTAATCTGGGTAGATTACGCAGGGTTATACATTTTGAGAGTTTAAACTGATTAGCAGTATTTTGTAAACTAATCCAGTCTTCACAATAAAACAGTCATTGAGCTCAAACACTATCAAAATCCCGGCACACTCAAATTGAGGAATCCTTCTCTTCCTAAAATGAGAATGCTAAAACTAACAATGTTTACTATCACTTCAAGCTAAACAGCACTATCCAAAAGTTTCAATCAATTAAATTAAAAAATCTCTTATTTAAGAGTTAAAACCAAAACATCTCTTTATACAGAGAAACCTATGTTTTTTTCGTCAAAGCCCACAGATTGCTGAAAGCTTGCAGATGAGAAAAAGTTCCCCAGCAGTCAAGTCTGACTACCTCTTCTACAGCCCAGTAAGAGCCACAGAGGCTGTTTCTCTTACCTGGAGGAGTTCTTGATGAGACTGAACAACTTGAGCCAGAGCAGACTTTTTATAGTGCCCGGATGAGGGATCGGTCTGTGTGGGGAGGAGGGGTGGGGGTGGAGGTGTGAGGCTTGTGTGTCTCCGTGGAGGTGGACCTCACCCCCCTGCCATCTCTCTCAGCAGGGGGACTGAGTAGAGAGTTCAATGGTCGCCTGCTGGGAGAAGATCACTCAGCACACACGCTGACACACAGAGTCACAGATTGGCTTTACATTATCGGTATCATAAATGTACTGTAACTTTTATTGAAGCACAAATGTTACTCAGGAACATCAGCTATCCTCTAAATGCACTAAGCCTTTCAGGGCAACAGGACATTTTACTGGTGATAATTCCAAGCTAAGCTTTTGTTTCTGCTTGACAAAGAGCTTTCACATTTGTTCTCTTGCAAAGCCACTCTTGTTGTGAGTAGGATAATAAAAGGCTGAAATAAACAAGCTAGTGTTAAGACGGAGCCATGAAGGTAGTTTAATTTGGAAAAGAATGTGAAGGGACAGGAAGGCAGGGTTTGAAAACATTGATGTAGGAAACAAGAATAAAATGAATGTAAAGGTGTCCCTCAGGGGACTATACATGATCCTATTTTTTTGTTTTTGTTTACATTTGTGTAGTACAACTTCATACAACAGTTTTTTTTTGCATACCATTTGTTGCAGAAGAGTTTATAAGAGAACACATCCAAATGATTGACTGTTCCAGTGCTGTCATAGGCCTGCCAAGTGAAACAAACAAGAGCAAACAGAAACACTGCTATCAACTCTGAAATGTAATCACATTCAGTCTGCAGTCCTTTAATTGTGAATGAAAAATATGCATGCAAACATACATTTACCAAGACCTATACAATACTACGTAACCGTGCACCAATCAATTGAGAAAAATGTCTCATGCAGGCTTATCTCATTTTGACGGATAACAACGTTTGTGACTGGTAAGTGAGTGCGATGATTAATAGGTCAAAGGTTGGTGAGTGCCATGCTGTTTGTTGTCCTATCACCAGTGGACTTTGCCACCATGGCTTTGTGAAATTTGAGAAATAGAAATTACCATAGTATACAAAGTTACCTCCAATAATACATATATTGGATATACCATAGGTGCTATAATGTATTCTGTCACACAACCCTTAAATCCCTTAAAAGGTCAAAGTCTATTCGTTTGAAATTTGCAGTAGGAAAGAGATTAACCATACCCATTTTAGAAATACAATTGTGCAAATTCCTATTAAAACAGAGAGCGTGACATAATGTATGCATTTTTAGTCATGCTTGTTCATTTTTGTGCTAAAGAAATCATTTTTCAAAAAGGCCAAAGGTGCAGGGTTATTGGGTGCAAGGTTAATCATTGTGATTGTTAGTGATAACCACCGTAAACCCAAAAGACCCTGTGTTTCTTGCATAATGTGCAGTATTGTAGTTACAGTAGGATAATCAATGCACGCTTTTCTCTGAACACCTTCACTCGGAAAATCGTGCACTGTCAATACTTGCTCAAAGCGATTTCAACATTTAAAGTTCATATATTGTGCAACATGAAGCAAAACAAGGCAGCAAACATCTCAATCCTATTCAGTAGAAGTTGGAGATAATGCTTTTGATCTCAGAAGCAACACTTACAACTTATTTTAACAGAACCAAATAACGAATGCAATTAAAAAATCTTTATTCTGGCTGATTTGTTGCCTCAAAATACCAAAAAGTAAACCTACATGGTGGATCAAATTGTTAGCAAAAGGTTAACTACTATCTTTCACAGTCTCAACACAATTCCTTTACTGCATTCATTGAACAGCTGTTTGGTCTAATTGCATACATTTGTGTCAGGGTTTGTAATGTTTATGAGTGTAAATCACAAGACAAATTTCTATATTACATTTATGATGGTTTCAATGCGTGTCTGACGCATAGACCAAATCACCTTTACCCCTCTTTGTCTTTCTCTACTTCCATTTGCCTTTGTTATTTATCATTTGACACAGGGGTGGCAATCTTGACCCTCACCCCCTGACTACAACACAATGTTTATAGACAGGAGACAAGCAAAGCTGGATGAGGCTTCAATGACAGAGGGGTGACAACACTATCAGCTATACAAGAATCAGAATCAGAATCAGAATACCTTTATTAGTCCCACAGAGGGGACATTTGTAGCGTTACAGCAGGAAAGAGCCGCAGACAGCTTAGTGTTGCATATCTTACATGCGTTAAAAAAAGTACTGAGTTATAATATAATAAACAAACAACACAACAATATGCTAAAAAAAGTACTAAGTTATAATATAATAAACAATAAACAATATGCTAAAAAAAAAAGATAAAAAGTTACATAATTTTCAAAAATATAGATCAAAAATAAATCAAATCTACAAATCCTGTAGCAGTTCTTAGGATTTAGCAGCCCGGTATATATTACAGTTATTAAAGCCACCTCAAGGTTCAGATTGTCGTTATCAATTTGTCAAATGTAAGGAAATAACCATTAATTGCTATATCTGAATTCACGAGTGCTTTATTTAGCCAGGCAAACTGCAACAGACAAGCAAGAAAAAACAATGGTTTTGAACCAATGGTGGGCGTAAACAAGAAACCTGAAGGTGCTTTCTCTGACTTTGAGAAATAGTGATGGGCATAATTCAGTATTTTATCATTTGTTTTCTGACTAAACCATTTAACAAATGTGAAATAGGCCTTGACAGAATAATTAACCTTATCTAGAACCACAACCTTTGAGACTGATACGTCAGCATCCACACAGAAAATTCTAGATAACTGCGGTTGTAATTGTTATCAATACAAACTAAGAACACCTAACTGGCAAGACAACTGCTAAGGTTGCATGTTCCCTGATACTCAAGCGACTAAGCATCTTTTTATTATGGTGAGCGTCACTAACATTTAAACAGGCAAAAAGAAAGCAAAGCTGTTGATCCTGGGGATCCTAAAGATTCAGGACAGTTGCAAACTGCTTAAGGGAAGTTAATCGGAGTTAGAACGTGGAATGGACTTCACCCAGACCTTTCAAGTACTACAAGTCATCAACAATTCAAAACTAAAGTAAAAACAATTATATTTGCAGATTACTCCAGCTAACAGGTATTGGATATTCCCAGTATTGCTTATATATGTATTCGCTTTTTTCTTGCTCTAATCTTTTTTTTTTTTATTCTTTTTTTTTTCAGTTTTCATTGGTTTTCTTGGTTTCTTTGTACTCCTTAATTTCTATAAGTTTTTGATGAAATAAATGCCATTATTATTATATTGATGCTAATGATGATGCACTGGAGGGCTACTCCCCATAGCTATGCTTCAGCCCTCCCGCTTCTACTAATTTTGTTCATTTGTGTGTACGAATTATACGTTTTTGTTTTTGTATGATTTCAGTAGAATAAATTAAAAAAAGAAAGAAAGTTCTTCACTGACAACTAGTTTGTGTCACAATCATAATGATCTCAATAGCAACAGTTACATAAATCTAAATGATATTCTAACATGTGATAGGATTTTGTGACACTTTACTAAAAAAAGGGAACTTCTTTGATGCTGATAAACAACCAGTTTAACAGTGACCATCAACAACCAGACAGATGTGGAGTAATTGCCTGAAGCTGATAAATATTTAATCAGAAAATCACTTGATCAGGCCCTGGCTGAGGTTCAAAGGTCACGTCATTGTTCCAGCTGCCTCCATGATGGAGCACTGCTCTCAAACCAGCAGGGGAGGTTATCTCAGCTGCGAGCAACAGTGCGGAGCTCTCTCTCATCTTCTTCAAGATTTCAGAAAGCTATATCCAAGTCTTCTTGAGTGTATTGAGGTGGTTTTGCAATGTCACATCTGTTGAGGTCGGTTTAATACAGATATTTTGACCGGAGACCTGGTTGCAGAGTGTCACTGCAGGTTGTATCGCTCAGCGGGTTGTACAGCGGGACATCAAGAAAATCCACCCTGAACTCAGATAACCTAAACATTAGAGGAACAAAAGAATAAGGTGCCGTGCATCTGTATCCAGTACAGTCACTAAGGGATATTGTTTAATTAAATCAAAAATACTGACAAACCCTCACGTTATCAGAGAGTAATGAGGACAAACTTGGGCTACTTATTTGCCAACAAACATACAGTGAGTTGTTGCTCTGATAGGGAACATTATCTTCTGCCTTTATGATCCTGTGTGGCAATTTGCTGCTTTTTAAGATAATGCACTGTAGTTAAAGTGCAGAGTTAAACGTTAGGCCCTGCTGACGTGATAGGAACATGTGACACACCTCTGAAAGCTCTTGCAACAGCAAATCCAATAATAATCTGTTTTCGGTGCAGAGTCTTTAAATGATCAACATATTAATTGAAAGTGTAATGATTACTACAGTTTGAAAAACATTCTGCATTATGTTCCTTCAAAAAGGAAACTGCCAGAAAAGGCCCTGTTCCCCGCTAAATGTATTATTCTGTAGAGATACAGATACTTATATATTAATACTAGATAGTACAGATTTATATTTTACTAGAAACAAATTGCTATCGTAAGGCACCTTAATCTTCACATGTATTTTTTCAGTAGACTTAACTGTTCAAAGCATTTTTTTAACAATTAAAATCCTAAAGGCACTAGTTTGAGTATTTTAAAGGTTTGAGGACTATTACATACATTGTTTAATACTTTTGAAAAACGAATGGAACCCATTAATTAGGAGGGAAAGAATTTGAACACAATTACTTGGTTTCATTGCTTTTCTCAATTTATAACTATCCACTCTTAATATAACTGGAGGCTGTGGCTCAGTGGATAGTGTGATGTACTTCGAATCAGGGGATAGCAAGTTCGAGTCCCACTGCAGTCAGCATGTCGTTGTGTCCCTGGGCAAGACACTTCACCCCAAATTGCTTCTGTGGGGATTGTCCACAGTATTGAATGTATGGAAGTCGCTTCGGATAAAAGCGTCTAACAAATGACATGTAATGTAATATAACCAGGAGCATTGAAAAAGAACAATGAATACAAATTGAAATAGAGATGTAACTACCTAAACAAAAGAACAATGATTTGAAATTTTAACATTTAAAAAGGTTAACTTCATGCCTACTAAAACAAACACTTTAGGTCATGATACATGTTTGAAGTGCTAAGAGCAAAATGCACACTGCAATCCCACATTAGGACTGTGTAATGTTTTGTGTGGTGCGTAGGTGTTGAACATCTGAGTTTCAAGGCCTGTTTGTAATGGGAGAGCTACCATTGCCCAAGATGTAGAGGCCATTCACCCGTTTACCAGAACCAGACCGCCCACTCAAGACAAATATAGTTGAAGTGATTTCACTTTTCTGAACCCGTGCATGTCAAGGATTCTGGATCACTATTTCGTATTAATCATTATTTGTATCTGTTTTTAATTCGTTCTTATTATTTTTGTAATACTTTTTACCAGAAGGAAGCATGTCTAAAAGAACCCAATATGTTAGAGGGGAGATAATATAAATGTTTGGCATGAGGATAATTGAAAATAAAAAATAAAAAATCCTGCCAATCACTTCATGTATAAAAAAAACATAAACACAAGCTGCTTTTTAAAAGGTGGTGTTCCACAACAATACATTTAGCAATAATTATATTTTGCAACGATGTTTGCAATATTTCTTATAATTTATAAGTGTAGATTTAACAATACAAAAATAAGTTGTTAAAAAGGTGAAACAACTTGCTGTATGATTGGCACTACATTAGCCCTGAGAATTACTTGTATTTACCAAATGTAGTGAAACACCCCAGCTTCTATGTCAGAGAGGTTGACTAGAGACATACTTGTCACTAGAATCATTCATGTTGCATCTGTCCTCCCCTCGCCAGCTCTCTTTCTGGGTAAAGAGACTAGGACGGTCATACTATTTATTTATTTTTATTTGCAAAATATAGGTGAGCAGACAACAATAGATTGCATGAGAAGATGTGACAACAATCTGATATCACTCCCTGACTCCGGGATGGGACAAAGGCATTCTTTAGCAACACAGTGTTAATGCAGCCCCCAGCTGTGCATGAGGGGCTTTAGGACAGAAGGTGCCCTTTTGCCACACCACAGGGATCCTTCCAAGTAAAGACACATGCGAAACAGATCACCTTTTCGCTTTGTAAAAATAATCTCACTCCCACTGAGCTGTTTTACACACATTTTAAAAGGATATTTGAATTTCAAGTCACAATTAAGACGCTATAGTGCTAATTCGGTTTTATATTTGCATTTTAAGAAAAACTCTCTTCTCCAAACGGATTAGCTACATCTCTATGGAGCTCAGCATGTCAACTAAACTCTGATATTTTCAGTGACAGTTTAAGAAAATGGCCGTGGTTTCTAAACAAAACAGTAAATGCTTCATCTTTACTTCAATGTGCCTCCTGAGGGAGACATGACAACAAAACTAGCTGCTGCATTCAAAATTATTTGAAGATATTTCAATAACAAGTCATACATGCTTATTTAAGGCAAAGATGACTAAAGCATACTTCCCCTATCAAAAGAACAAGATGACAGTACTGCTCAGCATAAAGGTGCTTCTTCAGTCCTAAACCACAAGAAATAAAAGGAGGATGAATACAGTAGCCATGACGCTAAGAGAACTTAAAAACCTTTGAGAAAAGCTAAAAGATAAATAAAGTTGAAATGTAGTGACTGTATTGATAAAACATTGTACAGCAATTGATGCTTTCAGGTGCAATGCAAAATAGTACGCGCATTCATAGGCTATGTATTCAATCATGTATTCATGTAATATTGACTTGACTAAATGTTACATCTGAATTTTGTGCTCATATTGGAAAGTTATGTTAACAGTCATGTGGTCTTTTCCCTCAAGTCAAGTTTAATTAAAGTAACTTCTGTGCTATTTGTGCTATATATATATATATATATATATATTGCACAAATAGCAATAGCTATATATATGCCGTTAATAACTGCAATATACACCTGGCTACTAAATCCCAAGAACTGTTACAGGATGTGTATTTTGTAAATTGTGTAACTTTTTAATTTATTATAATATAACTGTAATACTTTTGTATGCATGTAACATATGTAACATATATAACATTAAGCTATGTTTGGCTCATTTTCTGCTGTAACAACGTACATTCCCCCTCTGTGGGAATAATAAAGGTATTCTGATTCTGATTCTGAACACATTTAATTGCTTATCCAAAAAGTTAAGAAAGCATGAAACGGTCACTATGTTGACGAACAATGAATTTACGAGGGCACTTGAACGCCTCATGTGGCTCAGCCAGTCAGAGACGTGCCTCCATCGTCAACAGGAAGCGGGGGAAGCGTCCTTGGAGATGTTGTTGTTAGTGCTGTAACTTTAGCATCTTATGCCCCTATGCGTTCACAATGTCTTCGTTAAACAACTGAAAACAAGTCGCTATTGCCACAGAGGCTCATAAGAAACCGATTAAAAAGTTTGGAAGGTAAATCACCTTGGATGAAAAAGCTTTTCTCTAACTACTTAGCTGGATGAGCTAATGTTAGCTAGTTGAAGTTAGCTGAGATGCTTAATTAGCTTATCGAATTTCCCCCGCATTACTGTCCTTAAAATGATTTCACGTCGATGTTGTTTTGTTTATAGAGATGCGAATGTGTCTGACTATTGTTTATCACAGGCTTAGGACTTAATACTAATCCCTTGCCTTTCTTTGTAGAACAATATAGCTTGCTAGATTCATTGCTAATATTATTATTAATGCTACTTCTAGGTAGTCCATCCATTACTGCAACATGAATCTAACGGAACTATGGTCAATAATCATTTTACAAATTGTATACACCACACTTCATTTTACAGTGCTAGACTTATTTTATTTGATAAATACTGCTGCTAGTTACTGTCCACTTGAATGTGTCCTTTTGTAAATTGTATATTTTTCTATTTAAAATACTATTTGCATGCATTTTTATATAATAGTGTTGTTTTTTCTTCGTCTCTATATATACTTTGCTGTACCAACATACATTTCCACTATGTGGGACGAATAAAGGAATTCTGATTCTGATCATGAATGAATAAATGTGCTAATCTTGATAGCAAAGCATAATAGAAAGACAGAATATTGTCGCAGGGCGTCTTTTGAACAGCACAATGATGATCTGAGCCTTTATAGCCACAGTATTATGTACAGTATGTCTCCCTTTTCCTGTACCATTCACCCTGTTGTGTATTTCTCTGCAGTAGCCATGACTGCAGCTGCTCTCATCGGAGACCAGCTGATCCTTGAAGAGGACTATGATGATAATTATACACCTTCTGAACAAGGTACACAGTGGTGAGGGTACTATCTCGGGGATGCATGTCCTTTAAGATGTCATAATGATTGACTCACTGTGTCTAGATTAGCTTTACCACAGATACTGTGCTACAATAAAACAGGAAAAGGGCGAAGATCATATATACCAAACAACAAGTACCCAGGAATGTTTTACACTGATTATTGATATTGATTATTGATTAAAGAGACACTTCCTGCCTGCAACAAAATGAAAAATATGCTGTCTATTGCTACTTTTTTCAAACTACTTATTTATTCAATATCTACATTTTGAGTTTCATCCCCTCGTAAAAAAAATAAAAGAATAGTTACAAAGTGCATTACAAGATAAAAATACAAATAATAGACAAGCAATCATAAAACTTATACAACATTGTGGAGGGACTTTGAATGAGAAAAAGTTAAAAACAACAATATTAAATAGTTTCACGTATAAAATAAAAGTTAAGATAATGACTTGCTTTAATGAGCTGTTAAACCTACTAAATGCTCTATAATATCTACTTTTACATTCATCTTGTCTCATATCACTCTTTCTCCTCACTCTTTCCTCAGAGATCCATGAGTACGCAAGAGAGATTGGCATTGATCCTGAAAGGGAGTCGGAGCTCCTGTGGCTGGCCAGGGAAGGCATTGTCGCCCCTCTCCCCCCCGAGTGGAAGCCTTGGTGAGAGAGGGGAGAGTTACTGGATAGTGGGGCCAGAGCAGCATGAAAACATTACATTATTAAAACAACCATATTCAGACATCATATCTGGTGCGGAGCCTGTAGTGTTACTCTTAATCTAAATTAGAGTTAGATAGATAGAATTGGAGGGATGAAACCCTCTTTAATGGTCACACATGCAGAGCACACAGACATTTGTTCTCTGCATTTAACCCATCCTACTACCAGGAGTCTAGTGGGCAGGTATTGTACAGCGCCCGGGGAGCAATGGGAGTGGGGG
>NW_011369945.1:21305366-21311033 GCF_000735185.1 Notothenia coriiceps
GGGGGGGGGGGGGTTGTCCGGTGCCTTGCTCAAGGGCACCACGGCAGGGCGCTTGAGGTGAACTGGGACCTCTCCAAGTAGAAGTCCACACTCCATATTTAGGTCGATTCGGGGACTTGAACTGGCGACCCTACGGCTCACAGTCCAAGCCCCTACTGACTGAGCCACTGTCAGAAAGTGGTTGTGAAAAGTCTTGGTGTCCTAAGTGAGGCGTCAGATACAAGCATTCCCATCAGTGAGTTCGATTGGTTGTAGTGTGTTTGGCCAATATCAAGTTTTTTCTCCTTGACCACTGATTCTTTGAAGGTGTTTTTGAAACCTGAAGGGGGAAATGCTAAGTAACTATCTTTTGTCAGCTGCAGTTAAATGCCTAACATTGGACTCACTCCACTACACATCCATATCAAGTAGGTCCTAGATCAAACCAGTTTAAGATATAGGTTAAAGGGTTTGTATTGAATTGATGGACCAGCAAACATCATATATTTTTCTGTATAATATTATATATTGGCCCTATCGCTCGAGCAAATCAAATACCTGTCCAAACCTTTCTCCCCTCAACTGAGAGGCTGATGATGATGATATAATTTGATGTTTGTAAACTACTAACTATTGAGTCAACCAACATGATTAGTTTGCGTGTCAGTCATTAAAAAAGAAATCAGCTTTAATTCTTTATGGCCTGACAAATCTGTCAGATAGAGTTTGATTAAATGGTGCAGCGTTTAGTTTCAGGGATCTATCCATACCCATCTTCCCAGTATTTCTTATTTCTATCCTGCCTTAGTGACCCCCCAATTCTCTCCCCTCCTCTCCCACAGCCAGGACGTGACGGGGGATATCTACTATTTCAACTTCTCCTCGGGACAGTCCACGTGGGACCACCCCTGCGACGAGCACTACCGCCGCCTGGTGGCCCAGGAGCGCGAGCGCGCCCAGCTCACGACCGCCACAGGAGGTGGAGGCGCGAAGAAGGACAAGAAGAAGAAGAAAGAAAAGAAGGAGAAGAAAGAGAAAAAAAAGAAGGAGCCGCTCAAGACTCCTGGAGTGAGTGATATTTTCCCACAGATTTCATTTTGTTGTTGTTGTTTTGTCCTTTAATCCACCTCACCTCACCCTCACACCTCGTAAGCTATTTAAATGAGTAAATAGGCAAAAAGATGACCAAAGACAACCATCAACATTTTCTGTTTGACTTGATTGGCGTTGCTAAATTCTCTGTAATGATGCGTTTGTGTACACTGTGTAAAACATTATCATTAACATCGAACCATGAAAAGCTGTTTTTAAAATGCCCAACCAAATACAGTGAGGATTCTCAATGGAATTCAGTATTCATTAAGTGTCTTTAGCGATTGAAAAATGTTAGGTCAGGTTGCTCAGTTCTCTTACGGTGTCTTTTTGTCCCACAGGCGCTGAGTTCCTCTCTGGGACGCCTACCGTCCCCTCTGGGCAGCCTGGCTCCTCTCAGAGGTCTGGACGCCCCCGGCCCGGCCCCCCTGTCTGGCCCTGCTCCCGCTCTCCGGCGCACCCTCGGGAGCTCCGGGGGACTGGAGCCGCTAAAGACATCGCTTGGGGTAAGATCCCAGGTCTATAAACGGACTGTATTATTCACCTTTTTAATTCAAAAAAATGAGAATTCATCACGTAAGACAGAATACACTCACACGATTATTTATTTGGCCTTAATGCGAGAAAGCCTTATTCTTTATAATAGCATTATTTAAGATTGATATAGATGTTTCCCTTGAAAGGATGTGTGACCTTTCTGTGATGCAATAATAATATAATT
Source organism: Notothenia coriiceps (assembly GCF_000735185.1). Taxonomy (NCBI): domain Eukaryota; kingdom Metazoa; phylum Chordata; class Actinopteri; order Perciformes; family Nototheniidae; genus Notothenia; species Notothenia coriiceps. Next base: position 21,307,159 of record NW_011369945.1, read on the forward strand.
AAGCAATAGCTCACGACAGGCCGTGGTATATGCTCATTATATCACAGCTAAGGGGCTTGGTTCGGCCCGACGCGAACGGTTACCAAGTGTGGCAATATGAAAGAAAAATACACACTCAATTTAAATAGTTTTTATTGGTAAATAATGATGTTCAAAATAAAATAGTCCCTCCGTTGCCTTCTGCACAAAACATAGTGCGACGTGGTTGCTATGCAACGACACTAACAGCTGGCGAACATATTAGACAGAGAGCGTTGATCCATTATTTNAGGTGCTTTTTTTTTTTCTGGAGATAGGCACTGCTAAATCCACTCCTCCATAGTAAGACCCCCCCGGAGGTCGAAGTTATTCTTAAATGTTTCCATCTTATGCTTTGTAAGTTTGTTTCATAACGGAAGAAATTTAAATATATTTATAAAACTGACAAGTCAAATCAAGCAATCTGATTGGTCGATAGTGTTTTTGCGGACCTCTTTGATTACAGATTTGAAAACATCGTTGCTTGCTTTAAAAGTAGCACAATTCATTATGTCAAACCTTGGAAAGTGTCTAGATATCCCTGCCCTAATGCCAAAGGAACTGCACACTGAATATGTTTTGCCCTTTGATGTCTATGTCTGGACCGCTGCGTAAAAAGGAGGCTTTGTGCCCCGTTACTTCTCCGCTGCTTTCTTGTTCCAGTATGTACCCAACGGTATACTGTTTTTCTCAGACGCGGAGGGATACTGACTTGTTGTGAAAAGTAACTTACAATTCTACCCGTGGTATACGCTCAGTATATCACGGCTAAGAACCAATCAGATTGCTTGATTTGACTTGTCCGTTTGATAATGTATAATATATAATGGTATGGCATATAATGGCGATAATATCATGAATTGCTCATAAGACAATGATGAACCCTAAAATGAAATCTTGATAATGTTATTTACATACATAATGCCTACTCCCAAACCATTAAACTTGACTCTGTTAGTAAACTCTTTGTCTTTCTCTGTCAGAGCCTTCGGGGCAGTGGAGCCTCGAGTGTTTTGGGAAACAGGAAGGAGGAGCGAGTGTCCCTCACTCTGCCTGGCTTTGATGATGATGAAGATGATGATGACAATGAGGATGAGAAAATCTCAGAAAACGTGGTGCAGTACAACCTAAAGACAAGTTTAAGGGTTAAAACCAGAGGGTGTCAGTGACATTTTGTGTGAGAATTGTTTTTATATATATAAATGAAGAAAGCTCTTGATGAGCCTATTCTGATGCCAAAGGACCATTTTCAATTCTTTACCAATCCATAGTTATTCATTTACTTTAGCAAAACCAAAGGCCCTGAACAAACAGAACTATTAGGGTGCAAAAGTGCACTTTAGAAGAAAAAAAAAATGTCGAAATATCCTACATTGAGCTTCTTGTGATCCAAATGATTATGATGTTTTACTTTTTAAAGACCGGAGTTAATAAAGAAAGTAAGGACAAGGTATTCTACATTTCAGATTTCTGTCTCCTGTAAAGTAAGTCAAAGGTCACCCCTCTGATTCTCACCTCTCCAATCCAAGACCAAGCAGGTACTAGCTGTTTTATGCATGCTCTATTTCCCTTTTTAAACACATTGTGATCTTTTTCAGCCAAGTCCTCGTGGTTCAGACCGGTTATTGAAGAACCTTCACCTGGACCTGGACGCACTCGGAGGAGGCCTCCAGTATGAGGTACACACATTGATTTGCTTTGTACAGCACTGATTCTACTCTATTTCTTTTCCTTAACATAATGGAATAACAAAAATGAAAACAGCCGTTGATATATTCTGTCTGATTATTTCCTTCTAAAGAAATAACATGGTGCCTTTTCTCTTCCATCAAGAACATTTCATTTAGCTTGATTCCATGTCGAATAGGAGAGTGTTTTTTGGTATTAATCTGTTTTTTCTTGTATAATGGTTTATCACTTCCTCTGTAAAGTTAAAGTGTTGTGTGTGTGTGTGTGTGTGTGTGTGTGTGTGTGTGTGTGTGTGTGTGTGTGTGTGTGTGTGTGTGTGTGTGTGTGTGTGTGTGTGCTCTAGGACAGTGAAGCCAGTGGCGGAGCTCCAGCTGAGGAGAGGACAGAGCCAGAGTTGCAGGACTTGGCTCTATCAGGAGACCACAGTCCTGAACCTCCCTCCCAACAGGTACAAAAAAATACAGCATACACACACAACCCACTTTCCCACCGGAAACAAAACCCACTAACCCACAACTCAATCCTGGGACAAATGACTCAGTAGTCTCAGGTGGAAAAAAAGAACGGCATACTTGTCTTCTTGCAATGGGAAATGAGTCCATCTAGTCTAAGTATTTTATCAAATATAATATGCAATAAGTATTTTTGTGCTGCTGAGAAGTCCTGGTATTCAAGAGGCTTAATAAATGATCCTTGTTTTGTGCAGATCCAACCATGATCTTTTTAATACACTTTTCATTGATAATATGAATACATCTTTAAAAAATATCCCTCAAATATTGCAAATCATATCACACTCAAAAATAATCCCCATTAATTCCAAAACATGCAGTTCCAGTAAAAATGCATCCATTGATCGCTGTACTTTAAGACGTTTATAATGCAGGATGTAGATGCTAGTTCTCATTAGCCGCTTTCACACCAAATACTTTGCCGTACTTAGTTCCCAGCACTTCCCCCATGGAACTAAAGAGCAGATCGCGTTCACACCGGAATAAGTCCCTGAGGGAAGATTACGCAAATGAAGCATGAAATGAAGCCGCTGAAGTCACTTCTTCTTCTTTTGCTTTGGGTTTACTGGTAGGCCGCAAACAACTTCACGGCGCATACTGCCACCCGAAGTCCCCGGCCGGAAGTCCCCGGAGTTAGGGAAGCCTTCCGAGTAAATCGCCAGAACGCCGACACTTCCTCATCACTCCACCGCTCCCACGTTTTATTTTGTGTTCCCATAAGTTATTCTTTCTCCGTTGGTGCGCGGGGCTAATGCTAATAATGCTAATTCCAGCAACTAAAATGGTGGCTTCACAAAACGTTTTTGAGTTTTACGGGCCATGGTTTGCAATTCGCCCAGCCAATCAGAAATTGGAACTTTCTTCTCCCCAGGAAAGTACCACCTCTCTAGCAGGCACTGAAAAGGGGGGAAAAGTTCTCATGAACTAAGTTCTCTTTTTTGTGTGAACGCAAAATCCCAGGAACTATTGGAACTAAAAGGGAAAAGTACGGGGAAAAGTACTCCGGTGTGAAAGCGCCTATTGTTTTCACACCTTCTCTGTGTGATAGTTACTTCCATAGTGGACATTTTCATTATGATTGTCTCATGTAATTGTGATTCTAAAGCATCTGTTATTGCTTCTCTTTGTCTCGTGTGACCTCTTTGACCTTTAAACCTCTCACCTCTGGGCCGTGACCCGGTGTGTTCCTGTAGCTGCTGTGCTGCTGGGATCTGTCCTATGGCCATGGCTGTCACTGTGTCTTCCTCTTTGTCCTGCTGTCCTCCTATTGCCACTGTTACTGCTTTGCTGTCTGAAACTTAGTCAGGAGTTATCGCCAACAACACTATGAATACTATCATTTCCCTTAGATTTGTGTATAAGCAGTAACACTCCCCACTACTGCCATAAGATGTCAAGTAAAGTCTGTCCTAGTCCATAGATATTGCACAGTCTATATATTACGTATAATAATAGGTAGTATTGCATTTATTTATTTTTCTAAAAATGACTCAACCTCCAGATGATTTAGCCAAACTAAAGTAGATGTTTTTGTGATTTCATCAGCACATTATGACTTTCTGAAAAGCTCAAATAAGGGAATCACATATATCAGACAAACCTGCTCCTGTGTGTGTGTGTGTGTGTGTGTGTGTGTGTGTGTGTGTGTGAGCATTA
>NW_011369945.1:21311081-21315504 GCF_000735185.1 Notothenia coriiceps
GTGTGTGTGTGTGTGTGTGTGTGTGTGTGTTTTTGAGCATTATAGAGACCCAGAACAACAACATGTGTATGGTTTTCTGTGTCTACCTGCATGGGTTTATTTGTGCATCTGTCTTTTTTAATAATCCATGTGTTGGTTGTCTAACATGGCTCATTTTGCCGATCCGCCAGTTTGCATGCAATAATAATAAGACCACCCCCCCCCCTACAGTCTTTCAATTTGGGGTTACAATTTTTGTTGTCTACCTCCTTCCCTTACGTGCCCTCCTCCACCCTTTCTCTCCCTTGTGTCTCTGCACGCCTTCCTTTGTGCCTCTGTCTGGGACGGACGGACTGTTCTTCCTCTTCCCCTCCACCAAGGAGTCTCTGAGGGGCCGCCACCTCCACCTGTCCTCACTGAGGGGCAGCAGAAACCACGTCAGTGAGGAGGTGGCCCGTCCTGAACAGGAAATAGAAAAAGAGTTAACTGAGGTGGTGGAGGAGGAGGAGGAGGAGAAGGAGGATGTTCAGGTAGAAAAGGGAGAGGATGAAGCAGGGGAGGGAGGGACGGAGGAGAGAGGAGGTGAGGAAGATAGGGACGAGGAAAAAGTCAAAGAAGAAGTGGATGAGATGCAGGATGAGCAGGGAGGAAGTAAAAGGTCTATAGAAAGCAAGAAGGAGTTGGATGAGGAAGAGAGCGACGAGATAGAAGTGGAGTGCGGCGAAGGCGGTGATGAAGAGTCCGAAAACATTGAACACAGTAAACAGCAGGAGAGCAATGAAAGAGAGGAAAGGGACAGTGATAAGGGCTGTTGTGCTGAAGGGGAGAGTTTACATAAAGAGAAAGAAGAGGCGAAGGAAGAGGTGCAAGCAGAAGAAGAAGATAAATATGAATTTGAGGACGGTAGCGATGAAGATTTGAAGAAATCTTCCAAAAGTGGTCAAGATGTTGGAAGTGAAAAGGAGGAAAAAGAAGGGGATGAACTTGAGAAAAGCGTAGATATCGAAGAAGGGCAGGAGAAGAGCGAGGAGGAGATAGATGGGGAAAGGGAGAAGGAGGAGGAGGAGGAGGAGGGTGAGAACGAGGAAGCTTTGGAGAGATGCTCCCTGAGCCAGAGGGAAGTGACAGAGAGCGACGAGGTGCTAGAGAGATGTGGACAGAGCGCAGGAGGAGAGACAGAGGGGGAGGAAGAGGGGGAGGAAGAGGGGGAGGAAGAGGACGTATCAGAGGTCCAAAAGCCCCAAACTGCATCGGAGAGTGAGGAGGAAGTCGTGGAGGTGTTTGAGACCGGAACGGCTCTGAGTGATCGTAAAGCGCTTGACCAAAAGAGAAAAACTCTCAGTGGCAAGACGGACAATGGGACAAAAAGGTCCCTCACTCCTGCAGAGGTAGGGTTCGGTGTTCTGTGTGCTTCCCCCAGCCAAACCACACACACATTTCACTTCCTGACCCCAACCCTGATCCTGCCTGATCTCTGCAAGAAGGCGCATGTAGCTCCCAGAATCCACCGCCTTAGGGGCTCATCGCTCACACACTGGGACATCATTTGGTAAAAGGACGCTGCATTTGAGCCCCTGAGGACTGGATTGGAAAGTGCTGACCCTTTATATTTGGCAGTACAGACTTTCCTTTTGCTTTTAGATTGCTCTTTTATTTTCAGCTTTTTCACCAGACCAGTTTCTCCTTGGCCTCCCCCAATTTTCAGAGTCTGCTTGTTTCGCTTACAAACACTGGACCGTCTGATTTCGCAGCCTTGTTGTTTGTGTTTGCATGTATGCTGTTGCTTTCGCCTTTTTGTGACGTGTTTGTCATTTGGAAATCTCAGCATTCTTTGATGCTTAGTGTTGCTTCTGAAATTTAGTTTGCCATTGTTCATTCATAACTTTGTGTGTGTGTGTGCGTGCGTGTGTGTGTGTGTGTGATGGTAGGAGTCTGAAGCCAGTGAGAACATTGAGGAGGCTTCATCCTCCATAGATGTCAAGGTACTCAGTTCATGCTGTCGCCACCCATTCTGCACCATTCATTCATTCATTGGTTAGGGTGTTAATTGTCAAACTGCTTTGAATCCTTAAGCTTTCCGAAAAGATTCTGGACCTGTCCGGCACTGTGAGTCCTCTGGAGAGGGAGGAGACAAAAGAGGAAGAGAAGAAAGAAGGAGGGACAAAGACGAAGAAGGCAGAGGTTGCAAAGAGGTTGGTTGTTTTTCTTTGGTAACTTCTGGAAATAAGAGTCCGTGCTTAGCCTTAATTGCATCATCTGGTAAAGGGGTATTGTCCTTATCAGGTTTTTTATAGTGTTTCACCAAAAATTGGAAATTCATGATTTGATCAATTTTTTGATTTCCCCTAAAATCTCAATAGAGAGGCGAAGTCCCTCCCTTTCCGGTGACCCCCATGGGAGCTTACTTCGGAAAAATTATGTATTGAAGTCAATGGAGAGAGAAAACGTATCTTTCGATCCCGTTTGAATTGTGCCACTAATTACACATATGATGTTTGTCAATCTTAAAAAATAATTTCCATGTCAAAAAAGTCGAAAAACTGTTGAAACTGTTGAAATATAAGACTATGAAAAATATGCAACTAGAAAGACTACAAATCCCAGAATCCCGGTCTCGCATGCTGGCTCTTACGGAACCGACTAACTCCCCTTGTGTGTATGTACAGCTCTCAACGTGCCCAGACTTGGAGTGATTTTCACCTCTTTTAATACTTTTCGCCTCATTCTGAAAGAAACAAGTGAAATGTGCCAACGTGACGGCCGTCTTGGTGTGTGGTGTGAGACGGGAGATGTAGTTCATCGAGCGTTTCACACAAACAAATGTGTTACTTCACAGTTTTACAACACATTTTTATTATTTTGACTTGCAAAATTATCTTTTAAATTGACAAACATCATATGTGTAATTCGTGGCACAATTCAAACGGGATCGAAATATAATCTTTCTCTCTCCATTGACTTCAATACATACTTTTTCCGAAATAAGGTCCCATGGAGGTCCACCGGAAGGGGAGGGACTTGGCCACTCTATAGTAATTATTGTGCCACACATTCTTGGCACACAAGTCCCAACTAATGAATGTATATCAACAACTGCTTCAAAAGGGACAATCATTCGTTATACAGAGGGCTTCATACTCCACTAGCACCTCCCCCCCCCCCCGTTCCCCCGTTGACATTCGTGATACAGAGGATGCGCACCTAGCAACATCTCCAGGTGCTCCTTTGAGAACCAGGGCAAAAAAAGTCATGTGCAGGGCTGCATATAAACTCTTATGGCCAATGGTACATCTTTTCTTTGCTTTGCTATAAGAGTAACACTTTTCTCCCTCTTCAGGATTTTGCAGGATTCTAGCAAAGACAACCCTTCAGCGTCTAAAGTGGACCGATTCGTCCTCCACCAGTCCAGCGCCTCCCTCTCAAATTCTTCTCTTTCGGAGCAAGGCGTCGGGCTCCATCCAAAAACGGAAAGCCTCGGCACCTCTTTGGTCATACAAAGGCCGGAAACCTCCAGAGGCCGGCTGTCCCGCACCCCCAACACCCAACTAGACGATGATGAAACCTTCTTCAAAATCCAAAAGAGCCCAAGGGAAGAGGAGCCAAGCTGGAGAGTCAGAAGGGACAGAGAGAAGAAGGACAGGGAGAATGAGGAGGAGGAGGAGAGAAGGAGAGAGGAAAGGAGCCTGAAAGAGAGGAAGGACGAGAGGGAGAGGACTAAGGCTGACATAGAGGTGACGAAGGAGAAGGAGGAGCTGAGGAGAGAAGAGGAGGAGGAGGAGAGAAGGAGAGAGGAAAGGAGCCTGAAAGAGAGGAAGGAGGAGAGGGAGAGGACTAAGGCTGACATAGAGGTGACGAAGGAGAAGGAGAAGAGAATGCTTCTCCTTCAGGAGGAGCTGAGGAGAGACGACGAGGAGGAGGAGAGAAGGAGAGAGGAAAGGAGCCTGAAAGAGAGGAAGGAGGAGAGGGAGAGGACTAAGGGTGATGTAGAGGTGGGGGAGGAGAGGGAGAAGAGAATGCTTCTCCTCCAGGAGGAGCTGAGGAGAGAAGAGGAGGAGGAGGAGAGGAAGCTGAAGGAGGAGAGTGAGGAGAGACTAAGGTACACATGGAGAGTAAATCACACGTTGACCGACATGGAACTAAAACAAAGCTGTNAGGAGAGAGGAAAGGAGCCTGAAAGAGAGGAAGGAGGAGAGGGAGTGGACTCAGGCTGACATAGAGGTGACGAAGGAGAAGGAGAAGAGAATGCTTCTCCTCCAGGAGGAGCTGAGGAGAGAAGAGGAGGAGGAGGAGAGGAAGCTGAAGGAGGAGAGTGAGGAGAGACGAGGAGGAGGAGAGAAGGAAGCTGAAGGAGGAGCTGAGGAGAGACGAGGAGGAGGAGAGAAGGAGAGAGGAAAGGAGCCTGAAAGAGAGGAAGGAGGAGAGGGAGTGGACTCAGGCTGACATA
>NW_011369945.1:21315549-21321775 GCF_000735185.1 Notothenia coriiceps
TTACTTATCGTTGTCCGTGTAGACTGTGGGAAATGTACCTGTTCGTCACCGTTGGCAGGATTTTCCGCCGCAATAAAACCTCCTAATTTTTTCTTCCTAATCTTGATTTTCGATTCCGTTAGCTTTTAAAACCTGTTAACAGATGACAAACTTGAAGGTAGAAAAAGGTTATTTTTTATAAAAATATTAGCTCAACATTAATTCAGGTTTTTGAATTAATTAAGGTGCACTTTTGGAAGTTCGCTAACATTTTCTGATGAATGGGAGGCCGGGTGCAGAGAGAGAGCCATTTGGCTCATATTTGTTAGTTATGCCTCACTAACAGAACACAGACGGCCTGTTAGAATCATTATCAAGCAGCTGCTTAAGTTTAGCAACTATAATACTTTTAGTCAAAAAATTACTCGCATGTCGTTCATTCAGCACAGTACAATGAAAAATAATTGGCCCATCAAACGTGAGCTGTACGAGGAAAGAATGTGTTTAAATGTGGGCAAAATGCAGAGGAGGACAGTGGTGGTTAAGATTAAAGATGGCTGGACACAGATGAGAGGCCAGGTGCAGGGCGTTCAGAGAGGAGAGAGGGGGGGGAAAGAGAAATGAGGATCGTATGGAGCCACAAGAGTCCGACCTGGCTCGGCCCGCCTGCTGCCTCAGAGATTGTAACTGCACTCAGGATGCAGACAGACAGCAACACGCGCATCATTTCCCCATATTACCTTCTAGCCTGAACTGGTTGTCCATGCAGCCTCCTTGCTTTTCCTTCCCATCCGTTCATCCTCTTTCCACTAGATGCTTATTTGTTATGCCCAAGCACATGGCATGAATATGAACTGCTGGATCTATTTCCTCTATCTTTCTCTCTGCAGCTCTTTCACACTTTCTCCAGGTTTTTATTCCGTAGATGGAAATGATTTCAGCTGCAGTCACGCTCTCCCTCCATTGTTCGATGGTCGTGTGCCTCTCCATAGGGAAGGTAGATGAGTGTTGGCTCTATTCCCCTGTTTTACCCAGCTTTACAGTGTAACCTTCTACTCCGGCACAATGCAGCTCTCGCTGCAGCCACAGGATTCTATTTAGGTCCCAAGAGGAACAGGATCTCCTAAACATTTCCTGCTACCCCCCCTCCGTCTCATCACCCTATATGGCCTCATGGCCTCAACACCATCCAAACTGATAGCTTTCCTTTGTAATTTCAAGCAGAAGCCCCCCTTTTTTTAACCATGAGGAGATTTTACCCTGTCTTGGAAATAAAGGCAGAATAAAAGCTTCTACATTACCAACGGCTTGTTGCGCTGTCAGCTTCGCTCTCAACAACAGTGTTACTTTACAACCAGACGAGTATATACTAACAAGAAACCTGCAAACAGCAACTGCTTGTTTATATGTTCTTTGGAGGAGCGCTTAAGATGTTTAAAGAAAAATGCTGGAGTCAATTGGAGGATGTGATTCCTTTTTTTGCTGAAAACATTGCCATTAAAGGCTGCGGATAAACACCCCAATCTGTCACTTGTCCTCAGAGTGTTATCAAATCACAAACTGGGTCTGCATTTTCAGTGAACCGTTGTTGATTGTACCTTTGGTCTTCTTCACCGTATTCTAAGAGGAAAGCTTGTTCACGATTTATAAGAGTGACGGTGAGGAGACTGATTCTTCACTTATATCTCAGCTTTTCATATTATTTTTATATATATTTTCTAATATAGTTCGTGACAATGTCAGAGGAATACTGGTAAACAGTGGAAGGGAAGGGGAATGAAATCAAAAAAGGTCAATAGTTGAAATCATCAGGATCTTTTGGGTATATTGCAAGCAGCCTTTAAAGGTGGGCGATAGGTAAGTTTGAGAAACCGGCTTGAGATTACACTTTGTGTTTATATTCCAGGAATGCTCATTAAGCATCCCGATAGCAATGATATCTGAAGTGCTTTGACAAAAAATCCATAAAAAAGTGTCATCTCTGCAAGCCGTGTAGTAATGTAAAAAGCACGATCAATCATCTTGAGCGGCCCGCGGCTAAAATAACTGGATGGCCTACCTGCCTGTCAGCCTTCCATCTGTGCACAAACTTATCTCGTGCCCTCATTGGTCATGTGCACGTTCGTGTGTTGGAGGAGGAGCTCCGTAAGGAAGTGTCAGATTTTTTCCGGTTGTGTATTTTCAAATTCTAGCGCACTCGAGCTGGTTTCTCCAAAATTACCTACCCCACCTTTAATTCCTACTCAGTAAAGTGTGTAATTGTATTTTTAAAATGCATTTGATGTCACTTATGTCACTGCAAGACACTTTTATCTTCAGTTTCATAAAGGAGTTATATACAGCTTTAATAAAACATTAGAAAAGCACGACTTAAGACCATTTGCTCTCCAGGCTCCAAAGCTTCCTTTAAATGTACTGGATACTTCTAACATGTTAATAAATGCTACGTGATAATCAATGTTGTGAGATTGGCCTAGTTAACCATCAGCATTTGATCTATATTGCTTAATTTAATACAGAAATGTAAATATGCCAGTAAGCAAAAGGGCTAGTGTCTTGTTGCCCGTTGGCCAAATGTGAATGATCCTTCAGAAATAATAAGAAACACTAGATGTAAAACCAAGTTATATGTAGAAAGAAATTATAATAATTATTATTAAATATTGTTTAAACTTTTCCCAGGCTGTATAGGTTGCCTGACGCTGCTACGATGTGTTTGTCAGGGTCTCTGTTTTGTTCCTCAAGTCCAAAGCCATGGGACAGGACTCCTTTCTGCCCCGCTCCTCAAACACAAACATTCCCCTCCATCTCTCTGCTCCTGCCCCCCATCCATGCTTCCCTCTCCTCCCATCTTGATAATGCAGTTCTTTTCTCTCTTGCTGGGTGGAGGGCTGCCCTGAACCAACATTGTCCCCGACGCCGGCTCTAGTGGGGGGCCCTATTGTGTGTGAAGGAATGGGGAGTTAACACCCATGTCTGAACCCTCTCAATGGGGGCATTGTGTCTGAATCTTCCTCCGGCTCACCCAATCTCACCTCACGTCACTCCCCTGCACAGGCCAAGCCAGGGGCGACTCCGGGTGCTCCCCCATTATGTGATGAAAACATGCACATAACAGTGAACTCAGATTCACAAACAAGCCATCCCATAACTGACCTCGTCTGCTTTAACCCGTTGCTCTCTGTGTCCTATTCATTTTCCACAAACCACACTGAGCTGAATGTGTCTCTGCTGCTGGTCGTACAGAAATGGGGGCCAGTGGGTGCAAAGCTACTGAAGGAGGCCCCTGCAATTCGTTTTTCGTATAGAAAAGAACAAAGCAACACATAAAGGCCTACGTTGTATTAGCATGATAACAGCTTTCAGAATGCTTTCAGACAATTTGAAGATGCACTGCAGTGAAGGAATCCATGCAAATTATTCATTAAGTATAAAAACCGTTATCATGCTCATTGTTTTTCACTCATAAGGCATGGTCAAAAATAACTGAACGTATTTATTTCAATAGTGTTCCAAACAGTAGAGTGTAAATATTTGAATGTGAATGATTTATATTTATGGAAAAAAACTACATTTTTAAATATAAAGAGAGGTGGATTTGTCTGTTTCATACTGAGCATTTGTATTGTTGCTGTATAGCAGCGAGTGCCTTGGGGCAGGTTACAAAAGAGCAAGTTGGCGTTTTCTTCCCACATATTTTTAATCAAAGTGTTAGTGTTTACATTTGCATTTGCATTGAGCAGAGGGATGCTGAATGCCAAAGGTGAGATTTTGAAAAACACTCTATTTTCTCTTTTTCAGATGGAAACAAGGGTGGGTGGTTGGAAGGCTGGATAAAGGCTGGTAGATGACTGAACTCAGAGACCCGGCGCAGCTCATCATCATTGCCATGGGCTCTCGTCTTCCTCCTCTCCTCCTGTGGCCCATACCTCCATCCAGGGGTCCAGCAGAGCCGGTGAAGCCCAGGCGGGGAGCAAGTGAGTGGGCTGGGAAGGATGGAAAAGCTCCCTGAAGGCTCAAAGCACCTCTGGAGCTACCGGCATGCAGGAGAAATCAATATGAAACACAGAGCCGGCACAGCAGAGTGGGGTTTCCTGTGTTAGTCTGTGGCCTCGGGCCGCAGACCTCCAAAGGACGGGCCCTGTGTGGCCCTCTCAGCTGCAGCCCCTGCCCCTCAGACTGGACCTGAGTCCCAATCTCCACTGGCTGTGTGTGGTTCTGCTGAAGGGGATCTCTCCCCAAATAATACCCGGTATGTTGAGAGACCGCCGACAGGGATGTTCTCTTTCTCTTGAATTTGTTTCCCTTCATAAGATTGACATATCCCCCAACTTCTGCCTCTGGCTGTTTTAAAAACAGTTTGGGAGTTCTGCTTTTGACTCACTCTCCAACCTCATCTCGCCCGTTGTTTATTCCCCAACCAGTTTTTACATTTGACAAAGAGACAGTACGATCTTTATTTTCTCTCCCACTCTTTGGCTGTTACTATGGTGAGCTGCAGACATGTGTCTGTTAAAACCAGAGACAGCAGCAGAATGATCACCTTTTTTTTTTCCGTGATGTCTGTTATTTAATTTCAGACTTTTTGAAAAACCGATTGAACAGTAATGAGGGCAGGAGATCACATAGCAGAGATCTGCACACCTTGTAGAGTAGATGGTGAAATGTAAAGTACCTCTCCTTAGCACTTTCCACTTTGTGAAAACTGTCAATGTGCTCTCATTACCTCATACATTACCTGAAATAGTGTGTGTGTGTGCGTGTGTGTGTATGCCCATCACTCTGCACCTTTTTTGTATCAGAACAAATCATTATTAGGATATAAATGACAGCTGTAAAAGATGTATCTTTGACTCTAAGAAGTTAGATTATTAGGATGTGTTTGTACAGCCATTTGAATTATAAGACGCACATCAAATTTGAACATTTTGAATAATATGAGAGGGCTTCATTTTAAACAGAGCTCTGTTTGTGTGAATGGACTGTACCTGGCCTTGAAAGTGTTTGCCAGCGAGCAACAGCTCCCCTCGTCACAGCAATGCAGCGCGGTTGTTTCCATCCAGATGGGCACAGCTTCAGACAAAATGGCCGACAGTGTATGCCTCTGCCAAAGATGGCGGGCGCATCTCTGTTGTCTGCCATCTGTGCATCCGTTAGCTGTTGTAGAATGCAAATCGAGGCTAATTGCATTTGCATAAAATCCAACCATCATGTCGTTGGGTGATAATTGCTCCCACGAATGCGGCATATCGGAGAGCGAGCCGAAGTGAAGGGTGTTTCAAAGTGCTGTTTCGTTTCGTTTTTTTTTTCTTGAGATTGTGAGTATTCTCACCCTGAAAATGTGTTTGATAGGTGTTCTGTGCATGCGAGATCAAGAGTCTGGTCCTACTGTGCCATATGGTGCGTGTGTTTGCATGTGATTCCCTCGCATGCAAATGTGACACTGTACAACAGATTAAGGCGAGCCTTTCTCTTAATCAGATAGCGCTCTGTCACGCATGCACTGAGTCCTATTTTACGCACGGACATACATAATGCACGGATGAAAGCATGAAGCAAACAGAGAAGCTCAGACACACACAGACTGTAATTAAAAAGGGATCCATAGGCCCAACAAATCCTAGCCAGACAGACCATAATAGTCTCATGTTCATGCTCATGGGTGTCTGGTAACCATGACACTGAACAAATCCTGGGCTGACTGATTTTGCCAGAAAAGTGCTGCATATGAAACATATAAATAGGCAGTGTAGCAAAGAAATTGGAGTCTGAAGAACACTGTAGCTTTGAAGTATCAGATCGGTGCTATTTTTCCAAGAATACACCCGTTAAAAGAAAATGAGAGGCACTTTGTTTTCTTTTTTAAATGTCCTTTGAAATAACCTTAAAAAAACTGAGCATGCATCTCATCAGTTGGCATAATAACATTCTGAGGCGTTTATGCAGTCAGAGGATTGAAGCGTGTCTAAATGAATACCTCACGTTTGTGCATTTCGGCGCTGCGTCGTTTTGTGGTCGCATTTGATTGAGCAGGTCTTGTTTTTGGGGCGTTAATTCATGCGATGAGAGTCGTCTGAGCGGCTGGGTAACAAAGCAGCGTTCCTATTTGCATTCGCCCATCAGGGCAGCTGCTGCGCTGTACAGTTAGGTCTACTGTGGGCAGCAAAATGGCGGTCACGCGAATCATAGGGTCTGTCTGCTGGTCGTGGGAGCTGAGGAGAGGAGAGAGAGGAAGGGGGAGGGGGAG
>NW_011369945.1:21321796-21342862 GCF_000735185.1 Notothenia coriiceps
GAGATGGAGAGAGAGAGGGTAGCGGGGTCTAGACTGTGGGGTGGGGGGTCGCTCTTAAGGGGAAGATGGAGTGGGGGGTGTTAGTGGAGAGGTTATTATTTGAGAAGGGGGGGGGCTTCTGTTTTTTAGGAAGAACAATTAATGAGGGACTGGAGGGGAGGGGGGGTAGTTTGTCTGCATTTGTGAACATGTGTCTGTGTCTCGGCCATTTGCATAGAGCGATCAGGACGTCCATATGCTGTGTGGCGAGGCAAATTCAGTCACAGTCTTTTGCACGGCTCTCAAGGTCTCTCCTGCATGATCTGAACGAAAAGCCCTCAGAGTGTCCCACCCCTCTAAATCTGACAGTCACATTATCTGTCGGGGAGCAGGAACACGCTCTACCCCATTTCTCACAATAACACTTAAACGCTCCTACTATACTGACGCCTCGTGTGAGCCGCATCACTGTTTCTCTCCGGTACGCCATCCAATGAGAAGATACAAAGCTGCTTCTAGCCAATAAGAAAGCATAAAGACTCAGGAAGAGGAAGGAAGAGGCGAGGAGAGTCAGGAGTTGACCCTTGATGTACCGGGGAAAGAGAATCAACAACACACAGCAGGAAGAAATCGAAGAGAGGGAAGCAAAGGATAGTGGGAAAGGGAGGAACAACACAACAATGTCTTTTTGTGGTGAAGCTAACATGGCTTTACGAACATAAACACAAGAGGATGTAACAAAGCAGCTTCTTGGACAAACAAAAACACATTTATTTTCTTTGTGCGCCAGTCAGACGAGATTGTAGAATATATACAAATCAATTAGAGGCAGGAAGAACAGACATAAAAAGCCTCCCCTCTAGTGGGAAAAGTCATGATGGCCGTCATGAAAAAAGTCAGACAGCCAGACACAATGCGGATCTACATAATTCCCTAAATGAATACTGCTGTGTTTAAAGTGTGATGGTCTACCAATCTGGAGGTCTGAGATCGGAGCGTGGGAATGTTCGGGGAACATATGCAGAGCAGGCGGCCGCTGGCGAGACAGCGCTGCTAGCATGAATGCTGTGGTAGCAGGTGAAAGAACCCTAGAGTTCATGGGTCAAGGCCACGCAGTGAAGGGGTTGTCTGGCTCGTGTGTGTGTGTGTGTGTGTGTGTGTGTGTGTGTGTGTGTGTGTGTGTGTGTGTGTGTGTGTGTGTGTGTAGGGCCACTTTGTGTGTTGTAGGATGCTAATGAAGTTGCCAGGCTATTTGATAAGCACGGCTGTCTATTGTTAGCTCAGTCTGGTTTGCTCAGAGAGGCCTTGCTGGGTGTAGACTTGGACAAGAGCTCCTTCATCATGCTGCAGTCACAGCAGAGTATCAGACAGGCAGATAGACAGGCAGGCAGGGTGAAGTCAGACCTCCCGTGCTGAAAGTGTGATTGTGTTGTCTGGAAGCCTTTTTCTCCCCACATCTCTGCTTTCTGTGACATTTCTTCTCTGAGTGACACAGTTGGTTTCAGGCTCTCCAGCGTGGTGCCTGTCTTTGTTTCTCTCCAGATTGATGGAAGCTTTGTATCGGGAAGTCATAGAGAGCGCTGTGTTTTACGGCACATATTCTAATGCCGAAGTACAACTGTAGCCGCTGTGATTCCTGTGAAATCTAACTTGAAAAACGTTAATGTCTTTGTGGAAATCGCTTTTCTTTTCTCAAGGATTAATCTGGTGAAATCTTATATTTCACTCATATCAATGAATCCCATAAAAGACCATCACCAACAATTCAAGTGTTTTAAAAACAGGCACCAAAGTATTTTTCCTACACTGTTTGAAAGACAAATATAAATGTTAATATAACACCCGTTTTTCACAATGTGCATGGGCTAAATGTTTATTTTGAGTCAATTCATAAATCGTCCTTTTGGTATAAGAACCAATGGGATGGTAGAAAATGAAACAATTAATATGTTAACTATTTTTCGAAGATTTTAATCTTTAGAATGAACTAATGCAATTGAGGCTGAATGCCACAAAGCAAAGCAGAAAACAAGTAATGCATCATTTAAATGGATCGAGACAAACTTACAATAATTACAGCCTCATATTTTGAACAGTATTTAAACAGTTGCATTTTTGCCAGGGGGAAGGCAGCTGTGTCTTTTATTCCTGTCATAAGATCATATCCAGTGTCTTGAACAGGAATCGTGCGTGCAAACAATTTATTTTGGACATCTCCTGCAGGTGCAAAGAGCCGCATGCGTAAAGGTGCATCACTTATGGTGTCCCTTTAAGAGGGAAAGCATTACCTCATCAGGAGCGGTGTAAAGGAAGGAAGTGGGTGAATGGGTGAAGGAGCGCAGTGCTAACTCTCTCCACTCCTTTATGCCTGTGGGTGCAGGCTTCATTAGCTCTACAGAAAGGGACAGCTCCCTCCCATCCCCTCAATAGACCCATAGACCTGTCTCACTGGCACAGGCTCGGCTCAGTGGGGTGTGTGTGTGTGTGTGTGTGTGTGTGTGTGTGTGTGTGTGTGTGTGTGTGTGTGTGTGTGTGTGTGTGTGAGAACCATTCACACAGTAGGCCTCATAGTTTCTCACTCATGCCTAAAGGAAGCCTTGCATTGACACTTTTTTAGGTCTCACATCTCTCTCCCACTCTCTTTGTCCCTCGCTCTCTTTTCACTATTCTCCATTTCACAATTTTTCCTCATTGTGTTTCCTCTCTCAGTCGCTTCATCGTTTTGAGTCTCAGATCTCTCACACCACTAGACGTTCAGTCAAGGACCGTATGCTGTACAGAGCTCTGACTGCTGTACTCTGCAGCACGTCGTTTCTTTTGACTCATTTTCATGGTCGCTCTTGACTTACGTAACTTAACATAAATCTTTCCTGTATAATTACAATTAGAAAACCTAAATGTGGGATTTAAAGGCTTGACAACTCAATGCCTATGTGTTAGAATAACTCCCACCTTCAAATTGAGTTAGCGTTATTTAAGCTGCCCTTTTTTCAGAATAAACAAATAACTGTAACAGCTTTATCAATTATTACTTGACAGGACTTTGACAGTAAACTCCAAAATCTCACAACATGCAGTGGTTTAAAGGCAGAATTGTTTTGATAACTGAGGATAATTTATACATGCTCTTTCTTCCAGTAGCTCCTCTCATCAATAGTATTTCACATCAATCTCTATTTTATATGAAGGGGCTCTTTATCCAAAGTGAGATTGTTTCAAAAATAAGTGATTTTCTTTTAACCATCAACATCTGATTAAACCAAACCCATTTACCTGGTAAGGTAGTTCTCATACGCCATGTCATGTATTTGTTAAGGATCTGCCATTTAAATGTGATGGACAGAACAAATTCGTTTTAGCTTTTAATTTAAAACCAGTTCTGATGGTCTGACAGTATAAAAGCAGTCAGTATACGCTAAAGTATATAAAACACAGAGATGCCATACAGAAGACCTGCTCTGTTTCCCCATCAGGCACTGTGCGCGGGCAGCTGCCTACTCGGGGTCCTCGTCTAGTGAGGGGGGAGGAGACACAAATATAGGCAAACGTGCAGGAAGGTGGCTAGCAGAGATGATTAGCATGGGCAGCCGCCATCGCGTGCTCTGCCCATTGTTGCAGCGCTGCATTAATGAGCCCACGGTGCATCCGACAATCTGTCCATCACACACACACACACACACACACACACACACACATGTACGTACACACTCACATGTACATACACACTCACATATGCTTCCACTGTCTGCACATACAAAGGTAGAAGAAATAAAGCACAAGTGAGCCTTTTATTCATGTCACTCACCAGGCAGTACAGTCATTTTTTAATAATCAAGTGAGGATACCCATCATATCTGTGGGTGATTAGTTATTCTTTTAATTATTCATTTCCAGTCGAGTCCGGGTCATATCTCTGAGGGTTTAAAACTCGGGTGAAAGTAGAGAGAGTAAAAGTTTTCTTATACCCGGAGAGAAATGCAAGCTCAGAAATAGAAACCTTGATAGTGAAAAGGAGAGAGAGGCTGACAGAGCAGGAGGAATGAGAGTACAACACTGTGGCCTGGTTTGCGGTTCCAGAGGGATAGAGACACTTTCCCCTGCCAAACGAGATAGGATGAGCTCTTTTAACACACACACACACACACACACACACACACACACACACACACACACACACACACACACACACACACACACACACACACACGCATATACATACGCGCAGACCTTGTTCCCTCCATCTAAGTGAGCCAGGACTAGATTCATGCGGCTTTGTTGTCGAGGCAGCAGGAAAACGTATTGCCCCAGATTTAAGCAAAAACCTGCTTCACACATGCAGCCGTTACCACACTTTAACTGAATTCAACTCAAATGTTAACGATAAGTTCATCCTTTTTTCCTTTTCTGCATCACTTCATATCGCAAACATCCAGTAAGTTGCGTGTGTGTGTATACGTGTAACAGACAGCCGGACCTCTGACCTCGTCCTGCTGGGAAGCTTTCATTCCCATAGGCTGGGGGCTGTGGTTGTCTCTGCACGCATGCACACACACACACACACACACACACACACACACACACACACACACACACACACACACACCACACACACCACACACACACAGCACACACACGCACGCACACCCACACACACACACGCACACACAGCACTGTTGGCTCTATTGGTATAGCTGTCGCTCGGCCACCATTCAGGGCTTTGCAGTCCGGCGGCCACTTAGAGCGCAGCAGACTCAGGATTCAGACGAGCTGTGATCCAATGACATGTATTTATAAATGAGGGGGTCTGCGGGACGTCTTTGTTGGACACACAGATGTCAGCATAAGAGTGCTGGGGTGTGGTGTGTGTGGTGTTGTGTTTTTGTTGTGTGTGTGTGTGTGCGTGTGTGTGTGTGTGCTGTGTGTGTGTGTGTGCTGTGTGTGTGTGTGTGCAGGGGGGGGCTAACCGGACTTTAACACCCCCTCAAACTCTCCCACATTGAAACAAATTCAAGCTTTTTTCTGCGTCTCTTTACACCCTCTTACTTCTCCAAGTCTTTCACACACTTTCTCTGTCTTGCCTTCTGATTCCGTGGAAAAAAAAGATTTGCTCGTTACCAATGATGAATATCATCCGAACACTGGACCTTGTCAAGTGGAAGAGAGGAAGAATTGGTGGAAAGTCTGTTCTCTTTTACGAAAAAGCAGTTAAGGCAGGAGTGTTGGGGACAAGTTAAAGACCCGGTCAAAACAGTTTTTTCTTTAGTTTTTTATTAGTCACTACTGATAAATAGAAAGCGTATGTTGCTCGTGTGTGATTCTGATCTCTTATTGCTGACTACTAGGGATGGACACAGTATTTGGAATATTGTCCTGTCAAACCATCAATGTTTTATAATGAACTTTTAAAGCCTCACCCCTAAACCCAGCCAAGGACATTTTATATACAAATTAAGGAACAAGTCTAAAAATGCACAACAGTCCATTATCACAATCTATTCACCGATATGTATTCATCTATTTCCTCCCCGTATCATGCGGTCACGCTACATTGAGCACGTATACTAAGTATGCAACACTACAGTGTACATCACTGTATGCAGAAGTTTATTTTAGCAACACTTAATGTACGCTTCATACAGCTCAAATGTTAGCGCCACTTTATGTGACGCGCATTAAGCCGCACAGAGAGATCCTGTATTGAGTTACCGAGTTGATAACCAGTGTCGTAGGACCGCTTAGCGAGAGCGCGTTTGTTTTGGGTTAGGTAAGCCGGGTAACTCAAACATATCTAGGGTCTGTTGAACTGGATTCGTAGTACAGGCCTCAGGTGTCTATTACCTCACAAAACACGGTTTTGGACAAGAAAGGAAATGCTAATTATGACCGTTTCACACAATTATCTAATACTATAAAATAATGAAGTGATGCCATTTTGGACAGACATGGGTGTAAACTGCAACTTGTCAAAGACATACAACAGTGATGTGGTTTTTATTGCAATTACAAAATGTTGCGTTTGTGTTCCAGGAGACGGCGCAGAGGACGCGCTTACTTTCTTCACTGCAGGAAGACCGAGAGCAGCTCCAGGCCTCGCATGCTGTCCAACTGGAGAAACTCCGCTTGCAGCTCAACACACAGATTCAGAAGACACAGCTGACACACTCGCGCAAGGTGAGACCAGACAGATACACACATTTGAGGTAGAGCAAAGTGAAGCGTCATCAACACTATATTCTAGAAATGAATTGTGTTCATTCTTCTTTTAGGAGTCAGAACTGGAGGATCTGACAGATAAGATGGAGCTTAGAGCCAAAGAGCTGAAGAGCCAGGAGGCCATGCTGCAGAACAAGGTCTTTACCTCATACTGCAAGTACTATTAATCATTATACACTAACCCAACAACTAATGGTGTTATGGTTTCTGTCTCTTTGTAGGCAGCAGATCTGAAGAGGAGGAGGAGGAAACTTGGGGAGGAAGAAGAGGAAGTGGACAGGCAGATAGAGGTAAGACCTCCAACGTTTTCCTAATAAAAAGAACAATATTAAAACACTCAACCATCTCTCCCCACGTGTGTGTGTGTGTGTGTGTGTGTGTGTGTGTGTGTGTGTGTGTGTGTGTGTGTGTGTGTGTGTGTGTGTGTGTGTGTGTGTGTGTGTGTGTGTGTGTGTGTGTGTCCAGACCTTACCCCGGCTGATGCAGGAGAGAGAGCAGCTGACGGAGGAGCTGGAGAAGATGAGAGAGGAGAGGCATCAAGCCAGAGAACTCCTCCAGAGAGCCAGGGAGGAGAAGAGTGAGGCCAAGCAGGGGGAGGAGAGGCTGAGGGAGGAGGGGGAGAGAGCCAGGGAGGAGAGCCGGAGGAGCAAGGAGGACAAGGGGCGACTGGAGAGCAAGGTGGCGCTGCTGCAGGAGAGATGCGACCGTCTCACTCGCAGGGCCAGGTACAGTTTAAAGGTCACCTATTATGCAAAATCCACTTTCTCACATATTTTACACATAGACATGTGTCCCCTCTGTGCAAAGAGATTCTGGAAGTTTCAGGAAAAAAGATTGGCTCACTTTTTGTCCTGATCCATTTATATAAAAACCTTTCTGAAAATGAGCTGATCAGATTTTGGCCACTTTATGATGTCATAACGATTTTTTGGCTTGTGTAACAATTAGCCATCAGGAACCAAGGTAACCCCCCCCCACACCTTATCACCTTATCTCCTCCTAGAGCACCACTGTGTTATTTTTAACCAAATATCTCTCAGAGTGGCGTGGGGAGGGGGTTCATTTGCATTTAGAGCTACAGACACAGACTCAGCACTTTTGAAACAGGTCTGAAACAGAGGGGATTATGGGATGCTGCAATGATCTGTTTGGTATTTCGAGGCCAAACATTTCAGAGACATGTTCTTTATATATCTGAGACCTATAATATACTGATGAAAAACAGTATAATAGGGGACCTTTAAATCAGATGCAGGAAACCCCAACGTCCTGCGTGTTTCCACCTATGGGGTTATTTATCTGAGGAGAATGCAATGATTTAGATTCTTTTTGTCCAATCAGTGAGCTGGAGGCAGGCGAAGGAGTGAGTGCCTACCCGAGAGCAGAGGCTAAACGGGACAAGAAGAAGGCAGAGAGATCTGAGGTCACAGCGCCCCCCAGTGACAGGAGAGACTCCCCGCTGCATGTAGTAGACCTGGACGACCCCCCCCTCTCCCCTGTCCCCGACAGCACCAGCAGCGTGGACGAGTAAGGACACGTTGAATACAAAGATAATACACATTTTTGGCTTTTTTTGTATTCAAGGGGTACATATGTTGTCATGGTTGCTGATGGACCATAATATTGATATTTTTAAATATGTGTGATTTTAGTGCCACAGTAACAAATAGTGCTTCACCTATTAAATAATTATGCTATGACAACTCCTACTTATACCAATAACATATAATAAAGAGGGCTTTCAAACTTCTCAAAGACACATTACGCAACTGTTGAATTACACAAAATAGAGAAGTAATAAAACTGTTTAAATGGAAGAAGAGAACATCGAGCAATATGTTAAAATATTTGTGTGTGTTTTGAGTCACTTCGTGATTGGCGCATTCACAGATGTGTTGGGTATTGACAGTATATTGGCATATTTCATCATTTTATTGTTTTAGGTGTGTTTACATTTTATAGTGTTACATTTATTGAGGGCAAAAATCACAATACTCTTAAGAAATTCAGATGTCATTGCTCTTTGAATATACTTGCATAATTAGGCTATCAAGATTAATTTTACAGTGGCGTAAGATGGTCTTAAAATGACATTAATGCTGACACAACAATTATTTATGGGACAAAATATCATCCAGCAAAATAAGTTATCCTGACTATTCACTGTTGACCAGAACATCCTAGTTAAAAAGGAAGTCCATGGGTACAAGCAGTGGTGGACTGGCCATCGGGACGTTCGGGACGAATCCCGATGGGCCGGTACTGAAGTGGGCTGGTCGGACGATGTGGGCCGGTCGGATAAGTCACTAGAACCCCCCCCGTTGACAATTTACAAGCGGAATTTACTAGCGGTACCGAAGTGGGCCGGTCGAGAGTCCCGGGCTTATTTTTAGTCCCAGTCCGCCCCTGGGTACAAGTGTGTATTAAACCTCATCTTTCATCCCTTTGTGTCCAGTGTTCGACGCTACATCTCCTCACATGGCGAATCCATCCAAAAAACCAAACAGTTCCTGGATAGGGAGAGCAGCCGGCTGATGGAGAGACAGGCAGCTCTGCGAGCGGCCCACAACGGCTCCTCCCAGGACCCCAACCAGGGAAGAGGGGTGACTGAGGAGATGATAAGAAACCTACAGCAGGTACTGAATAATACTTGGTGTAATGAGGGGGGAGAGGAAGTTGATTTAGAATAAGTGCTAAGTGCAGCTCCCTCTTCTCTGTCCTGTCAGGAGAGCAGGAATGTTCTGGAGCTGCAGCGGACGGTTCAGAGGGGGAACTCTCTGCTGCGGAGGAAAGAGGAGCAGCTCCAGCAGCTGGAGGGCTCTCTGGCTGAAGAGGTGTGAGACAACACTCAGATAAAGAGATGTTTCAGTTTAGAGCTTGTATGTTTTCACTGCAGTGGACTCCAAGAGGTGAACCTGTACACCCGTTTAGTCGCAGCTGAGGTTAACAATTACAGCTTTTAAGGAATCTATAAACATTAATAAAATATAGAAGTAGAATACTTTTGTGTTATCTTGAATTTATTCCGCTGCTAGTTAAAGTAGCTTTTGCACATCGGAGTTAGCTTGAAATAAATTATACAGAGATGTCTGCAATACCTTTTGTACCAAAGCTTAATGCAGTTAAACCTAATTTCTTCACAGAATAGGCATTTTGATAGACTTTGTGTACTTTTGTGCTTTTTTAAGAATAAATCCAAGGAATATAATACTTATTATTAACTGCACTTTGTCGTGTTGCCTTCTCTGTTTAGCCGCTGTTTGAGGATCTGTCTCGGCTGGCAGGAGAGAGGAAGGTGACCTTTGATGTGACTGACTCTGACCTCAGCAGCACGTTGGACCCCCCGGACAGACCAGGTAACACACCGTGACAGGACCCCCTTCTGTGATGCCTGATGTCACTTCCATTTTCTGATTCCTTCTAGCTAAATGTCACAATTAAGTTGATAGGAGGGTCTCAGGCTTCTTCCCGATCAGCAGAATCAGTCACGCTACAAAGTTTTCCCAAATGTTCCCCAGACATTATTCTCTGTAATGACTGATATATCAGAATATCATTTCACGTACACTGTTTCTCTCTGTCTCTCTCTCCCTGACTCTCTTATCAGAAGGTCATCCTAATGCCCCGGACAAAGTGCAGGAGTTAGCAGAATCCCTGCAGCAGATCTCAGGCCAGCTCAACAGCGTGCTGGGTGCACTGGGTTCACTCGCAGAGAGGCAGATCGCCCCCCCCTATACACACTTCTCTCTGTCTCAATCTCACTCATCCCCAGCTCCCCCCTCCACCTCTGCCCCCGTGTTCCCCCAGATGCACCCCCTTGGCCACAGCTCCTCGGTCCCCCCTCCATCGACGCCCTGGAGCTGGGCCCCCCAGGGCTCCTCCACAGCCCCGTCTTTCTTCAGCACCCCCGTCAGCAGTGGGCTGAGGGCCTCTGATGACCTCATCAACAGCCGGTGGAGCCAGATATTCCCCGGTACGCCAGCAGACGCCTCATTCTGCTCCATGCTACATGAAGCTTTACTTGCTTTTTCTAAGACACGTTTCATAAATCTTGGGTCGTTTGATCTTCATTATCACTTTCTTGAAAGGTAGAAGTGTTTTCTTGAACATCATTTAACACATTTTCATTGGTTTTACACCTTTTTTTCAAAACAGTTTTCACTGATCTCATATAAAGACCGACAACTCATAAGATCAACTTTGAAAGAAAGAACGAAACATATTAACTGTTGATAGAAAGCACCCATGAGAAAGTGCTTTGCATAATGTTTGCAGAGTTTGCACACGTGCTATATGATCAAAGAGGTCAAATGCACGTCAGGATAGTAAAAGGAAAGAAAAGACCAGCCCATAACAATAACATGAATTCAAAGTGGTTGTTTTTGTATGTCTAGTAAAATCCTCCACTGTTAATGCATACAACTAATGTGCCTGTTTTGGCACATGCTATTTGTATTGACAAATGACACAGGCATATAGCACAAACTAGGGACTAACCTGTTCAAATTGATAGCTTTATTTTGATATCCTTTGTGAATGATCTGAGTGACTGAAACAATATATCCATTTGAACACATGGTGTGTTGTTTGATGGAAATGTTCATTTGGTTGCATGTTTGAAATGTTGTGTGATGATTATTGAACAAAGCTACTTTCAGTTCAGTCTTGTGTGTAAACCGCTTTGATATCTTCTGAGTGGACAAATGTGTTGAAGCAAAGGTTTATCAGACTTATTGTATGTGTAAGTTGTGGTTGTTCCTGAATAGTTGTTTCTGTTCTCCAGGAGCAGCTATGGATCCACTCGCCTCCAGCACCATGGGAGCAGCCTCTGCGTACTCATCATACACTCCTGCTAGGTGACCTGCTACACTGTGCCTTTCAATCAGGCTATAGGTTATATACACATCCTCACTGTCTTTAATGTACCTACAACAATCCTAACACTGTGTGTCTGTGTGTGAAGCGACCATGGTCGGAGCCTGCGGTCTGTGCAGAAGTCTGTGGAGGTGGACGGCCAGCGGCTGCAGGGCCTGATCGACGGAAACAAGAGGTGGCTGGAGATGCGCAAGAAAGACACCAGCATGTATCCTTTTATCACACACACTCACACACACATACATCATATCAGTATTGGTATTTAATTAAAGAGCGCACAACCCAGTGTCACATGACAACCTGATCTCAATACGACACACAGTATAGTCTGACATGCTGTGTGTTTATACCACTTCAATTTATAAATCCCTTACAATGGAGTTTGGAACTTACAAAAGGCAGTAACATCCTGGTATTTAGTGAAAAAAAAGCAAATCATGTTTTGATAAAATATATTATATTTGTTTAACTCTCTCTTTTTACATATTCTTTACTTTCTTTGCTATTTTCCTACCCTTTTAGTTTATTTGTTATGTATCTTTTTGCTATTAGCACAAATCGAAACTAATCATCCATCCACCATAAGCAAACACACCATCTGGTTTAAAGGTCACCATTGGTACGTGTGCGTTGAGCAATTTAGAGGACTGTTGCTAAGTGTCTCTAAAATCTCCATGTCTTTGAACCAAATGTTCTTTTCATATCAATGTTTATTGTTGTATTTTGGACTTGTTTAATAACCTTTTACGACTTCACATTATTGACATACACACCCTTGTCGAACGTTGTCTTTAACTGATTCTTCCAGACCTCTGTTCACTCGCTATCGGGCTCCTTCCACAAAGAGCAGCCTGGTGCAGCTGGGCCTTGACGATAACAACCAGATCAGAGTGTATCATTACTGAGGACATGACACACAGGTCAGTGCTGTTGCACTGTGACTGTCCTGAGGACTTTGGAGCGTTAGTAACTGACAGCTCAGCTTTGTGACGTTTACACGCGGGGTGAGTGCGGCGGGCAATTCAGGGAGAAATATGTCACAGAGGACTGAGGACCTTTATCCTCCACATGATATATGGCTTAAAGCACTTCCAACGCCACGTTTACAGATTACAGCTCCATGCCAGACCTGGGCCAAACTGTTTTTAAATGGTTACGTTTACTTTAATGTCTAGACCATGACAAGGAATCATTTACTGAACTATTTATACTTGTTTTACTGAGACCATCCCAAACACCATCCAGTTTATCTCCATGTTGTGAACCCCCACTACAAAGTAGAGCTTTTAGCTGCACACAGGTCAATATTCATTTCATGTCAGGTTACATTTGTATTTATGACACTCCTTTGAAAGTGACTTCTAAGTTCTAAGTGTATGTTTTAACTAATTATTTTAGATATGGTTGTTTTAGTATGTCAGAAGCCAATCCACTTTTATTTTACATGTGTTGCTTTCTGTATGAATGTAAGATAGAAACATATCCTTTGTGCGTATTTATGTGTTGATAATACTGTATTTTTGTATAAAATATTTTAATAAATCTACTTTTATATATATTTTTGTTTGTGTTCTTTCCGTTATAATCAAATCCTGACAACCTCTGTTGTCTGCTAGTTTCTCTTACTTCCTGTTATAGTGATTAACTGTTAATATTGATATCAGTTTTGCAACAAAAATATTCTAGTATAAAATGTCTGCTAAAATTGTACATTTTTGGTCTTCTCAAACATTACAACATATTTGTTATATGTATTTTAAATTGTATTTTTTATATTAGGCAGTGCTACATTTTGTCTTCAGTTTGTTTGTAGAAAAACGATGACACCTCATCAAACAGTGACTTAAGTTAATATCTAGATTAGATTAGATTACTTTATTGTCAATACAAAATGCAAGCAGTGTAACGAAATTAAGGAGGGTCTAACCAGAGTGCAAAACGGTCAGTTATATACACAATTATCAGTAGTTTGTACAAAATAAATGATACAAAAATAAAGGTAAATAGATGGGAAATGTATAAATAAGAATAAATACACATGTTAATATCTATTTTGCACTTCTAACGTTACTTTATTTGTTAGCAGCACGACACTGTGTTAGGCTATAGCCTGTATTACAGTGTATTCCAGTTTTACACAGTAGTAGTAAATGTTCTGAAACAGTCATTACAATTTGGTGAATAGCAAAGCTGGCACTTTCATTACTCGATATTCTTGCCATAAACAAATAACATAGTAATGACAACATTGCTGAATAAAATGGTTATAATACCACTTCAATGGCAGTGATCACTTTAGGAGTTCCTACCATTTTATCAGGTTTGTAGATGACAGAACATCTGGTTCAGGAGTCGCTAACTGAACGTTCAGGAAGGAGCCAGAAAACGATCCTGAAAATGAGACTTTTATTCAATAACCGCTCATTGCAACATTAGACATTTAATCTGTTTATCATACAGTGCAGAGTAAAAAATAACATCGCATCCAGACTTGAGGGCAGTCAAGAAGGAAATACAATCATCATCATCATTATATTGATATTCTCCAATGAGAAGGACAGGTAGCTGGAGGATCTGACCAATCAGAGCACAGTATGCGACTTACATGATTAGAACATCAAAAGGCCACTGACAGACTAGACAAAACTCATTTTCTCACACACACACATGCATACGCATACACACACACAGGCATACACACACACACACACACACACACACACACACACACACACACACACACACACACACACACACACACACACACACACACACACAGGCATACACACACACACACATACACACATACACACATACACACAGGCATACACACACACAGGCATACACACACACACAGGCATACACACACACACAGGCATACACACACACAGGCATACACACACACACAGGCATACACACACAGAGGCATACACACACACACAGGCATACACACACACAGGCATACACACACACACACACACACACACAGGCACACACACACACACACACACACACACACACACACACACACACACACACACACACACAGGCATACACACACACACACAGGCATACACACACAGGCATACACACACACATACACACACACATACACACACAGGCATACACACAGGCATACACACACACACACACACACAGGCATACACACACACACACACACACAGGCATACACACAGGCATACACACACACACACACACACAGGCATACACACACACACAGGCATACACACACAGGCATACACACACACATACACACACAGGCATACACACACACACACACACAGGCATACACACATACACACAGCATAAAAACAGTGATTTCAAAATACATTGCTGACTTGTGAGTCAAATGTAATGCAGTATAAAATAAGTTAATTCTGATAGTTTCTTTGAGCGAGTGTTTACATTTTCATCAACAGCAGGAAGTAAACACTGATCACAACAGTTATATTGATGATGGCAGCGAGAGGACAAAACACTTCAGCATCACTTGACGTCGACCCAGTCTTTTTAATGGCACATACAAGTGTCCATACAAACGGAGGGAGGGTGGAGCTACTGCCCCCTCTCTGACCGGCTGATTGGCTGAGGCCTGCAGGCAGAGAGATGCCCGCCGTGCAGCCTCGGAAAAACCGGCTACTGGCTGTGCTTTTTTTGAAGAACATGAAGGAGCTGAGAACGGAGCGAGACGAGGGGCGATAAGGCAGAGAGGAAGAGCTGAGCTCAGAAGATCTGACACGTCTAGAAGGCGAGGATCTTGTCTCTCTGGACGGTGTCGAGGTCGTCGTCCATGGTCAGAAGGACCTAGCAGGGAAAAAAAGATGTGAGGGGTTAGTATACACAAGGGATTGGGCAGCTGTTTTTTTTTTTCTCTCCCTCCTTTTCCAAATTATGGGATTTAAAAAGGCGAAATTCACAAATAGCTGAAACTCTTTATGGCCGTGTTTGTACTGGTAAATCATGGGCGCAACATCTTTTGTGATAGAACCCTGAGAAAGGGAAGATACACATTTCTAATGAGGCAACTTTATTCCATTGTTGGTGAATTGGCCGCATAATTGTACTGTTTGCCAGTTCACATATAGCAACAATATATTCAAGTTTATTCAAGTGCACATACATTAATATAAATAATATGTTATTTACATATGCTTTTAATGAGTGTCCAGAACAAAGAGAGATATCTATGTGACACACACATACACACAAAATGAACATGATCGTACCAGGAAGGATCCGAACATGGCGATGGAGGAGAGGAAGTGCCAAATGTCGTGGTCATCAAAGAATGAAAGCAGGATGCAGTCCCGGTTGTGTTCGCGAGACTCCGCTGGAGTTTTCTGCGTCGGGAGAGGAAAACACACCAATAAACCACAACCAATAAAAAAACACTCGCGGACCACCTAACTCCACCTAACTCCACAAATATCAAAAAACACATCGTTTTTCTAGAACAGATTACAAATCGCCTGAAAATGGTACAAACAAGTGGCAACATGTGTGACGAAGGTGTTGCGCTGGGCTATATCATGCAATTGAAACTTAACCTCGCTCCATTGCGGAGATATTCCCGCGAGAGTGCAAAATCCACTTTTTCATGTCTTTTCTACAGAAACATGTCCCCCCCCTCTGTGTAAAGAGATTCTGAAAGTTTCATGAAAAAAGATTCACTCTCTTTTTGTCCTGATCCATTTCTATAAAAACCTGTCTGAAAATGAGCTGATCAGATTTCGGCCACTTTGTGATGTCATAACGATTTTTTTCGCTTGTGTAACCATTAGCCAATCAGCAACCAAGGTAACCCCCCCCCACCTGAATCTCCTCCTAGAGCACCATTGTGTTCTTTTTAACCAAATATCTCTCAGAGTGGCGTGGGGAGGGGGTTCATTTGCATTTAAAGCTACTGTTACGTGCTCCCCTCCTTGTTGTATTTTCTGTCTCCCTGCTGGTGCACCTCGCCTATCCTAATCCCGGAAGACACTGTTCTTTTGATGATCTCTCTGCTGCTTTTGAGCTATAGACCCCATTGCTGCTGATGTTTTGATGTGTAGCCTGGAGGACCTGGTAGTCTAGTTTTCGTGGCTTTATTTTGTTTCCCATAGGGTTTTTGTTTGATTTCCGGTTAGGGGAGGGAAGCTCTTGGTCCTACGGCCCGTAGTGTGGCTGGCTCGGGCCCCCTCCTTCTTTTTGTTTCTTTTGTCCAGTCCTCCAGACCTCGTTCGTTTGCCGGATGGCTTGTGTGAGTAAACAGCTGTACCTCAAATAAATGATTACTATCAAGTACTGTTTTTTTTGTGTGTTTTCTTTTATGTTGCGGGTCTCCCCACGAGCCACTACCACGGAGTAGGGGGCGGGTCGTAACAGCTACAGACACAGAGGCCGTTTCTCAATCGCGAGTAAAACTTCTGCAGAGCAACTATTTCAAGTATACTACGTCATCAAGTGGCGCCGAAGGACTGTTGAAATGCATGTTAAATGGCCAGCATTCTGCGCCACTCTATGACGTAGTATACTTGAAATAGTGGCTCTGCAGCATGTGGACTCGACATTGAGAAACAGCCAGAATCAGCACTTTTGAAACAGGGCCGAAACAGAGGGGATTATGGGATTCTACAATGATCTGTTTGGTGTTTGGAGCCAAACACTTCAGAGACATGTTTTGAATATAACTGAGACCTGTAATATATTGATGAAAAAGAGTATAATAGGGGACCTTTAAGAAATACAGAGCAATGTGTGCTCTCACAGGCTAAAACTTTAGTCAACTAGGTGCAAGGGGCTAATGCTGCATCTGAGTGTGTGTGTGTGTGTGTGTGTGTGTGTGTGTGTGTGTGTGTGTGTGTGTGTGTGTGTGTGTGTGTGTGTGTGTGTGTGTTACTGACCTGCCAGGTGCTGAGACCCTGGAAGAAGAAAAACAGCGCGAAGCCCCACACCACAGCTGTGAACAGAATACACACCAACGCCAGACATCCGATCCTCTCACCGCTCCTCAACTGAAACACATACACAGAAAAACGTCAGAAATACAAAAAAAAATACGTTATTCTAATTAAAAACATGGAAATATGCAATGACACACCTTCATAATGATGTAAAAGGCAAAGTAGAGCAGCAGGTTGCAGATGGCGATGGCCAACAGGTAGGAGGCAAAGTCGTTGGGTCGCTCTAGGAGTCCAAAAGCAGCGCTGCAGAAAGGAAGTGAAACAGATGATTTACGGTAATCCTGTGACCTATACAGTATTTACATTTCAATTGTCTGGTTAGTGTTAAGTTAAAATATCACTTACAGAGACCAGTTGATTATGTTTCCCAGTACGAGCAGAACCATACGGTCCTGTCAGACAGAGGAGAGATGAATTAGAGGTAGACAAATGACTGAATACATGTAGAAGCATTTGAAAGACACAATCTGATCCAAAAATCATCATTCGAGGATCCAACCACATCTTTTGTATAAACTAAATAAACTTTTAAATACTGTGATTAATTGTAAACTCAGAGTAATATGTGTTCAAAGGAATATCTTCATCAACAAAATGACCATTTGTATATCAATTTCTCAGCCTGTTGCTTACAAGTTTTGATAAGTTAAAAGTAAATGGGGTCCTGGTTAAGAACAGCAACAATCTTTATCCACAAATCCATTGAAGGAAGTGAGTAATTTAGTTTGAAGGTTATCTCGTGGGTGAATTATTGCTTTCAAACATGTTGTTGCAGCTGCTTCAGGTCATTACTCACAATGTACATGGGTCCACTGCACTGTCTGATGCAATCTGTGTAGAGGATGTTCAACATCCTGCGCATGATCCCAGAGTCTGCCGCAACAATATACAGACAAGTGTGAACTGCAGTCAAACACTAGTCCAGAGTGTCAGGCTCGAATCCAAAGCACCTTCACAGTTAATCAGTCAAAATAACACTTTTCAATGATTTATGATTATTCCTATGCATACATAAAAAAAATTAAAAAGCTAATATTGTTTTGTCTGTACAGTTAAATCGTGCTGCTACACATTTGATCAGGAACAGATAAAAGCATTCATTGTAATTACAATACAACATTCATATGTTCTTTTTGGCTAAAAAGAGCTGGTTTAGCTCATTTGTTTTGTCTATAGTTTCAGTTGTTCCTTACCCAGCCTCCATCGGCCCATGTAGTAGAGCTGTGTGCTGAGGAGCATGGTGGCCAGGATGTGGATCACAGAGAAAACAATCCAGAAGACCGTGTTTCCTTTCCCAAATACCTGAAAACAGAGCATCAAACACATACAAAATGTTACTTGTCTACTACATGGTGTGTGTGTGTGTGTGTGTGTGTGTGTGTGTGTGTGTGTGTGTTCAGGTTCTTTATTTGTACACATAGGTCGATTTTGTTTGCAGAGAAAAAGACAAGGGATCCATCCTGACACTAAGAACATACACAAACAACAGACACATCTCTAATAAAAGGTCTCTGTGTGTGTGTGTGTGTGTGTGTGTGTGTGTGTGTGTGTGTGTGTGTGTGTGTGTGTGTGTGTTCAGGTTGCCTGCTCTCCTCCGGTCTTACGGCAGTTCAGTGCGCAGCTGGTCTCTGATCTACAGACTGAGAGTCTACGAGCTGCTGGCTCTGCTGCCTCCTCACACCTACCAAGGTTACCACTCACCTCCTTTCCTACCTCCTGCCTCTCTTCTACCTTTCTTTCCCACTTTCCTTTGTGTTTGCTGTGCTGCTTTTAAATGTCTTTCTTGCCCCGTGTCTTTAGGTCCACTAGTTTAAGACATTTCTGGGCCAGAGAGGGCCTTTATTAGAGATAGAGGGGATGACATTGCTTTAAATGTTCCACTGGCTCCGAACCCACTGCATATGGCCCGCTGCCTTTTAACATTTAAACATTTGAAAGAATCGTAAAATGGTTAAGTCATGGTATAATAATGTTCTGAGTTGAGCAGCACCTGGACCGCCTACATTTCACTTGATGATCAAACTACTTAAAATTGCTCTTGTAGATTTATCGAAATGTGTTTTAAAATATGCAAAACATTTTGATCAAAACCTGGTTATTGTTACTTCCTTCTCTCCTTGATTTCTTTGTGTCTTATTGTGTATATCTGTCTTGTACATTTTTATATTTAAAGCCTTCCTAATTCCCTTTAAACTCTTTAGTTGTTGGCTATTTTGTTTTTGTTGTGAGAAAAAGTCATAATTCTGAAAAAATTCTTTTTTTTCAAAAAATACTGAAAATGTATAAATTAAAAAAGAAAGTCAGAATTATGAAAGAAAATCGAAATTAGGAAAAAAGTCAACATTTTATTGGTGGCTATTTATTTGTTGTGAGACACTGAACTGAAAGCCCTTCTCTCGTCCTCCTGCAGAGAGTTTTGGTTTGGTGATGAACCAGCTGGTCTCAGATCTGTCAGGTCAGAACAATCTGAACCAGCCGTGTTCAGAGCTCACGCTGCTGCCCCCCCTCTGTCACCGTGACGACCTGCCTCTCGTTGGCCCCGCCCTCCAGAACACCGACCACAGATACATCGAGGAACAGGTGAGGGATGCTAACAGGATGCTAACTGCGCAGCGCAGGGCTGTATATTTAAGCAATAGCTCACGACAGGCCGTGGTATATGGCCATTATATCACAGTCAAGGGGCGTGGTTCGGCCCGACGCAAAGCGAAGCCAAACTGTATACAGTTAAATCGACCGGACTTCTTTCTGCAGATGTGAGCGTCCTTAACAACGGTCAATAAGTCCTCGCTACACATTATCCCTTACATGTTTAAAACTTAAGCTTTGTTAGTTAGTTAGTTTCGTAACGGATGTAATGTAACAGTTGTAACGGTTGTAGCTTTTCTCAGACGCGGAGGGATACTGACTTGTTGTGAAAAGTAACTACAATTCTACCCGTGATATACGCTCATTATATCACGGCTAAGAACCAATCAGATTGCTTGATTTGACTTGTCCGTTTTATAAGTATACTTATTTATAATATGGGCAGAGGAGATTTGTCACATTTTTCATGGGCGCACCCCACATACTCGGCTCTGCTGCTCATCCCACAAATGCATGGTCCTCACCAATGCGGCACCATTTGAAAGGTAAGAAAACAGGCTTTCAATGGTTTACAATTTATTGCCAAGAAGAATTTTTACAACAAAGAAATAATCTACCAAACACAAATTCCCTTACTTTTTTGTGTTAAGTTTTTAAATAGTTATCACCACAATAAACCGTATATCATTTTGTCTTAATGTACATGATTTAATTTCATATGCTGTTCTTGTACATATCATATTCTATTGACATGTATATAGACTTTTTGCACTACTTTGTATTTTGTATTTTTGTATTTGACTATATATGTTGCATTGTTGGAGGAGCTCAGGTCAGAAGAATTTCATTGCCATTTCACTGTAGCTTCGTGCACATGAAAATACAACCTTTGAATCTGTGTGTTTTGTTTCCAGCTCCACGGCAGCAGTGTGGGAGGAGGCTCTCTGGACAACGACGCCTTCAGCCTGTGTGAGAAAAGTGATGCGACTCCAGCTCCTCTTCCTCCTCCCGTCGCTCTGACCGCTGCAGCTGCTCGACTCTTCGGAGTGCTTTACCCCCACGTCATCTCCGCTCAGAGGTAAATCACATCCTCTCAGCTACTCGAGATAAAAACTACAAGTCAACTTGAACAGAAGGAGCGCCCTTCAACTTTAAAGGTCACCTATCATGCTATTTGTAGGCAATAGCATAGGTCTCAGATACAAATATATAAAAAACATGTCTATGAAGTGTTTTGCTCCAAACACCAAACAGATCCCCCATTCCAGCCATGCCTCATATCCCTCTATTTCACTTCCTGTTTCTAAAGTGATGATTTGGGGTATAAAGCTTTTAAAAAATAAAAAAGGAGGGGGCTGAGCTCATGCGGGACCCGGCAGCTACTGTCTAAACTAAACCTGCCGTTAAGAAACGCCATATCATGGATTATCAAGGATTATCTCTAGAA
>NW_011369945.1:21342923-21343363 GCF_000735185.1 Notothenia coriiceps
TTTACGAGTGGTTACAAACATGGTAAGTCTTATATAAGTGTATAATTAATTCAAACTGTTGTGTCGTGTTGTCATATAGATTAATTCAACTATTATCCTTAAAACTCTCCAATATCTGACCCCGCCATTGTTAGCTTCCACTGTGTAAACAGCGGACGCTAACACCAGTTGTTACGTTTTTATGAATATGGTGAGTCTCATTACGGTGTTGTATATGCTATGACTATACGTTTATAATTCATTCAAACTGTTGTGTTGTCATATAGATTCATTCAACTATTAAGGTCACAAACCCCGTTATCTGACGCTCTGTTTATGCTTTGTCAGCACGGCCGCCGGATACTGCTAACTTTTACATGTTAAATTAATTAAATTAGGGTGATCAAAAAACCGCATTTCGTAAATATTTTTAGTGATACTATAAATTCAGATGGATAACA
>NW_011369945.1:21343408-21345452 GCF_000735185.1 Notothenia coriiceps
GTGTGCCTTGGCAGTCTCTGCTGACGTATGTGCTCAGTGAGTGGAGTTACAGAGACAAACATACTTTTTTTCTTATTTCTTAACATGATTGAGACTTATAGAACGTACACCCCTCAAGATTAACATAGTTCTACATGATTGATTCATGTTTCGATGAGAAACATGAATACATTATGTTTCATATTAAATGCATATTTGCAAATTGAACAACCCCACTTTCCCCTTTTTTTCAGTGTACTAGGCCTTTATTTACACAGGCTACTTGCCCAAGAAGGTAGCTGACGCTAATCAAATGCTTTTCTAATTCATGATATTTTCAAACACACAATTGACTTTTTAGATAAAACCTCCAATGTAAAGGTCAAGTATATTTAACATTTATATTGTGTTTTTTGTTTTAATAGAGGGGTTTGTGGGGGTGTGCTTACCTTTCACTACAATGGACCAAACTTTTTTTATATGCTTTATAGGAACTACAAAACCATATTATATACAATAAAATACATGTCATTAATAAGAAAATGCTATTTGTATCAAATATATCATTAGAGTCTTTTCACCTACACCTCAACCGCTTCATACCAGGTGTGTGTCTGTCAAACATGTTGGTTCATAGCCCAAATATTTCATAACCTAATGTTTCATAATGTTCTTCTAGGGACCAGTGCCAACAGCCTGCATTTTCAGATTGACCTGCTGGAAGGACTGCACAGGTGGAAGGAACCAGGACCGTGGTACTGCTGTTTAAACAATATTTTAAAATATATTTATATCATTTTATTCCATTTAGTAAATAATCCACTTTTCCTCTATCGTTTCAGCTGAAAGTGATAAGTGTCGTTTGGTTCATTTACCATTCAGTATTTTTTTTTTTTTTAATGTTTTGTTGATAATAAAATGTTCGTAATTTAGAATAAATGTTAAACCCAAATGTAATAATAAACGGTTTACAAAAAGGAGTAAAGGAGGTTGTTTCAAGAAAACCTAACCACAAAAAGGGGGCAAGCGCGCCCCCTGTTTTGGCGCAGGCGCCTACTGACCGGCCCCCGAGGTCAAAGGTCGGTCACGCCGTCGACCCGGTGTGTTGTCGACGGCTTAGAATGACGATTTGGATCTTACTCGCGCTGGGGACCTTTACCGGGGGAACGGAAAGGACCTGACCCCTAAGCCACCCTCAAGTGTCCTCAGACCTATTTTTACGGGAGAGGTGTTGCTGTCGTCAGTCCGGGCGTGACCTCGTCGCTCGGTGATGAAAGGGGGTCGTACGTCGCCCGACCACCGAGAGGTGTGGTGTCAGAAACTCCCAGGAAAGAGCGCACAAGGACTTCGCCCGGTAGTTTTCCCGGACAGGACCCACCGCACGACGTGTGTGCGGGCGACCGAAACAGGTGGAGGAAGGTTCGACGAGGGTGTCACGTTACTAAAGGGGAACGGACTGAACCCCAGCCATGAGTCGTCTCTCTCGCAGAACGGGCGTCGTAGGTGGTCCGATGAGTCGGTCAGACAGGTACACGACCTTGGGGGCTTCTAAAGACCTGTGAGCTGTCGGATAACGTCTACTACTTGTCAAATCTCCTTACCTTTGTAATCGGTTTGTGACGTGGTAGATATTATAACACTCTATATTAACTTTCATACACACGTAATTCATCAACTATTACGTTTTTAGATCTCAGTAGACTAGTATGTACCTATAAAAGATTTCACTGTGAATGGTAAAGAAAAGAAGAAGTCGAACGGGTACGAGTTGTGACGCGGAAGTCTCCCTTTTCTTTCTGTTTGTACCTCCCCCCCGTCCTACAGTCCTCCGGACACGTCTACCGCGAACCCAAGCGCACAAACAAGACGAGTCCGAGGCCACCAACACGAACCCTCGGGGGCCCACGCTTCCCCCGTCTACAACCGGCCTAACCAAGACTGACGCCCCGGTCCCCCCACCTCACGTCTCCCTCAGACCCCTACTCCGACCCTCCGGCCGTCCTGGCTCCGAGGTCGGTGACACACCCAGCAGAGACTACAGTCTCTTCCGGACAGCAGAAGAGTG
>NW_011369945.1:21345497-21385069 GCF_000735185.1 Notothenia coriiceps
TTTCAGATTTACCTGCTGGAAGGACTGCACCGGTGGAAGGAACCAGGACCGTGGTACTGCTGCCCTGGGTACTGGACCATCTGCTTTACGCAGGAACTCAGGGGACTTGCTTCACTGCGTGAACAATAACTTTGAGAAGCTTTTTGGAAGGAAGATGGTTCCGGAGTTCTGTCCACCCTCCCGTTACACTGGTAGGCCTTTTTGGACACGTTTGTAATTTTTAAACGTTTAAACAATATTTTTAACGGGCCTACCTTCACGGTCTACAACCCCACCAAGCACGGACCCGGTCCCACCTTTACGGTCTCCCTCAGGACTCTCCGACCCTCGGACGTCCTGGGGCTCGGGCGTCAGTGACCACCCCAGCAGAGGACTACGGTCTTCTTCGGGAGTCAAGGGGTACTGCAGGAGTACGAGAAGTTAGTCGACTCGTCAAAGAGGGAGGACTTAGCCCACGTATAGGACGTCACGGACCTGGTCAGACGGCCGGTTGTCTATGACGTACGGCTAATCAAAGAGGACTTTGCTATCTCCTTTTCACCTTATAATACCCTTTTTTACNTGTGGATCACAGAGAAAACAATCCAGAAGACCGTGTTTCCTTTCCCAAATACCTGAAAACAGAGCATCAAACACATACAAAATGTTACTTGTCTACTACATGGTGTGTGTGTGTGTGTGTGTGTGTGTGTGTGTGTGTGTGTGTGTGTGTGTGTGTGTGTGTGTGTGTGTGTGTGTGTGTGTGTGTGTGTGTGTGTGTGTGTGTGTGTGTGTGTGTGTGTGTGTGTGTGTACTTACCACTCCCAGCACAGAGAAGAAGATGACCCCGGCCAGGCAGGCGTATGCAGTGTAAGCACTTGCGTT
The DNA here is from genome assembly GCF_000735185.1 of Notothenia coriiceps. NCBI lineage: Eukaryota > Metazoa > Chordata > Actinopteri > Perciformes > Nototheniidae > Notothenia > Notothenia coriiceps. Next base: position 21,346,362 of record NW_011369945.1, read on the forward strand.
GATGTCTGGGTGTCTCTTCTGATACAACTTTAACACACACAGCCCAGCAATCATGTACATGAAGGAGGTGTCTGCAGGAAATGAAGAAAAAGATGTCAACAAAACATATTTTTGTCGTATAAACATCACAAGACCCAGATTATTTGCACAGAAGGGCATCGGGAAACTAAACTGCAATTTTCCATAAAAGTGACTTTAGCGTGGAATGGTAAACCTCTGAAACTAATATAGAGGACAATCTGCACAAATGTTATTCCGTTGGATCAACAATGGCTGCAGGTGATCTCAGAAAAAGGATTGTGGTCTGTGTGTAGTCAAAAAGAGGACCCATGCAGTCTTACCGAACTGGAAGTTGGTGTAGTTGGGACAGACGTGGTAGCATGCGCTGAGCAGACCCTCCATCATCAGAGCCGTTCCCATGGCATAATACAGACCATAGTGCTTTGGGATACCACACTCCTTTTGGGTGGGAGAAAGGAACATTGGGTTATAATTGAGCAATGAAGTTCAATAAATAGAACATTTGACATTGTGCCTGTATACTCCCTTCATTACTTCTTATTTATTGAAGCAATAAGTTACCAAATTGTGCTAATTTAGCTAAGATACTGTTTTCAATCACAAAAAATGTGTATTTACTTTGGAAACAGAGCTAAAAAACCCTCTTTGCTGGGTGACACACACATGATTATAAGTGTCTCAGTGTGTTAACTTCTGTCCGTGTTACTCACCAGCGCGTTCAAATCGTTGCGGAACAGGGCCCGATTGTGGACGATATCTTTTTTGAGGATGATAAGGAGGAAGAGGAATCCCAGCAGCACGTAACCGAGGTTACTGAGGATGTTGTTGAACGCACTGTGTATGAAAAATGGTGTGTGACAAGGGTTTAAACACCGATATGTAACCTTCTAGCCATACTGTGGTTACGATAATACATTTGGCATCCAAACGCACCTCAGAGCTCCCAGAGGGTGGGCACACAGGAAGTTGTAGTAGCAGATGTCCTGGTTTCCTGTTACATTCACCACCTGAAGAAAGAAAGAGAGTCAGTTTACCTTCCATCTTTATTTATCATATTTTATTTCACAGTCGTCCATGTCTCATCAGCGTACCGTCTGGTAGGTGATGACCAGCTGGACGACTGGCAGTGCATAGAACACAGCAATAGTAGCAATGTTCCTGAAGGGAAAAGAGATCATTATTAGACTTCCTCTGAATTGGGAGGATTTAGAAATCTTCACAAATGTATCATTGTACTTCATTAAATTGTATTCTAACCACGATCCTCACCAGAAGTAGATTTGGTATTTCTTGCTCAGAATCCTCTTGTCTTTGCGGGACAGGTCAGACACACATAGATATTTCTGTATTCAGGAGGGGATATTATTACACGTCATTACTCGTGGAATTAGCAACGGAAAGGAGAAGTGATATTTAAACATTGTGACAAAACCAAGCAATGTGCATTGAGATGGAGGGACTGGGCAAACCTTGGTGCGGACGATGTTTTTGTCTGAGTTGATATCGTCCAGCGTGTCATAGTCGTCCTCCTCCACAGAGCTCAGAGACTCGTGCCTGCTTCGTCCAACGCCGTCCAGCGATCGCTCTGATGGAGAGAGAAAGGGAGTTCATGGAAGAAAAACAGAAACAAGCCTCTCGTTTCATTGGTGGGACAATCTGGTGAATTACATGGATTCAAAGTTGTTGTTTTTTAAAGATGCAAAAGGTGTTTCAACACATCACACCTCTTAAAAAGTATTTGCATTGCAATGATTGTTGGTACTCTGATCCACCTAGTATCAAAAAAGGTTTTGCTGTTTATTTCATTTGAATCAGATTAGGAATTTGCCACCTCCAGGCATCGACATTTGAGTCTCATTGATGTTTGATTCAAACGGCGCTGATTGGTTTGGTGCAACTATTAAAACGATTTTGCGGCAGTGTGTCACCGATGCGGATGGCTATGTGGTGAAGGTGATAGAGGATTGTGCGACGTTTGAAAGGCTTCTGTCCTGATGAACAAAGACACACAGAAGACAGGTGAGGGACCAGAAGAAGCTCATAAGAAGCTAACTGCAAGCCAGGCTGTGGAGACATACTGCAAAGTGAGAGGGGTGGGACAGAGGAAATGTGTGTGTCCATACCTATGTATCCATAGTTGTTGTCAGTGGATGTGGCGCTGTCAGTGATGGCCTCTGAACTGAGAGTGCTAACGTTGTCAGCTGGAGAAAAAAACAGAAGGATTTTTCATTATTATTATTATTCATAAAAGCTACTGTTAAAGAAAGACGTAAACAAATCTCCGAAACTCACCAAAGGATCCATATTCATACGCTGAGGCTGGAGTTTGGCCTGTGGAGATAAGCACGCACACATTTAAAAACACATTTAAAAGTATAGGTGCACACAATGAGCACCACTTCAACCAATACTTGTTAGTATCTTAAAGCTCCCATGTCATGGCCATTTCCACTGATCATAATTCCATTGTTGACGTATACTAAAATAGAAAAATACTGTGCAATTTTCCAAACTCACATTGGTTTCGCATACAGCATCTCTGTAAAGTATGTGTATTCAGCAGTATTCACTTTCTCCACTAAACGGCTTGCTGCAGCTCCAACGAGGCGTTTTGGGGAGGTATTTTCTGTTTTAGAGTTTTACTCGCTACAGGGTGTACTTTGAGGGTTTTGACTCTGCAGACCGTTTACATGCAGAAAAACCTTCATAACACACAAGGGGACGGGTAATAACCGGAAAAGCATGACATGTGACCTTTAAGGCTACACACTAAAACACTACGTTATTAGTACATGAACACAGAGAGGTGAGGGATGCAAAAACACATGCAGGGCTCTAATTATTTCAGGCTCTAAATGCCTACATTTGACAGTATTAGGATGACAATGTGAGTGGGGAATGCTGCAGAATTTGTTGCAAAGAGTGGCGACTGCTGCAATGAAAGTGAATAGTTTAAAAAAAGTCTCATGTTAGCATACACTGCAGTGAGCAGACACAGATACACACTGAGGGGTAGAGTTGGGCTAAAGAACCACAGAGGAGAATATATTCATCTCAGTAATTAACTACTGTATTTTTGATCTTGATAACTTCTATTTCATCCTTTAGTTTGTCCATTGTGTTGTTCGTATTGTTGACTATAATGTCATATACTGATGTGTCTCTTCAGTAAACAAACAGTATAGCTGGGAGAAATAGTAGAATGTGTGAGAAATACAGGAAAACCTAATAAAAGTGAGTCATGTGTATCTGTATCTGCAAGCCATAAAAGCTTCATTTACTTGAAATACTATCATTTTTATGTTACGACACAGCCTCTAGAGCTCTATAGTCAATCACATCTCTTTATTGTTAGTCAATGAACACTGTTTATATGGCAGGAGAGTTATAGTATGTGAGCTAATGCAGGCAGAGCCTCTACAGACAGTTTTAAGTGCCAGGCAGGAGTAACAGTGTCGTTATACCATCTCCGTTCTTCCCAAGCAGAGAGGCTGAACCACACATAAGCATGAGGGAGAGAGAGCGAAAGACACACATTCATTACACAGAAATGTTTAACTCTACATTAAAACAGTTAATGTACTACTATACTGTCTGTTAGGGGTAATCTAATAAATATTGCACCTTCTCTCCAGTACACGTTCACAACTTTAAGAACATGGTACACTCCACACACCCTCTTACGAGCCCCTAATGGGCCGATCCATCGTAGCTAGTTGCTGGGTTACCTGTTTCCGCGGGCGACATGTCGGCAGGAATCTGAAACGCCTCTCTTTTCTTCATTCTGCAGAAAAAGAGAGGAAAACAAATTAAAATCATTTGTATTCAGTGGAGTGCTCCTCTTGTGGTGCAGTTGTATAAATCTACTTTCTTCTTAGACACCCACTCACCTGGGTTGAACTGGGACCAGAATAACCACATGTATACATTGTGAACTTGTAAAGTAATGTTCTTTTTCAAAGGGCTTAACGATTTTTAAACAAAATATATCCAGAAAACCAAAACACTTAAGGTAAATACTCCAGTCTCTGTGGCTTCATCTGCTGTAATGACAATTGAAGGCGAGATACATGGGAAGTTTATGTATCACTGCAAAGGATTTAATTATTCAAATATACAAATGCAAATGATCTCAGCAGTGAAACAAGCCTGGGTGTATGAAGTGTTTGCAACTAACTGTTGATTTAGTGTCAGAGAAAAGTGCTGAATCTTACCGCTTGTTCTCCACACAGGTCATGAGCAATACGAGCAGATAGAAGGAGAGGAAGATGCCCAGAATGAACAGCATGCCCCTCACATACACCTCCGCTGTGTGGAGAGAGACATACTGTTAGCATATTAACATTATAACACTGCAGGACCTCGCCTGCACTGCAGAATGAAATGATATATCATCATTACAGCTTACAATTGGGGGAGACATACATTATACAACATGCAGCATGCATAAAAGCAACACTCGTTGTTTTGCATTATTTATTTCTCTATTAATTCAATTTCTAGAGAACAGAATGCTCGTTTATTACTTTTGGGAGACCTGGGTTTAATGAAAATCATCCTTCAAAATATCATAACTTTCCCCCAGTTGCATTGTATATTGTGCTGATATACCGAAAACAACCTTTTACTGCAATGGCACAATTATAAAACTAATGGTGAACCTGAACCCGTATGGAAGCTTCTTAACTGTGGGCATTTAACAAATTCATTTTCCTCCAAATAATTCCAAAAAGCTCTGTGGTTTACAAGAAATCAATAAAGATTATTCCTCCCTCTGAACAGTATATATTTGTGAACATGTGACTTACAGTTGATAGCAGGGGTGACAACCACATCGATGAGCTTGCTGCGGTTGCCGGCGTCGATGAGCTCATCAGGACGGAGAGGGTAGAATCGCAGCGGACCGCCACACGCCTCGTCCTCTGTTTTTACCACTACCACCACATAGAAGCTGTTGCTGGGGAAATCTTTTCTCTAAATGACAGAAAAGGACAGAATATTATGATATATGTTGTAATGGAAGAGCTGTATGCTTTGACACACAAGCTTTGACCATGTGAGCGACTGTGTGTCAGACCCTACCTGCACTGTGATGGCGCCTTTTTTGGTCATAGTCTGGTACATCCCAATGAAGGCCACATTGTTGTCAAGGTCATAGACTGGACACTAATAAGAAAGAGACAAGAAGAAAGACAAGCATGGAATATGAAACACAAAGACTTCAAAGATAAGATGAACAGGATTGCATAAAAATAACAATATTATATCAACCATTAACAACAAAGGTGATTCAAATATTAGTTAATCTTCTCAGAACATCATGAAATTGACAGTGTGGGCTCGGTAATGCACCGACATTGTCATGAACTTCATTTTGCCCTCGTGTGGCCAAATGGTGGTACTGCATGCTGTCTACAATGCAGGGGCCATTTGAGGACATCGGAAGTCTGGTTTGAGGGGATGATGTAGGGAGGGGGAGAGTGTACCTGGATGTCCTGGATGGACATTACGGAGCAGGGAAAGGTCATGTCCGAGTTGACCTTGACGATCACAGTGTCCACCCCATCTGGGAAGACATACTTGAAGTACTGAGAGAATGTGCAAAAGAAAGAATAGGGAAAAATATGAATATGAAGAAACGATCAACCCCTTTTTTATGTTTCCTAGCTTTTCCTCACTATCTTTATAATGCTTGAAAGAGGTTGGGATAGACAAAAAATGTGATGGAACATAGGTAAATAAACTGAAGTACTGGTACAACAATTACCAACCTGATGGATTAAAGGGTTATGATTCAAGGGAGAGGTGCTACAAAAGGTCATAATGAAAAACTAGTTTGTTCCTCTTTTCAGTAAAAGCAGAACGTGTTAGTCCAAAGGATGAAAAAAATGAAGTCACAACATGCTTAAAGGTGGGTAGGTAATTTTGGAGAAACCAGCTCGAGTGCACTAGAATTTGAAAATACACAGCCGGAAAAAATCTGCCCCTTCCTTACAGAGCCCCTCCTCCAACACACACAAACCTGACCAATGAGGGCACGTGATAAGTTTCTGCACAGATGGAAGGCTGTCAGGCAGGTAGGCCATCCAGTTACTTTAGCCGGGCCGGCTAAAATGATTGGTCGTGCTTTTTACAGTACTACGGCTTCCACAGAGGACATTTTTTTATGGATTTTTTGTCAAAGCACTTAAGATATTCATTGCTATCGGGATGTTAAGAGCATTCCATGGAATATAACAAAAAGTGTATCTCGAGCCGGTTTCTCAAACTTACCTACCCCACCTTTAAGAATTGTGTAAAATGTGAAATTCCCTTTATTCCTAATTATGCTTTCCTAAATCCACTATCATCGCTGTACCCAAGTCTAATAAAATATCCTGCCTCAATGACTACAGACCCATAGCCCTCACATCTGTGGCGATGAAATCATTTTGAGCGCATCACTTCCTCCAGCACCTAAAAAACCAGCACCGTCAACCCCTCTATGGACCCATATTCAATGGTTTACAGAAGCCAACAGATCCGTGGATGACGCTGTCAACCTGGCAATCCATCACACTCTACAACACCTGGAATCCCCCAACACCTACGCCCGCATCTCGTTCCTGGACTTCAGCTCCCCTTTCAACACCATCAACCCGGAAAAACTCTTCAATAAACTAATGGACATGAACACTGACCCCTGCTTCTGTCACTGGATCCACAGCTTCCTCTGGAACAGACAACAACGGGTCAAAATAAACAACTCCACATCTCTCCTTCTGCACCTCAGTATAGGAGCTCCACAAGGCTGTGTCCTATCCCCCTGGTTATTCTCACTCTACACAAACCAACTCACATCTCAGCACTCCACAGTCAACATATATAAATACGCAGATGACACAACAATAACAGGACTCATCTCAAATAATAATGAAACACAATACCTCACTCAGATCCATCAAGCAGTCACCTGGTGCTCAGAAAACAACCTCATACTTAACACAGCAAAAACCCAATAAATAATCATCGACTTCAGGTGAAAGCCACAGCCCAAATCACCTCTATCTATCTCCGGCAAACTCATTTCCACCACAGAATCACTCAAATTTCTTGGCACATCTTTCTGCGGCAGCTCAAGAAATACAGAGTGAGGAAACATCTCCTAATCCAGTTCTACACAGCCATCATCCAAAGCATCCTCGCATCACAGTCTGGTACAGCAGTTCAGACAACCTCTCTCGGAATAAACTTCAACATATCGTCAATAAAGCATCAAAAATCACCTGCAGTCCTCTTCCATCACTCGAATCACTTCACCACCAACGAATTTCTGACCCCTCCCACCCAGCTCACCATGTCTTCCAACTTCTGCCCTCAGGGAGGCTGCCCTCAGGTCACTGTCCACCAAAACCGCCCGCTTCAAAAACAGCTTCTTCCTCTTTGCAATACGGACACTAAATGGACTCTAAATAACCCCAATGAACAATCACAATCAATCACACCTTGAACTTTATGTATATATGTCATGATGTATGTATTTGCCCTGTGCTGTGTGTTGTACTTTTTATTGTCTGTTTATTGTATGTTGAATTCAATTGTATGGAACAAGCTGTAATAATCTGCACTGAACACGAATTCCACCAGCTTGGCTGTGTGGTCATTAAAGATTCTAATCTAATCTAATCTTCTCTCAGGTTTCTCGTCATTGATAACCTAACCCACACACTCTCCCTGTTTGCAACCTAGATATCAGTGAATAAATGTTCAGTTTGTAGAGTAGCACGTGCTATACTAAGAAACACAAGGGGGTTTTAACTCCAATACCTTGACTTGGGCTCTGTGTATCGGCCGATAAAAAGTACGAGTGTATAATAATAAACTGTATGTATCACTGTTGGGAAGTGAAAGGAATATTTTTTTATGTGTGACGCAGAATCAGGCTTGACTTTAACATTGTATTACTTACTTTGTAAAACAATATATAACAAAGAAATACCTTTAATAAATGTACTCGCTTTTTCCATTGCCACCAATACTGGACGCATATATGCAGTCGGTATCGGATCTCTAATAACAACACAAAGCTTTGGTATTGAGCTGTAATACCTGAGGTTGGGAGGGTGACGCGGTGAAGCTGAATTTCGTGTCCGTCCTGTAATCAAGGTTAAGAAAAACATGTCAGACATACCAGTAACAGACCTGTTTGTGACTTTAAATCCTAGCTTAAAGTAACATTCATGAAGCTGAGAATGCAGATAGCTGCTACACCGTGTGTTTGTGTGATTCTCTCAGATGTCACTCACTGCAGGGTGAAGCTTTCAACACGGCTGACCCTGAGCTGGTAGTTTGTTCCCTGGCTGGACAGGGTGGACACGTCCACAAAGAAGAACTGGTTCTCCGAGGAGGCCCGGGTCGGAGGCTGGCACAATGTCCGGCCCACATGATTGTAGGGATACTTTCTCTGGTATCTGGAGAGAGATAGAACAAAAATAAACTCAAGTTACCATTCAACAGGTTTGAATTGGATGACATGAGTAAATCTATGTTTTCACAAGAGTTTTGAAGATTTCCAAAAATCGGATGTCAAATGTTCAGCTTTAGAGCTAATTATCTCATCACATAGTGCTCTACGGTGAGTGACATGCATTTCTGGCAAGTCTAGAGATTGTCCTGAACATTTTGATATGTAACAGAAAAGTTGATTTAAGGAGACATCTAAAAATCAAGAAAATACCCTTAGACTCCAGAGGGTTAACAAGTATCTACACATGCATGGAAAAATACTTTGAACTAAGTAATGGATGAATGTATTATAAAAATCAAAGCAAGAAAATGTACTTGGTAACTGAGGATGGAAATTATTTTATTAGATTACTTAATATAATAGCAGCATACGACATTACCAAGGATTGTTGTTTAGGAATCAGATGACCAACAGTAACTAAATAATGCATATTGAATTAGCTTTGAGCACAATTAAATCAATACCCAGCTCTAGAAAAATGTTTGCAAATGCAAACAGCATAGATCAAATTGAAGTGGGAATATTTAAAAAAGAACATGTAACAGAAACTACATGAAACAGAAGAAAGAAATACTGATGACTTTGAGGTTAGCTCATTTACAGTAAACTGGGCTCCTCAGAAATCTTCACACTTGAGGATCTTAAAAGGAGGAAGTGAAACACCAAGTTTTTTTAGTCATCTGCTAAAACATGCATGGCCATGAGACTGCACAGGCAAGACTGCAGTGAGGTTATTCTGGTGTTGCACAACCACACATAGTACCTTGGAGTGTGGGAGACACATCGCAGATGGGCTGTGAGCCAATAGCTAATAAACAGCTGAACTTCTAACCTGTTATGAAAAAGGCTGTGTGCCTTATAACCAATGAGAAAACTCCGGAGCATATTTAAGGCTGTGTTGTTTAGTCCCCACATTGACAACTGGTGAGTCTTAGTGCTTGCTTACTCCATCAAAGAAATAAATCATTTGGATTCTATCAAATGTCCACATACAACTATGATATCTAAATAAGCAATATTCCTAAAAATGCAGCATCTCTTGGGATACATTTGACCCTGGATCTAAAAACACATCCTTCTCCAACATATATCCAAAGAAAAAGCACTGTTAGCATTTACAGATTTCCTTCACTTATATGGTTATTAATCACAGCTCTTGACAACAGACAAGAACATTAGCTCTATCTCATGACCAGAAGTCATATCGCTTTACTGTCTAGTGAAAGCAGCAACAGGACGCCATACACTCCCTAGGAGAAACCTTGGAGTATTGCTCTCAGTATCATCTAAGTGTCTGCAGTCAATTACAAGAACATACATAAAAGCCTAGTTTAACAGACACAAGCCTATTCATTGGGGTGGAGACTTCCATAATTGATTTTTGTCGGTGTAAGCATTGTTTCAAAAAACATTACAACATACAGCTCTATCACAACCTACGACTGGTTAGTTCCCTTTCTTTTCTAATTCTCTATAGAGACGTTTTCACATCTAAACACATTTGAGTGTGTAGTTGTTCAATTTACCAAAGAGGAAGTCGTGTATGCCCTAATGGTTTGGAAAATGTATTTGGTCTATGAAGTAGAGTGGACTGTACTGATTCATTGCACAACCATGTGTTGTATAAGGACAACAAACTATTATTGTTAATTATCCTATTAAGCAAATATTAGCCCTGCTCTACAATTCACAGAATATAATTGACTAAAACCTCAGAGGATTTAGGGTAATAGCTAGGATGTTGCTATGGCAAGCAGAAGCCAATAAGGCATTATGCTGGTAATCAGGTAATAAACTGGAAATGTTGTCGGATTGTTAGGACTTCAGAAGTGTTTCAGGAGGAAAACATTAAGGGTGAGTTTAGCACATTTAAGTGAATGACCAAAAACAAAGTCTACATCAGATGTTATGATTCCAGATGTGTCACAACTAGGGCATGTAAAGTTAAAATACTCACAGGCCTCTTAAAATGAGAGGGATTTGAAAGGACAGCACAGCTTGCTTCTGTCGTACCACAAACAATATGGGACTATCAGAACCTCGTGACAACACGTCCACAGTCACACGAACTCCCTCCGTCTGACACCCAGAGAAATAGAAAACAAACATATTATTCAATTGCGTCATATTAAGCTATAAACAAATGTAGCAGTTTGGCGATGTAAACTCACCTTGTTCCTGGAGATAGTGTGATTAAAAGCATAGATGGTCTGGTTCTGACTTGTTACAGTGTCATTGTATGTCACATCAAACTCGGCTTCTTTCTGGACCACATTTGTACTCTCCTCAACCGCCCCAATGCCGCAAACACACTGGGTCACACAGAACCAGAGCAGGGCTGGTCGGATCCAACCAGCAGGTCCACAGCTGTTTTTATGTCGAGACTTCCAGCAACTCCTTAACACCATTTTGTCTGACACCGTCTTCCTAAACTGAAACGTGATTCTAGCCTGCGTGGCAATACTACTAACCGCTCCACCCCATTCATCAACAAATATAAGGATAGTTAGCTAGCTTTACTTTGGCACTGCTATAACAGACAATAACAGCTGCAAAGCTAAAGAGAAAGCTACGTGTTTACCTTTAGATACAGATTAACGGATTGTCCTATTTGCAAATAATCGAAGCTCTCTGCTGTGCGACCAAGAACAGGTTCCAACACAACACGATTGATGAAAATGATACTCAATTCCTCTTTATCTGAGAGACTGACCAGCTGTTAGCTCGCAGTGCTAACGTTAGCACTGATGGGCAGGACGTCGGTAAGGCAGCTCCATGTTTTGATCGGAGTTTTAGTTCCAGCTTCGCGGACCGAAAAATGTTAAAGTGTTCAAGTCTTTCCAATACCAGCGGTTGTCACGGCATGTGTTTGCGGCGCTGCGGCATTGTGAAAGTATTTCTCGGACGGAGAGTGAATAGATTTTGCATGTTTATGATATGAAAAATCGGAGACATTAGCGCCCCCCTCCACGCTCAGACAGTAAACAAACTGTGCGACGTCATGACGTAATGTCTCTGTCTTCCAGAACTGATTTTTCAGTAGGCCTAATCCTAAACCATGTTTCTTAAAAATAGTTAATTTAGGCAATGCAGGTCCTGTTTCCAGATACATAATTCAATTTATTCCAAATCAACCTATCAGTTTAGGCAACTATCTACAACCGTAGTGAACAGCTTTTTTCTGTAGGCCTACAAATGTATGAAATGCATTTGTACTATTTATATTATTATATATTTGTCAAGACTTCTCATCTTAATTCAATTAACATTACAAGCTCTCCACTCACTTTTAAATACACAATTCAGCTAATTTATACCAAATCAACATATCAGTTCATGCAATACAACTATTTACATATATAGTGAATAGCTTTTTTTAGTTTTTTTAGTGTCTGAAATTAACCTTTTTTGAAATTATTACATATTTTTATGAGTTCTAAACCCAGACAAGCTAACATTATTAGATCTGAAATAATTAGAAATAAAGAGTTTGGATAAAGTTAGAGTCCGCACCTTATGCCTTTTTCATAATATAAATAAAGAGCCATTGTTCCATTTGTTCTACTATTTTGATCAATAAAATGTTATTACCACATATTTGCTAACCTTTATGATAAGGAACATATAACATACATATTAGCAAATGGGATGTGATGTTATATAAGAGAGCAAAATCCCCTCTAGCTTCTGATCATTATTTGCATTTTTGGCTACATCCATATTTTGTCATAATGAGCTGTCAGGTATCATTGATCCTCCTCCCTGTGATCTTTTTGCACCCAGTTGCCTCCACAAAGTCTTCAACAGGCGGCCTAATGGCAGCCTTATACTATTTTGCATATCTATAAACAACCAAGTACTCCTATTATTTATGTTTCAGTCTTTTTGTGTCTGGGTCTGCGTAATCATAAATCATGTTTCTTCGAAATTGTTAATGGTGGCGATGCAGGCCCTGTTTTTTAGATACGTCATTCAGCTAAACACAATCAACAAGTCAGTTTATGCAATTATCTCAAACCTATTCACCTACATTGAACACGATTCTGTTTAGGGCCCTGGGAAGCAGGGCAGCTGCCAGTTCTGCTCTTATATTGTCTTATCCAGTTTAGGGTAACATGATGCAGGAACTCTTTTCTACCATGCAGTGGTGCTGTCTACAACCATGTCAGGAGGCTGTAGAATAAAATAAAATACAAACAATCTCCCCTCATATTTAAATTGCAGAAATCCAAAAAGATGTTTGTTCAATGCGTTTCGTAGTATTAATTTTGTGTCACTGGTTGGCACATTGTATAGAAGCTATCAAAAACGATATGTATATAAAAATATGTCTGTATAATAAATTACACACAAACAAAAATAATGATGCTACATGAGACGACTTTAATAATATAGTTTACACTCATATGGACAATTCAACCTGAAAGCATGGACAAAATAAGGAATAGGCCTATACTAAAACAGTTAGGCCTATGTGATGGTCCCCAAGAACCCCCCCAGTGTTTAAGCGAGAGTGTATAAATCAAAAAGAATATGTTTTAAACTAAGAATTGTTGCCTTTAATTGTGAGCAAAGAAAAAGCCTTTCATATCTGCAGGTTCAACAGAGTCTGCTGAGAATAAACAAAAATACATTCTGGTCTATTCAAGTTTTTAAGTGACCATAAATGCTCCTGACACACTTGGCTGTAGGCATACCCATATTCATATTAGTGATAGTGATATAATTTATTTTAAACTATGAAATAGGCAAATATAGGCTACTAGTAAAATGTATGTTTGGTGTCAAAGGGTTAATAACACTATGTGAACTGTTCATGAGTGTTAGATGTAAAAAGCATTTGATCAAATAGGAATACGTAGCTTTGACTCATAATAGCAGGTTGTTCACGAACACCGAATGGCCATAATTTGTCTGTCAAACTGCTTGAACGTGTGAAGAACTATTCATTTCTAGAAATATTCATGATGTCTGTTTTCCTGAACCTTCTTATGTGTATCTGTCATTTCAACGTTAGAGTGCTGTACTCCTTTAAAGCCTTACTGATCATCATACACAGTGCAGCAGTTTGCAAAGAATCACTGAATCATGGGAACCAAAGTGATAATGCGCACTTCTTTGTCGCCAAGGCAACCACAATACGTTGCTGTGGATGAAGTCATTTGTTACGCTGATCGTTGCCACGGTTACAACCTAGAGAGGGCGCTGCGGAGGAGCGTTCCACGTAAAATGACGCAGGGCGGGGGCGTGCCCGTGATGCGCGCTGCGCAAGGCTGCTTGTTGTTCCCGCAGAGAGGCGAGAAGATGGCGGCCGTGTCAAGCGGAGGTGCTGCTGGGTCCGCTGCGGCCGGGATTACGCACTCTGCCCGACCGACCCACGCAGGCATGGGCTCCCAGAACCGAGCCCAGCCACCCTCCGGTATCAGCCACTCCGGTCGCACCAGCACGGCCCCCGGGTGCATCACCAATCCCGGCCACACTTCGGCCACCAGGCCCCCCCCAGCCCGAGTGGGCCACTACGAAATCGAGCGGACCATCGGCAAGGGAAATTTCGCGGTTGTTAAACTAGCCACACACATAATTACCAAAGCAAAGGTAAGAACATTGATGTCCGAGCTTTATCTAGGAACATATACGCGTTGTCATTATTTCATTTTCGGTCTTTTCGACCATGTAGTCGGGATGACGCTGGGGCCTTTAGGCTCTGGAGACACAGCTTTGGTGACACCGCTGCTTGTTGGGGGGGTCCATCCGACACGGGGCATCACTTCTAACTACTGGATACAAGCGCTATTAGCATAGGATATATCTCGTTTTACATATATTAGGTAGTAGTGTGTTTTACGCAAAGCTCAAAAGGCCTGGGGTTAATGTATGTGTAGAGGACGGAGAGAAGGGTATTGACGAAGATGAGAAGAGGAGACAGAAATGTTCCGACTGTACGTTAGGAGCTAGCTTAGCTTACTAGCTAATTAGCTGTTTGGCTAGATGCAGATATATTTAAGGCTTGCCAACACACACGTTTAAAAGTTAGCTTGATCTTGCTACATAACTAAAGTAAAGAGCTGCTAAAGTTGATGGACGTAGTTTTTCAAGTATTATGACTCTTCACGAAATTCAACGTAAAAGTACCACTCAACTGTTTGAAGCAGATGCAGACACTAGCTGTTTTAAGTTTTACAATTCGCTTTTATCATTTCGCTTTTGTTACAACTTAATAATACAACCGTTATTTCACGGTGTAATTAAACCAGTTTGTGCACCACTTTGTATGTTATTAAAATATCACAATAACTAACTGGATGCCATTTTATGAGGCCTTTCGGACAAGAAAACATTGACATGGCAACATTTGTGGTTTGAAAACTGCCACCACACACTTTGAGTGTACGTAGATGCTTTTGCATAAAGTGAGCGACTGTTAGCAGTATACTGGATGATTGGCGAAATCAATTGCAGACTCTATTATCAACAAGTTAAATATTCACGCAAAGCACTATCATTAATGAGTAGGTGGGTTACATTGAGGTTTTCTCCAAGTCGATCTAGTGCTACAATTGTATAAGCCTGATCATTAAACTTACAATTGTACCCATGCTTTTAAAAGGGACTGTTAACATTATATTTTGACCTTTATTATAGATAGTGGAAATGTGGGACCTTACAAGTGGAAGAAGTTGCTTAACTAAGTAGTGTTTATCTTTTCTGTTGACCTTTTGGATTAGGTTCCTCAATGTTTAAAGGCTCTATTTGCCTGTATGTCGTCTCTTAACACTATAGATAACATCTATGTCTTCTTGGCCTTCATGATGGTGTAATAAAGTGCATTTGACAACCGAAGAATCAGACATACATCTGTTCTACTTATGACCATATGTTTAGGGTAGTGACATGAGAAGATGATATGAAGATTGTGATCAATATGCAATTCCCCTATAATGGATACTTGGTTAAACACAAAACAAACGAAGGGTGGCTGAGCCTAAGCTTACAAAGTACTCCTGCAACATTATTTGTATGTGTGTCGCAAGCCCACAAGTGTGCAGCTTTACATCTATGCCCTTGTTGACATACACACACACACACACACACACACACACACAGACAGACAGTCATTTGTGTGTTTTGCTCCACATCTCAGATAACCTTCCATTTAGTTTCATAAAGCCAAAATACCCTTGGGTCAGGGTAGTGTTTTTTTTCAATGCTGCAGGATATGTATCTGAAGGACTGTAGCTGTGTTGATATGACTGTAATGTAATTTACAGACTTGTAGGTGGGAGCACAGTGTTTTCTGTTTGCCATTAAAGCTATACAAAGACAGTAGCTGTGTTATAGGGTGAAAGATTGATGAGCTGTTTATGACGCTTTTCTTATGTGTAAGCCTGTTTATGCTTGCCTGGATGTATGTGTGTGTGTGTCTGTCTGTGTCGGGCTGGCTGTCTGTGTGACTGAGTGTGAGAGATGGGCAGAGGACAAAATGACCGTGGAACACGTACAGAAAGAATGAAAGAGAGTCCTTGTTTGTCGACTACTGATGGGGATCACAGACAGAGCAGTCAGATTATGGTTTTTCACCAACCAGCACCCCAGTTGCTCATGAATATTGGAGGATTGTGTAGTTTTAGATGCCTGTGGATACCATGAAGAATATCGATACGATGATCAGTCATCAGATAAAATGTTCCTAGGAGCCTTGTTTTATGGCCTAGGTTTTATAATGATCCAATGAGAAATGCTGACAAGTCAAAGGTAGCCTAACAACTCTCTCCATTGTTAGATAGGGCTGACGATATCCTGCAGTGTCACACAGCAGTGGACACGATTATTTATATTATTTGCTAATTTGTGTCTATGTTTGTTAACACAGACAGTCACACAACACACACTTTCGATGGTGGTTGGTGAGTAAGCTGCATGTGGATGCTGTAATAGTGAAAGTTAATCTCTTCCAGACAAAGGCCAGATAGCGAGATAGAAGTCAAAACATTTTTGATTGATACACTCATACAAAGATAAACACTTGAAGTTTTCTTGATTACACTATGAACTAAATAAACTGTAAAACACGTGTTTCAAATGTGGCTTGCATAGTAAACATCAACACTATTTAGATTGCAAAACAATACCATTTGTATTCAAGTCTGTCTCCATTCTTTGATGCAAATTGGTCAAAGCCAGTGTTGTTCACTCGAAGTCATGATAAAATGTCCTTGAAAGCATGTTCAAGAATGTTCATTGTGTACACATGTTGTGTATTAGGTATCACATACAGCTTGTTGAAAGCATATGTTTAGAAGCATTATTTTTCAGTTGACTGACGATATAGAACTGTTCGCCCTTCACCACAATTTGTTAGGCTATTTATCAGGTCTGTAGTTGCCTTTTTGTTTCAATGCACTTTACTTGAAATGATATTTCACATCCTGGCAACATTCCATTACAGATGGCTCGTTTGCATCCATTCTGGGCCACCATTGGCTATTGAATGGAATTCTGTTTCTCTCTGCACACTTTATTGGTTTCTCAATTAAATGTTTGATCAATGCTCTGGATGTGATATAGCAGAAATGGTTATCAGTCAGGTGTAATACAACTTTGGTCCGGCTGGCCTCTAGGTAAATGCTGAGTGCTAATATTCAGTGATGGCGACACAAGCACAGGTCTATTGTTGCAGATTTTTGTAGCAATACTCAGCTGCAGGGCAGAAATAAACAACCATATTTGTCTACTGACTAATCATTTGACATTCATTTGTTGAATGTCTAAGCATAACATTTTATATCACCAGAACCTGAAGTTTTATTTAAAGATTCCTGAATTAATCTGATTGCGTGCTAAAACTGAGAAGGATTTATTTCCACATAATATGAAATAAAATACCCTGTGATCTTGTCTCGTCTAGTCTACATTAAGCAGCAGTCACCAGTACATTTCGTAGCCTTATTCTGTCATAATAGGCTCCATCAATACGATGAATATTTGCATGTAACGTATTGTTCGTCACGTAGTCAGCCATCAGCCCTGCTTTTTGTCTTCAGTGCTGTACCTGTTTACCAACAACGTATCATACTTGCGTTGTTATTTTATTAACAATCTTTTCCTGTGGGCAATAGTCACAGTTGAATTCCCCTCCGAAAGTGCAATGTTTGCGTATGTGCAAACTTGTGTGAAATAGATTGAGGTATTGAGGTTTGGTCAGTGCCCTATTGTGACCTGACTGAGGATCAGAGACACTTAGAAAAAGCCCTCTGTTTTGTTGTGCCCTCAGCAAGGCGAGTGGTATTGGCAAAAGATGGCACTATGTGACATGTCCTGACCTGTCTGTCTGTGGGGAAGCTGCTTTTTTCCTTTCCTCTTGTTCCTGTCTTCTCCTCTTTGCTCTATAGTGTTTCAAATGCAAGGGAAGGATGAGCAGGAGGAAGAGGCCATGCAGGAAGGTAACGTTAGGTAACATGCCTAATGTACTGTGTAACTATTCCACTCACTCCCTTAGTCACTCGCGCACAGCTCTCTAAAATGAGGCATCCCCTCTCTGTTTCCCAAAGGCACACATTCAAATGTGATTTGGTTTGGGTGAATAATATGACAATTCCTGTTTTGTTTTTTTCTTGACTTATCTCCTTGCCCTCTGGTCATATACTGCTGCATTCTAAGTAGTGTTTATCTGCAGCCAGTCGGCTTCAAAAGAACACAGCTCAGACTGTGTGTGTCCTCCGGTACATGACATGAGGGAGGACAGTGTATGCTTCATCAGTACGATCCTATCCCGTTCCTGTTTCTGCCCCAGACTGATGCCAGCAGTGTGTGTGTGTGTGTGTTTCTGCATGCCACATACTGACAAGTACATGGCAGCACACACTGTGGCACTTTAAAATCACAACTTTGTGTCATCATCATCATCATCATCATCCACAGAGCTGTTTGTTGTCAGAGACGACTGTGAGTTGCCAAGGCTCCTAGTTGGAGAAAGGTCGCTCCATTGAAGTCCTACTGGTTTCCATAGAGATGATGGTGGTTCCAGCACTCAGCCACCACTTCTGAATGGAAATGGCTTGCAATTGGTTGAGCTCATTGTATGTCATGAAAAAAGCGTGTTTTAATTACGTTATTATGCTGTGTTTTATGTCACTGTAAGCTGGATGGAACCAAATTAGCCAGGTGTGCTTTGGGTTTGACATTGAGTTGATTGATTAGTGAAGAAGGTTGTAGCTCTGCCGGTTCCTATTCCTCCAACTAGAAACCACAGCTGTGATGGACAAGAGCTAAGGTCTTCGCTCGATGCTGCTGCTTCCACCATGGTGTTCATTACTGGCCTGTGTACTGAGAGTTGGTAATATAGATACAATCCTCTATTAAGGTATATGCAACATTATATATTGTGATATATGGTACATTGCTGCTAGGGGATTAAATACCCAGACTGGTTTCTTATTGACTTATGCAGCACAAATAAATCACAGTAAACTCACTACACTGACATTTATGGATATTAAGAGGCATAGCTATGTTCTATTTATGTGTTATGTTTATGACCCTAAAATATCTGGCAGGAAGATTTTTTAACATTTCTATACTAAAAAAAGGAGATGTCCGACGCACTTCCCTAGTATCTTCGATTGAAACATACTGTACCACTATGGGCAGCACAACAATGAAAAATGATTCATATTTTTACATTTGTTGTCTACTTATCTCAAATGACTTACAAGAAAACAAAATAAAAAGCAGCACCCAGGATGTTACAGTAAAACATCCTGCGTGCCATGGCATGCATCACTTACAGCAGTCCATCTCCTATCCCGTGATCCAGTCTCGGTTGAACAGAGGGCAGCAGCGTGTCGAGAGGTCACGCACCCCCGCCGTCCCGTAGTTAGTCATGCCACCAATAGTTATTTGAACATGGATGGTATGGTTTTATCAGACCAATAAGAAAAGTTTGTGTGGGAAACACTGACCCGTATACGGATATGTTTATACTGCAAAACTGGACTTGGGCTGGGTTCCTCTTTGTAAACACCAATCAACCACGAGGGGAATGTGGACCGTGCAGTCAACCGGTAGTGTTTTCTTTTGAAGTGCTCATGAGCTATAATACTTACCGGTAATTGAATATGTCAAGTTTCTTCAGGTATGTTGAAATAATTTATTTGCCGTACAGCGAATGATTTTGCATTGCTGTTAAAAATGAAGTATTCATTGATACCTAAATAAACAATATCAATTATGATGATTTGTTTGATTTTATATAATGTGTTTTTTTATTATCAGCATTGACTTGAAGTTATATTGGTTGAATTTCTAAGAAAAAAAGCTTTGGAGTTACAGTTAGCTTAGATCGCTACATTACTCAGGGGGAAGCTTCATTGTAGCTTAGCTTTAGCTCTGGTAGCTTAAGCAGCTCGCCCAAACACACATCTCCATGATGAGGCGGGTTAAGCCTGGGCATTACAGGTGTTGTAATCTGTGTCACTTGTTGATGAAGGTTAACCTCAGACGTAATAGGTGAGTGAACACAGACGATCAAGCAAAATGCACAGCTTCCTACGGTAGACGTTCCCGCATAGACCCAGTTATTTGCTTTTCTTCATTATAGCTGAGTCATGGATCTCTAAATACTTTATTTGTCAAATGCTTTGTGAACATCATGTATAACATCTTTAACTTTAATGCTGTATAGTTTTAGACATTATAGCTTTTTCATTAAAACTCTTTAAAAAAACCTTCTTTATCAGTGCAGGGGTCTAAATAAGATGTTAATTTGAAATGGACTTCATTATCCTCTACTAATTGCCGGTACGACCGGAGTCAGTCAGAAATGTATCAAAGAATTCCAATCTTGTGAATTTGGCCACTAGAGTAATAGTTATTTTATTAGATGTAAACATTTATTTTTCAGAGAGAAAGATTGCTAACAAGAATCATGGGAATGTGATGTGCTCGAGCAAATGGCTTAGGTTCAGTCGTAAATTGAAAAGGCCAGATGTTTGCTATGTAAACAGTTGGAAATTAGCATCATGTTTTTTTTACACTATTTAACTCTTTGGTGACAATAAGATTTCCCGATACCACTTTACAATAAGACTACCCTTATAAAGGGTTTACGAATAGTTTTGTTTTTCATTTATTAATTATGTTGTGGGCGGCTGTGGCTCAGTGGATAGAGTGCTGGACTTCGAATCAGGGGGTAGCAAATTCGAGTCCCACTGCAGTCAGCATGTCGTTGTGCGTTCACCCCAAAGTGTTCCTGTGGATACAAGCGTCTAACAAATGACATATAATGTAATAAGCTTATAACACATGAGATAAACAGGGCAACTTTGAGCGGTTGCTTGCCAAATCGTAAGCCCACATGTATCTGTACTGCTAAGCCTTATATTGTCTACTTGGCTTACTTCGTCTCCTTCATCAGCCACCATCCTTGGTATCTGTTGCTCACTGAGTTGATTCTCGTAAGTAGCCAATATAAGGCTTAGTCATCTTGCCAAATAGGCAGCCTGTGTTGACGTATGTTAGAACTGGTTTATAAATGGTTCTTAATGATTAATAAAGTGTTTACAACCTAATTCATAACCTAATGAAGCATTTATAAGGGTAGTCTTATTGTAAAGTGGTACCAACTTCCCTATCACACACGTCCTCATAGGGGGCACGTGTGTAGCGCAATTACATTTTCTCACAAATACATTGTTGCTCTGGTCAGTACATGTGTTGTGGTAGCACTGTGTATCTTGGCCAGCCAGTGCTTTCTTCTATTTGGTTCAACAGGAGGACATATTTGTATAAACTCCTAACAACAAGCTGTTGTTTTTCATGTGTTAAAGTTCTCAAAACAGGTGATCTGATCAGTACACATCAAGCGGGGATGCGTGAGAAAAAATGTGCCGCTTGACTACCTTAAGTGAGGTTTAAAGCTTTATAGGTTTCTTTGTAAAAATACAGTCAATTAAAAAAAAAAAGCCCCTTCTCTGCCAGCTTAACAACATTAATGTAATGGAACACATTAAAGCATTAATATTTATGTAATATATTTCTTTGATATATTTGTGTAATACAATACTAAAATAAATTGTTTTATTCTGAAATAGATCTGAAATTGAGCAGAATTAATACTTCTACGGCACTATAGTACTTGGTATCCGGTTTTTTAATCTTTTGTAAGCTTAGAAAAGTCAATTTTAGAATGAAGGACTACTTGTAAAAGAGTGTCTATACTGAAATAGTGTGTATTTATATTGAGTTTTTACAAATATCGAGTAGTTTGTATGAAGTAGATATTTTATTGGAAATGATCCTTTTCAGCTGTGCTGTGAAGCAAGAACTGAGTGTGAGTTGTGTAAGGTACAGTAAAGTGTGAAGACTCCTCCGCTGCCCACCAGCTGCTGTGAGATGGTGCTGTGTTGAGGTCACTGCCTTGTGATCTTTGGGGCTATGTGACACTGTGTGTGTGTGTGTGTGTGTGTGTGTGTGTGTGTGTGTGTGTGTGTGTGTGTGTGTGTGTGTGTGTGTGTGTGTGTCCGTCCAGATCTTTTGATGGAAAATTCCAGAGTCATGGAAGCAGACTGAACACCCTGAGAGTGCTAAAGTACAAGCTCTCAGTCACAACATATTTACTGTACCTTGGCTGGAGGCGCTAAAGCTGGAAACCCAACCTTTGAGATGTCCACTGGTCACATGGTTGTTTGTGGAAAACAGCTTACCACTTAGCATCTGCATTCCTCTAGCTTGGTGACAACATTTGTAGTTCTTTAGAGGGTTACGAATCTCACGCTGCAAGTTTTCAGTGTACGACATGGCAGTGTACTAAGGAAAGTATTTGAATCAAGACATTGCATTAGCTTCTGTACAATTGTCCTTTCCAAGTTTCAGAAGGACTAATTGTCCTTAAAATGAGCAGTGTGTGTGCACTACATTTGGGTGTCAAAGTGTGTGATCCAGATGTCCTGTTGTTACCCTCCAGAAGATACAGAGGGTGCGATTACATCAACAAAACTCGATGACTGCCAAAGCCAAGATTAGATTCCTAGAGCTTAAAATACCACATAAACACACATTCCAATCAGATGCATGCTTAAACACACATGGCAAGAGTTGTTTTTAAAAAATCCCTAATTCTTCTGTATTTTTTGTGATGGTCAGGGACTTCATGTATGACTTGTTTTACCAATTCGTCAAATATTTTTTTTTTAAAGTGTTGGTGGGTTAATCACTTCATAAGGCTGGCCAATAGTCCATTAAAATGATATGGAAACCTGCATGATGGAGTACTATATTTTTGAATGAATACTACCATGAAGCTACCATAAGACATGTTTTCTCCAATCGTACAATGCCCTTGAAGGAAAGCTACACAAAGACACGTTCTGATCTGGATCAATGCCACTGTAAGATGTGGTGTTGTGCTATCCCAGGAGGCCCCTCTTTGCTCTCCTTCACATCCCTTTCCTGCCTGCAACAGGAAGTCACCCCTTGTCGGGCTTCAGTTGACCTTCTTCATGCCTGTTATCAGGAAAGGGAGAGCTCAGGATGGCACTCAACATAATTGGAAAGATGAGGTGTGTGTGTGTGTGTGTGTGTGTGTGTGTGTGTGTGTGTGTGTGTGTGTGTGTGTGTGTGTGTGTGTGTGTGTGTGTGTGTGTGTGTGAAAAAACACAGGACGCATAGTTTTCATTTTTTCACACGGCCTCGCACTGTACCCGCTCGTCTATTTTTGGACAAAGATGTGTTTTGGGGCCGACCCATTAGCTTTGCTTGATTGAGTCATTAAAGTCATCTACCCATTCCCTAATTGGCAGCGCAAAGCTCCTGTCACACAGCATCACTGTCCACTCTGCCGGAGCCATTGTGCAGGGATCGGCTGTTATGCAACAGACGTGCTCGCAGTTGAAGGTCAGGGTTCAGGTCAGGTTACCCAAACAAGCACATTGGTTAACAACACACAGTTTCATCAATCTTAAGAATTGTCAACATCTTGCGTTTTTAACTCTGTTTCTATGTTTTTACATGTTAGTTACTGGCATAACGCGTTGTCATGTTAAATTGAGTCTTTCTGACTCACCCTCCCTTCAGCTCTTTTTAGTGGTTATTTTCTTGGCACATTGCCCTTCTATGATTATGTCATCATAGCAATATTGCAAGGGCACTGCGACCAATCCCCCATAATCGCTGTCTGACGTGAATGGATTAAGTTGTATTTGAACACACAAGAGCTGATCAACAACATCTTTCTTGTTTTGTCTCCCACCTCTCTTCCACTCTCTTTTTGCTTCCATGCTACCTCTTTCCCTCACTGTTCCCTCCTTTATCTCACCATCTCTCTTCACCACTTCCCCCTCTGTCCTTCTCTCATCATTCATCCCTATCTCTCCCTGCATCCCTTTTCTTGTCTCTCTGTCTCCAGGTGGCTATAAAAATAGTGGATAAGACCCAGCTGGACGATGAGAACCTGAAAAAGATTTTCAGAGAGGTGCAAATCATGAAGTTGCTGAAGCACCCCCACATCATCCGCCTCTACCAGGTACACAGCCGCACTCACCCACAGATGCTCTCAGCTCACATGTCACGCCTGAGAGCCATGGTTCAATAGGAAAAGGACACAAATACATTGTGTTGATTTAGCACGATCTGAAGTAACCAACCGTTTTTTATGGGTTAACTTTATCAAGTTGTTTGCAATTCCAGCGATTTATTTGTAAACCTAGAAGAAAAAAATACTGTTTCTATGTTTAAGCTGTGAACATGATTTTTCACATTTACACCGAATAAACTTGTTACAAGCCTGTCTTTTATGGCATCTTGTCTGAAACGGCCCCTGGCAGTTAAAACATAATCGAGTCACTCTGCCACAAAATGTAATGTTAAAACCCTCACAGATACGCTGACTGAAAACTGCACTGAGTTAAAGGCAGCTTTTTTCTATTTAAATCTTCCCCAGTGTATGGCAAACTGTGCTTACTCATTGTGTTGTGTAATAGGTGAAACCGCCCATCCCTGTCAGGGTCTGTGGGTCCTGGTTGTTATCATTTGTTTATATCTCTCTAGGTGATGGAGACGGAGAGGATGATCTATCTGGTAACAGAGTATGCTAGCGGTGGAGAGATCTTCGGTAAGGGAGTTCCCCACAGTTACCTTGATCTAGATTGTCCTCATCCTCCCCTTTCCCTCCGCTTTGTTGGTTTCTCATATCATGTTTACCACTGTCATAACACAGATTATGTATATTTTAAAAACTGATTTTTCAAAAATGTCTTACAGGCCTTCAAGGTCTTTAAATTGTCTTGCAAGTTTACCCAGTGAAAATCTAAATCCAGTTAAACATTTTCGTTATAAGAGGGTTTACTTTTCACATTTGTACGTTGGCAATGCTTCTCCATTCTTGTATTGCTGTTTTGTTTGTTTCACTAAACGCTTGTTTTTATGTTTTGCCAATATTAGCTTCCTTTATTTGTAGTCGTATCCCTTTCTGTAACACTTATGCTATGTCCTATTCCTCAGCTTTCTTAAGTGATAACAATGAAATCCCTTCTACATTTCTCCTTGATGATCCAATGTTGTAATTGATTTGGCCAAATCGGAACAGAATCACATTCTTTACTTCCTGTATATTCAAAGAGAAGTCTCTAAACTGTACACTGTTTGCGTGTACAGACCATCTTGTGGCTCATGGGCGAATGGCTGAAAAAGACGCCAGGAAGAAGTTCAAACAGATTGTGGCAGCTGTCCATTTCTGCCACTGCCGCAGCATCGTCCACAGAGACCTGAAGGCAGAGAATCTCCTGCTGGACCACAACCTCAACATCAAAATAGCAGGTGTGTGTGTTTGCACTTCAAAGTGTATGAGTGAGGAAATTAATTCAGGTGTCTTAAGCTGTCTTGTTTGTTTGGGAATTAGCAAGTATCAACATGTGCTTCTGGAGACATTTCTCGACTTGATTGCATTTACTCGTTCGGGCAAAGCGGTCTGATTGAATGAACCTACCTCTCCTCTCCCCCTGTCAGATTTTGGCTTCAGTAACCTGTTTTCTCGAGGACAGCTGTTGAAGACGTGGTGCGGCAGCCCTCCCTACGCTGCACCAGAACTCTTTGAGGGCAAGGAGTATGACGGACCCAAAGTAGATATATGGGTGAGTAGGCTTTTAGGTATGTAGGAGGCCCTGTTGAGCTGCATGGTGTAGTTCATTGGCTTAAAGGTGGGGTAGGTAAGTTTGAGAAACCGGCTCGAGATACACTTTTTTTTATATTCCATGGAATGCTCTTAACATCCCAATAGTAGTGAATATCTGAAGTGCGTTGACAACAAATCCATAAAAAACATGTCCTCTGTGGAAGCAGTAGTTCTGTAAAAAGCACGACCAATCATCTGAGCCGGCCCGTCTAAAATAACTGGATGGCCTAGCTGCCTGTCAGCCTTCCATCTGTGCACAAACTTATCCCGTGCCCTCATTGGTCATGTTCGTGTGTGTTGGAGGAGGGGCTCTGTAAGGAAGTGGAAGTATTTTCAAATTCGAGTGCACTCGAGCTGGTTTCTCCAAAATGACCTACCACACCTTTTAAAGACAACAACAAATAGTCCCAATGAATGTGACGTCTTGAAAGTATTCTGTCTTAAGATAAAGTATACAATTTCAGCTATCTTGTCTATTTATTTATTATAGCAGTAATTGTTTGTCTAAGTCTATTAAAAAATGATGAACTCATGGTTTGTTTCCCGCTGTCTTTTCTATCTATAGAGCTTAGGGGTGGTGTTATATGTGTTGGTGTGCGGCGCCCTGCCTTTCGACGGCAGCACTCTACAAAATTTGCGGGCACGTGTTCTCAGTGGCAAATTCCGCATCCCCTTCTTCATGTCTACAGGTAGGATGTCATTCTACATACATCAACTTCTTGAACATAAAACAAAAATACCAAAAACAAGAAAAGTGAGATTTTCCCCCTCTTTTCTCTATAAACCACACAAATGAAAAACTATCACTGGTAATCTTCAGTGTCATTTTGCATGTTTTCAAACAGTCAAGTTGCTTTGATTTATTTTATGTTTCAAACGGTGTCATTTCATGTATGGTTGTGTTTTATTGCAGACTGTGAGTACTTGATCAGACACATGTTAGTGCTGGAGCCCAGCAGGCGGTTGACCATGGAGCAGATCTGTAAGAACAAGTGGATGAGACTAGGAGACCCAGACCCAGACTTCGACAGGGTGAGCCCCCGCTACAAGTGTTCAGCAGTGGATATCTATAGGGACATTATATGATCATCATAAAGCAAATCAAATCGGACTCATTTTTCACCTTGTTCTGAGGTTGTGGGTTTCTCTTTGACTGCACATGGTATTTTTTGCAAATCGTGTAAAATTGGATTATTTAGTGTCTTTGTGTTTGTGTCATTCTTGCAAAGATGACTCATCTCCGATCTGCATTTTCTACTGAATGTGTTAAAAAAAAAAAAAAAAAGTCTTGCCAAATAATTTGATATTAGAGATGGCAAGGTTGAATTAGTTACTGATAAGTTTATATGTTGAAAATCAGATAATTTAAAATGTATAACTAACTCAATGCATACATTTGGGACCAGCTCCTTTTTAATAAAACGGGTTGATTTCGATTATGCTTAATGAATTTGATTGTACGCCAAAAAAACGCCATACTATTTCTTCCCGACTTTCTCATAGTTCTTAACAGTAACCACCTGAAATCTATGTCGTAATCTCAAACTACTTCTTTAAGTACATTTTTATGGATTTATGGCCTTGAAGTAAAAAAACCTCAATGGAATTTGTCTTCTCTTTTTTCCAGTTGATAGCAGAGTGTGAGCAGGTGAAGACGGAGAGAGACACGGAGCTCATCAATGAGCAGGTGCTGATAGCCATGTGTGAGATGGGCCTGGACCGAGAGCGCACACTTCAGGTTGGGAACAAATACGAAGCTGATCCGCACAAATCAATGAAAACTACTTGCTGTGTAAAGGATTACTGTAACGGGACACAGAAGTCACAGTAAACGCTGCGTAGGAGTCACAGTTCTTTGTGAGCTCGCTTCAGAGGGAAAGCAAACTAAGTGCATGAGGAAGTGTTTCTTATCATCTGGCTACATGCACCAGACCATCACAATTTAGCATAAAAGCATTAGAGCCCTATTTAAAAAATCATCTTACCGCTTGTATTTATCCTGCCTCTTCCTCTCTAGTCCCTACAAACGGATGCATACGATCACTACAGTGCCATCTACAGTTTGCTGGCGGACCGCCTCAAGAAACACAAGACCCTGCGCGTGGCCCCGCCCACACCACGCTCCATTAGCTATCCTCTAAACGCCGTACAGGTAATTCATTGTTTACTGTGTTAGCATGACGTGACGATATATTTTCAACATTCCTCGGTCAGTAATTGGTCCGCTTTGATCATATTTGAGAGTTTTGGAGTTATTAAGGTGGCTAGTAAGTATACATTTGTAGAAAAAGGTTTTTAGAAGCAGTGGGACAGTTGATCTTAAGACACTGTTTAATTATCTGATTAATAGTATGGTTTTTCTGTGGACACAATGAAATGTAATAATACGTATGAACTGATTCGTGGATAATAATGCAATTTTACCAAGATCTCCTTCAGTGTCATACAATCAACAGTTGATTGTGACCGCTTGAAGAAGAGTAGTGTTGTTTAAGGGTTCTTCAGAATGTGCTCTGAGTGGAGGTGATTGCTTTAACTCACATCCGCCAATCCCGTGGCACAAGTGGGATCGCTTTGCCAGAAAATGAGTCTAATCGTAACCCTTCTTGCCTGTGTGTCTGTGTTCGTGCCCAACAGACGGATCCACAGGGTAATCCCGTTAGCATGACCGTTCCCCACGTCCAGCTCATCAACCCAGAGAACCAGATTGTTGAGGTGAGTCAACGCTGCACGTTGACATCACCTTGGCAGCGACGGTCATCAAGATTGTTATACAAGCTACGACCATGTTGTAAACTAACTCTGTTTTATGTAATCACTGGCTGTCCGGTGTTTTCGGTTTACTACTACAGTTTACTACTGTCAGTGTGGCTTTGGATCCATCTGCGATACACATAATTACACATGCACACACACTCAAACAGAACACACACGGCTTCCAAGCTGACTCACAAATGCTGTGAAACACAAGAATGCGTCAGATTACTGCATTGCAGCAGGGATTTGAATAGAAGAAATGAACTTTTAAGCATGTATTTTCTGAATGGCAGTGTTTCCCACATAATTACATTTGAGCAGATTCAAGCAGTTAAACAAATAACATTTCTTTGAAACGATCACTGTTAAAAATGCACTAAATGCACTTTGGTGTCTGATAATATCCAACATCCCGTGAATTTGAAAAACATACCAAATGTATATGATCTATAATATTGCCACACATGTTCCCAAGCATGCAACACACAAACTAAAGGGCATTCATAATAATAAATATGTGTCTATTTATTGTTCAGCCGGATGGCAACATGGCACTGGACAGCGATGAAGGGGAGGAACCGTCTCCTGAGGCCATGGCGCGCTACCTTTCGATGAGGCGGCACACTGTGGGAGTACCAGACCAAAGGTTAAACACAACCCTCAGATCTACCATCAGTGATGTATAACCTAGTGCTACAATATCACAAAATGTATTTTATATTCTACTGTAATTTCACCTGATTACTCTAAAATCTCGGCCATTATTTCCTTACATTTTTTTTCCATAACAACTTTTCTGTGAAAGTTAGTCTATATCTTTCAGGACTTCCATGTATTGTCATGTTATCTTTATTTATTTATTTAACACCGTTATCAAAAGATGGTGTATGCTGTGTTTTTTAGTCAGGCTAGTTTTTTTTGAGTTTATTCAATATTCAGTGGGCAGTTCTAGTGGAGTGTGGGTTCCTTCCTGACATCCTCCCTTCTCCACCCACAGGACAGAGATGCAGGAGGACCTCCAGCAACTGCCACCAGGGTTCCCCCGTGGGGCAGTGCCTCAGCCCCCCTTCCCCCCACTGGCCCCTCAAATGAGCCAAATGCACACTCTCATGCCCACACAGAGCCTGCAGCCCACCCAGCAGCTGGAGTACAAGGTACAGTCGTAGTAGAATGTTGTACATTTGTGGCAGTAGTAACTTTTCGATGAGCCTAGTTACTTGATACACTTTTTGTTGATTTGTTTTGTTAAAGCAGATGTTAAACAAGGCTGGAGACTTTACATTTTTATCATTGTCCTGGAACCATCCTGAAAAATAGTTTAAACTTCCCAAAGTCATTGTTAACCTTTTTACTTTGTTTTGTTATCTGCAGTTATTGTTTTTAAGAGCACACTATTCAAAGGATCCACATTTTTTTTAATATTGTATTGTAATTTATTATTTTATATATTTAATAGTTGCTTAAAAAATATATTGGACTAGTATTGCAATTATGTTCAATACACTTGTTAGGTAGTACATATTACACAGGAACACATGTATAAATTCCTACTCTAATTCATATTTTACATGTTTTCAAACTGTATTTATTGAATTGCCTTATCAAAAATCAAATGTTATATTATTTGAACACAACATGATATAATTAAACTTCGTCCACAGGTAATTTATCCTACTGTAATGCAATACAACCCAAAGGTTAACAGTTAGCTCCCTAAATTAGGAACATGCCACCAACCGACTGTTAGTAGTACGCCTTAGCAACCACGTGTGTAGATCCTGCATGACAATGTGAACTGGGAGGCGGGACTACAAACATAAACATGTTTATTGCTCTCAGCTGCAGGTACGAGTGTTAACCTACAGGTGTGCTGTACTAGTTTGTCCCCATTCCTGCCTCAACTGGCAACTACAAAGCAATAACGCCAATCTCCTGATCGATTATTGTTTTGGTTAATCGAAGCATCCGTTATTAGAAGACTTCTCAGAATAATAAGTTACTTGTTTCTGCCAATCCTCCAGGAGCAGTCTCTGCTGCAGCCCCCCACCCTGCAGCTGCTCAACGGCATGGGGCCTCTGGGTCGAAGAGCTTCCGACGGCGGGGCTAACATTCAACTTCATGCTCAGCTCCTCAAGAGGCCCCGGGGGCCCTCACCGCTTGTCGCCAGTCCGGTGAGGATCTGGATGTCTTTTATAATATCCCCTCATTTAAAACGGTTGGAAGTTTTGACTGTAAACTCTTTGCCTCCTCCAGCACCCTATCCCTGCTGTAGCTCCGGTGGATGAGGAGGGTTCGGATGGAGAGCCTGACCAAGAGGCCGTGCAGAGGTAACCCGCGGCTTTTGGTGGTGGGGAATTCTGTACAGGGGTGCTGTCTAAACTGGATAATCTGAGGCTATTATTATTTAGGTGAACATTTATTCTTTTGAGACTTTATCTCACATTTATTATAATCTATTGATTTTAGGATCTACTGATGAGTAATATATGTGTGTAATACATCACTGCATTCTTAGTTTTTTCATCAGCCTTAAATATTGACTAGTCGCACGCAGGACGGTATTCCTTTTTTTGTACGACAATCACAGTCAGGAAATATTAGAAGTGTGTGGGGGGGGGGGGTTTGTTGATTTGAGAATTACTTTTTGAACATAGAAATGCAAAACTCTGGGTTTACCCAAAACATAACGGAACCACACAGTGGGGGTTTATAGTCAGAGGTCAGAAAAGTCATCCCAATTGAGAGCATTGACGTAGTTAGAGTTGAAATCAGGACAGGGTCAAACACAGGCTTGGTGTACGGAGTCGTGATCTTGATTAAGAAGTCCAGTTTCCAGCTGCTCCTCTTCAGACAGCACCTTCTGTAGACTGCGCTGGTGTCCTGGGTTGCTGGGAGTGAGTGCCTCCAGGCTGCTCTGCTTTTTCCCACGGGAGGTGGCCACTCTGCTGTGGTGCTTACCCCATCTCTCCTCCTTTCTCCATCGCGCAAGTGCCTTCTGCCACAGTTTCAAACTGACTCTGCCACCAAATCCAGCCCTACTATCTTTCAAACCTTTTGGCCAAAAGCTTCTTTATCTCTTTCATTTCAACAAGTGCCAAATTATTCTCCAACCTTTCTCACTCTTTCGCACACAGCTTTGCTAACCCTGAAGCTTGCAAAATGAATGATAACAAAAAGAAGACATCCAGTCCAATCCTAAATTGGAAGCTGGGGGGTGTGGGTGTGGGATACCCATAAGCTATAACATCCATCTATGATGTAATTGCATTAAATGTTTTTTTCTGATTGGCTAAGATGATATGAATGATGGCACCCATTGGCAGAGATGGGAAGGGGCGGGCCTATCCCCCCGTCTCCATTAGCCAATGAGGACAGAGAGCTGACCAGCACTGCTTCCTGTCTCCCACCCTCACCCCCGTCCTCCCCCCTCCCTGCGGCCCAGGTACCTGGCGAACCGCTCCAAGCGGCACACGACGCACGCGCTCATGAGCACATCGCATGGCGAGCCCTCGGCAGAGTCACAGCGGCCCCAGGGCCCCCGCCAGAGGGGGGGCTGGGCCCTCGACACACACACCCGGTGAGGGGACACACCCGCTCCGAGCCGTATATGCACAAAAACTCACACAAACACACATTTAATGAGGGGCATAGTAAGCCTGACTCTATCTTTTTTTCTCTCTCTCTCTCACACACACACACACACACACACACACACACACACACACACACACACACACACACACACACACACACACACACACACACACACACACACACACACACACACACACACACACACACACACACACACACACACACACACACACACACACACTCTCTCTCACTTGCACTTACAGTTGATCTCACACACACATTGGTGAGAATATTCTCTCACCATGTGAGAAAGTTTCACACCTTCTAAGGAGGAAAAATATGTTTTTTTTTGTGGTGTATGAGATTGGAGGGTGTGGCACATGACAGACATATCTCCACATCACCAGTGCATTTAGAAGAACCCTTATTTCCTCATTAACCTGGGAAAATCAGGTATGTGACCGGATCAGATTTAGCAGGTTGTTCTTGTACGAACAACCTCCCAAAAGCTAAATCTTGACTTCTATTTATTCTCCCTCCTGTAGCATCCACATTTAGTGTTCTCGGTGTTGTCCAATTCTAGCTGTTGACCCCCATAAGTATCATCCTTCTCCAACTCCGTTTAAAAAAGTGTTTTGAGATACTAGGTGTCCTTTAGGATTTGGATGCAGTGATAAGCAGAACCTGTTGGACAATGTGTGCTGAATTGTTGAAGGAAATCACACGCTCTGTTGAGCTACAATACCGGTGTAAAGCTAGAAGTGGAATCTTTTTTCATGGAAAACGTTTTAGCAAACAGATGCTGTGATCTGCTCAACATCTGCATGCCAACTCATTGTAGTTGTTTATGTGCTCTATGCTATGCAATGGAAAGTAGATTATGTCCTCATCTTGCCACTGGTGACAGATGTTCCTCTGTGTAGTGCTTAGTAAAGAGCTCTTAAGTAGAAACAGAACTCTCAAGAAGCTTTCCTTTAACGTCCTAAATTCTCATTGTTGTAGACAGAGTTCCCGTTAGAATATCTTTTTGCCGGTCAAAATGTCCGTAAAAGTTTAAATCTTCCGGACAAAATGAGAAAAGTGTCGGTCAAAGGTCTTCTTTGTTATTTATTGAGCTTTAAAACAAATTGATATGATTCGATATTAAACAAACTAATTATAGTAGATTAACTACATCATTCAAAAGTGAACAGTAACTTACAATAACACGGGAATAGTATCATGCAGCTCGCGGATCAGTAATGAGTGACCCGACAGTAAAACTAAACATATCTATAAATAGATTAGGTAGTTTGAGAGGTAATTAAAATAGCTACATGTGAATAAAGATTAGGTAAGTTTGAGAGGTAATTAAAATAGCTACGTGTGATATTCTAACCTGAAGTGTGTGTTTTGTCCGCTCACCGCTGCATGTCTACTCGTCAGCAGCAGCAGCTGATCTCTCTCTCCTGTTAGATTAGACTTTACTCGCGTTTATGTCCATATTGATGAGATCTAGCTAGTTCTAGCTAATGATATAACTACCTGCTTATTAAAAGACACCTAAACAATAAGCGTCGCTATGCAACCGGGGGAGGCCACAAAGTATAGCGCAGCATTATGCATTTGTTTACATGCCCACCGGAACCCCGAGGCATTACCAACAGATCAACGCACAATCAACCCATACAGCACATCTCTTTCTCCACATTAAGTGTTAGACATTAGAATTGACTATTCTTGTCTGTCACATAAGTGGCGCAACTGATGCGGTATTGCGCTAAGGGGAAATTATTATGACCGGACACTTTGACCGGAGAGATTTAGATTTGCCGGTCTTCAGCATATTTTACCGGTCATAGTCCGGTAATTACCGGCTAACGGGAACTCTGGTTGTAGATGAACTTGAGTAAACAACGTGTCCGCTCAAAGGTGTAAATATGAGACATTTTGAAGTTACAACTTTGCTCCATAACCTGTCTTCTTCCCTGTCATGGTCCTGGCAGGATGGATGAAATCATTTAAAGGATGTAGCTGGATTTGTTTGACATATCCATTTTTCTACACTCAATAAATCACAGGCTGACATATGAACTTGTAATATTTTGTGCAGACATGAAGAGCTCAAGTTTCTTATCTGTGTGTTTCTGTGTCTGTACGCTTGAATGTGTGTGTCAATGTGTCTGTCATCTGTCATGCTGCGTCTTCATGTGTGTGTTTGTTTTTGTGTGGACGTGTTTGTGTCTTCCCCATGTGGATCCCTCCTTAGATCAAGCTATAAGGACTGTAACACCCTTCATCTCCCCATGGAGCGCTTCTCCCCTGTCAGGCGCTTTTCTGACGGCGCAGCCACCATCCAAGCCTTCAAGGCTCATCTAGAGAACAGCAGCATCATTAAGCAACTCAAACAGGTACATCACCCTTACTCCAAGAGAACACATTATGCTCATAATTGTATTTTATGCCTCTACGATATGTTTACATGCTTTAATGTTCAAAAAGGTATTTGTTTTCTCATACCGCCTGTTCTGCAGCTAATAGAAGTGCGAGTGTTACATAGGGATGTCACTATGTTACGGAAGTAAACAAAAGAAAGGGAATACCCCAAACCGCATAATAGAGACACTTTGATATCCAAGAATATCATCTACTTCTCTTGTGGAAGTGTGTAAGGGAAAATAGGAAAACATTTCTGTGGAAAGGTCCATAGAGTTAATGATCAATACGGTAAAAGAATGATTTCACATTGTGCCGAAGTTTCAAAAGTTCCCCTCTGGTTTGCTGCAACCCCCCTGCCATTTCAGAGACTCACAAAGGGAGGGGTACTAAATGCTTGCAAACAATGACGTAGCAAATGTGGCCCTAAAGAAAGGTTTCTTGGGGATACAAACGGAAGGTCCCTGGTATTGCAGATCTGCTTTTTGAGCCGAGTTCAGTGATACAGCCCCCCCCCCCATCTATAGGCTGACTGTTGCTACCTAATGCTCCTTTTCTGGGCTCAGCTACCATTTCAGTGTAAAGAAGAAAGCTACAGTAAGGAGATCATGATTTTTAAATAGTCTTTTACGTTTGAACTTGTTTTCCTTTTTTTAAGTTTTGAATACCTAATTTCTACTAAACAAAGGACATAAGTATTATCCCAAGTAAGCTCAGTGCCATCAGTCATATCTGACTCATTGGAAGCTTTTCATTCTCTCTTGACTCACAAACTCGTCCTCGTGTCCTCGCTCCTCCCAGCCAGGATCTGAGAGAGATGCGAGGTCGGAGGCGGCTAAAGGAGAAATCCTTGGTGGTTGACGTCACTTACTTATTACTTGCCGCTTAGCTGATTGTGGTACGAATGATCACATTAGTGGTTTTAATTAGGCCAAGGCAGCTTTTAAGTCTCCACTAATCTACCTAGGTCAGCAGGCCAGTTTACCATGACCTTGTTAAGAGCATCAACAGTACTTTGAAACACAATTTGATATCCCCTAATCATCATCATCATCATCTTTCGATTGACCAAAAAGCCAAATGAATTTAAACTTGATTGTAAATGAAAACAAACAGACACCAAACTGCTGTTTCGTGGGATGCCATAAAACATGGCAATTCATTTATCTGACCTATTCTTCATTATAGTTGAGTGGGAATGAGTTCCAGGTCAAAGGTGGAAAGAGGACGCAGGGAAGCTTCTGTTAGCTTAATGAGAAGGATCCAACTGGCTTTTCCTGGAGGTCAGATCAAGTCTTTAGGATTTTCTAATGTTTAAGCAAGAGGGATAAAGTCTTTCTTATCCTTTTGAGTGGCTTGATAAGGGTACATTAAGATTAGACCAGGGGTTAACAAAAGTGCAAGGTGAAACAGGATAACTGTGCAGGTGACAAATGAGTCGCTCAGTAAAACTGGCAGAGCATGGAGCTAGCTCTGGGTAGTTTTGACAAGCTAACAGGGTAGGGTAGCAACTAAAGATTATTCACATCATAAATAAACTAATTTCAGAAAAACAGTAAACAAAATGTCCAACCCAGTTCCACAGAGATCAATAATGTTTTTGAATGTTCAGTTTCTTCATTCCCAAACCCCCAAAATATTCAGTTTAATTTAATGGGATTGTTAGGAACCAATGAAGTAGACTGGTGGTTGATCTCATGGGGTTTATCCTGATGTATAAACCAAGAAATAATATATAAAACAGTACAAAATCACACAACAACCTACATTTGAGAGACTAACATTTCGTTCGGCCATTTCTATATGGACATGTATATGTATTTCTTTTAATTGATCAGTTGACTAATCAGTTCTACAACAAGGTCACAAATGGCATATTTCTAGTCTTTCACTTGGCAAATGTCACACATTTCAATACACTAACTGTACAGTAACGGGTGCCATTCAATAAATAAATCAAAATGCATGTAATCAGCACTTTAAATGCTTTGTAAAAAGATGGTGTTGAAACACTACCACTTACCACTTTCACAAAGGGTCAAATGTCTGGAGTTCCAGAAAAGGCAAAAGTGTTGACAGATGATAATGACAGGGATAAAACTCTTGACACAATTAGACTTACTGTAAATCCAGAGTCAGTACATACAGCGTTACCTAGGTAATGCTAACCTCAAGCTACCTCTCGAGACATCACATCATCCGCAGTGACACTTCAATGGGATTACCTCACCCGGTAGGAGGTTGGGGCGGGAGGATAATCATCATGTTCTCAGTGGGTGCTTAATTTTAGGCGTGCTCTCGCCTGTTGGGATTATGTGATTTCTCTTACGTGTTAAGAGGGGTAATACGGAGAGGTGAACTCACACATGACCTACTATAGACCCGGGTAAAGGGATTTGTTGACTGGAAATCAACAAGTGCAGGGCCTAGTATACAACCTCAGACTACATCAAACGTGTTGCAGCAGGACTGTTGTTTTCACGAGTTTGGACTTTTTGAAATACGGTTACTTTTATTATTTACAAAATATATAAGAAGTATCATCAAACAATAATTAGCTTTATTGTAGAAGTTGACCTGTGTTGTTCCAGCCTTTCGACTTTCTTTAATATTAAAGCCAGCCAGATGACACCATTTTTTTAAACTCCCACTAAGACATTTAAAGTGGTTTTAAAATGCATTTCCTTCGAGCGCTAAACACCATGAACTGATTTTAAATATTCATATTCAATATTTGCAAAGAAGCTGTTAAGTATTTGTATGCAATTTCTTAAAGATGCGCCATTTCTTACAAATATGTTTAGAATTTGTGAACGAAGGTTACATAGATATTACACATTTGTATTTCTGCCAGACAAGTTAAATATGAATACAGTTGTTTTTGTCAAACAACTCTCCCTGGTGATCTGACAAATAGTTCATTGCAGCCATTGATGGATCATTTTCTTAAAGTTTTTGGCTTCTGTTCTACATCCAACGCTTTACCCTCTGTTAGAGTCACTTCCCCTTTGGCACATGAATGTAATATTTGGGAATCCTGTCTTTGTTTCCAATAGGAGTGTGAGCAGCTGCAGAAAATGTATGCTGCTCAGCAGGATGAGCGACTCCTGGAGCACACCCAGCAACAGCATATCCTCTACCAGCACGAGCAACAAATCCTCCACCAGCAAATCCAGGTGTGAGACGCTGACGAGTCATAAAGTCGTCATTCCAGGCCGAAACCAAACTGTGTGCATGGTGCTTTCCAGAAGCATTGTGATGTTTGCGATCGGTTATAATCTGTCACGCAGGAGTATTGGACTCTTGGACTCTTGGAGGGTACCTTAAGAGGGGAAAGAGGGGCATAATAACATGAGGAAAGGATACTCGTTATTTTCAAGCAATGCTACAATAGACAACAGGTTGGATTTAAAATCAGCACAATTGGTCGTGATATGATCTGCTCTTGTGACGGAACATTGAGATTTAGATTTAGTTGTTTGTGTGCTGACAGTGCAGAACTTGCTTGGGGTAAAATGAACAGGCCAGCAGGGTAGGGCTGCAAGTTAAAACCATTTTATTAGAACTAAATCTGCAATTTATTTTCTAGATTAATTGTTTATTAGACCCTCCAGAAAAACGCGGGCTAAATTCCTTGATTATGCGATTAAATATGCGGGGTTTTATGCGGTGAAATTGCGGGAAGTTAGGAAATATGCGGAAAGTTGCGAAATATGCTAAATATGCGGGGGAAAAGAATAACAATTTTTTTAAATATTGGGCTGTCTTATTTATTCTCTCTCACACACAACCTGCCACTAACGTTAAACCCCTTTACTATTCAATTAAACACATTCAATGTTTACTTATTGTAAAAGCAATTGGGCTATTTTAATCTCACACACACACACACACACACACACACACACACACACACACACACACACACACACACACACACACACACACACACACACACACACACACACACACACACACACTTCTTCGCCTCCTTCTGTTTTCATTTACTCGTTCGTTATCTGACCAGCTTCAATCTTGTAGGCTACCCACTTCGTTTCTTGTAGCCCTCGAAAGGGTTTTGGAGGTTGATGCCTCGGTGAACGTGAGTTGTTTGGCTTTCCGTGCGTTGTTTGGCTTTCTTGTCCGCAGCAGCAGAAAGCCTTTTCGAATGTTTGAATTAATCAAAGTGGGTCGTCACCGTCGATTTTCTCTTATGCTCCAACCTTTATATATACAGTCTATGGCTCCAAC
>NW_011369945.1:21385108-21392624 GCF_000735185.1 Notothenia coriiceps
TTCTGTTTTCATTTACTCGTTCGTTATCTGACCAGCTTCAATCTTGTAGGCTACTCACTTCGTTTCTTGTAGCCCTCGAAAGGGTTTTGGAGGTTGATCCCTCGGTGAACGGGAGTTGAATGGCTTTCTTGTCCGCAGCAGCAGAAAGCATTTTCGAATGTTTGAATGAATCAAAGTGGGTCGCCACCGTCAATTTTCTCTTATGCTCCAACAACAGTTGCACGGGGTGCAGAATAGTTCCCCCCACTTTTTGCCCGGTCTTTAGTAGAAATGTTCGTTGCTAAATGAGCTCTATACAGTGTTGTTTACATTCTGTGATGCGCGAGCTGATGACGTCACGTCAAGACGAGTTAACTTTTTTTTCTTCTCAACTTTGTGTGGAAAAATGCGGGGATTATGCGGCTTTTTAAAAATCTGCGCCATTTGGCTGATTATGCGGTAAATTCTGCGATCGCAGAATCGCGTTTTTCTGGAGGGTCTAGTTTATAAAATGTCAGAAAACATCAAATACTGAAGGTTTCAGTCAAACGTAATCGGGCTGTACTGAGTTTAAAAGCCTTTAAGCTTGGTTCATAATGTCAACGTTCAAATTCAGTAGCAGATAATAGATGAGGAAACACTAACATTGTTAATAATATAAAACCACCTGTAGAATAAGTGTGTTCAGACTTACAAACACTCACAATAACAAACAACAGTTTCACTGCAGCTAAAAAACAGTTTGCTCTCCCGCTTGCTGCCCTTACGAAGGGAGGTACAACAGCAGTCTAACGGCACCAACACATTTATATAACCACCATCACAAAACACTTTTTTGAAAGTTCACTCTTTGGGGTAATGAGTTCATCTCATATTTTGATGAAACTTTAATAGGTTCTTGAAAATGTAAAATAATTACATTTATTTCAGCGCCAAATTAAAATGTTTCTCTACCTGCAGGGTCTGTCTTTAGGCCATGGAGAGAGCCAGCCCAGTCATCTAACCCACCAGCTCCAGAGGTACACACACACACACACACACACACACACACACACACACACACACACACACACACACACACACACACACACACACTACACATTACTCATCAGCTATTGAGTGGTGAACAATGAACTTGATGCCGTGGTGCAGTGCTATCGACTGAAGTGTTACATCATTGTGGTATCTCTCTCTCTCTCTCTCTCTCTCCTCCTCCTCTGTGCTCTCCTCCCTCAGGTTGCATATCCAGCCCTCCAGCCCTCCGCCAACACATCCCAGCAACCACCTCTTCAGACAGCCCGACCAGAGCCCTCCGCCCGGCTCTGCAGGCATGATGCAAGGGCATGGTTAGTAATTCCATTGCAGGAGTGTGATGGAAATGCTTCTAAACAACTGATGTTGTGACTAGAGATGTATAGATCCATCTTCCTTTGGTCTCAATCTTCTGAAAGATTATAGAAATAGAAGACTGGTTATCAAACTCCCCTTTTGACTGTTTGGTCAGTACTATTTTAAATTAAATGGATTGAAATGGATACACTGGGGGTCTAATTCAGGCTCTTAATTTCTCACCGGCCTTGTCATCTGTTAACAAACACGGACAAATGACATGCGTTCATTCCCGACACTGTGTAAAGACTAATGTACTGGAAGGCCTAGTTTATGCTGACGCAATGAATATGTTGTGACCAAGGGCACCAGGTGAGTAAACACATCATTCAACAAGTGCACAATAAACTGTGATTAATATGTTGATATAACAACTGATTTGATTAATGTAGTCTAACGGAACAATTACCGAGATAGCCTATCGGTATCAAGCCTAAAAACTAATTAAAAAGCGGTAATATAAATGCAGGTAGCACTCTTCCAAGCAGCTTTTCTTGCTGGAAAAAGACCAAATGATGGGATCTAAATGAAGGAAAATAGGCAAAGGTTCATGAATGAATGTATGTTAGACTTTGAACTTCCTCAGGGTCAATTTTCTGAACTTAATTTTAAACGTTTTATTTAATTTCAAGAAATCAAAGAATATTTGTATGATGATGCCACAGATCATGACCCCTCTCCTCTCCTCCTCTCCTAGTATGTCCGTCACAAGTGCAGTACCAGCACGGTTCCCCAGCGATGTACCAGGCCCAGAGTGGCAGCCCGCCCCCCACAGGCATGTCTCGAGTCTCTATACCAACCAATCAACAAGCAGCCTCTGCCCGCCCCACCGTCCCATTGGCACAGGGTGTACCTCAGCAACAGCAGGTGACTGCAAAAAGCCCATCACATTTCCTCTTTGCTGATATTAACATTTATTTTTTTTAAAGCAAAAAAGTGTTGGTCTACATGTATCTCTGATCAATAACGAATATTGACTGTTTCTACAGGTGACCATTCAGGTTCAGGAGGTGGAGCTGGGAGGTGTAGCACAGAGACAGGGCGGCTTTCTGACCACGCCTGGGCACAGAGTCCTCGGGAAGCAGCTTAGCGCAGACAACGCCGAGATGCACAGGTGACCCCGCCCATCCTGTCAGCACGTCCCCCCGATGGCGGGCCAAAGCCTCCCAACATTACCAATGGACTGTTTCTGTCGTCTTCTTCCGTTTTTGGTTTTGTTTTATCTTTTGTTTCATTTCTCTCTATGACTTCACCACTCTTAGGACACCTCCATGCTCTTTGTTGTCTTTTATGTTCATCATTATGTGTTTCTCACTCTTTCTGTTTTTTATTTTTCCTTTATCCTCTTGTCTTTCTACAAATTGTATTTGGACATTTCAGCCAATAATACTGTTGCCCATACCAGATGTTCTATGTGAGAGATTCCAGACTTTATTTGTTACCAGTATTCAAATCATGTATGTAAATCCCCCAATCCTCTTTGCTGAGATGACATCCTCAACAAATTCTCCACCTAAGTGTAGCTAGGTGAGTTTTCAGGTGTCAGTCTTTTTGAAGTATATGTAGCAGCAGTCTCAACAGTAGGTATGAGATTAGTCATCCTGTAGCCCCTGGTTTTCAGAAGTCCCCTTAAACCAGGACTGTCTTCACTGAGAGCAAACAAACACAAACTTTAATACCTTGATGAATCTAAATGTGCCCTTTTCTTGAAAAAGTTTTTAGAACTCTCAGCGAATACTTTCACCTGAAATTGAGCTCAAGTGTTTGCTCGGCTGTGCCATGCTTTAATGAAGGCTTCCTGTTGATTAGTGAAAGCTAAAAGCCAATAAAGAAATGCCTACTTGCACTTTTATAAAGAGGGTTGTTGATGTTTCAGCTAATTGTCCTCGGCCTTTTCCTCTACAGTCGCAGCCTTGGCCGCTTCACATCGGCCTATGACCAGGCGCAGTTTAACCCCCACCTCTTCTCTGGCGACGCCATGTCCCGGGGGGCCGCCTACGGCCACTACCTGCAGGGCACCTCCCTCACAGTCCCCGGCCTGGAGGATTATGGGGGAGTTGGGGCCGGCGGTTACGGCCCCCCCTCGACACTCCAGCAGGCCCTGCTCTCCCCGACTCCTTTGGACTACCGCCCCCCCCAACAGCACATCACTCCCACCCTGCAGGGCCTTCTGTCCCCCCGCCACTCTCTAACAGGCCACTGCGACCCCAGGCTCCCCCCCCAGGACATGGCTGCCCTGCTGAAGAGGCACAGCCCCCGGCCGTGCCAAGCGGCCCCCAGCCCACCCAGCGGGTCCCCTCAAGAGTACGGCGAGATGCTGCTTCTCCGCCAGCTAAGCCAGGGTGAGACCTTGGAGCCGCAGGCACCGCAGGGGGCCCCTGGGGGCCAACACTACCACCACCTGCTCCAGATTCGACCCCCAGAGGTGCAGCCGCAGCAGCACCCGGCCCAGGCACCCTGCCCCAGCTTACCCCACTCCGAGAGCATGGAGGAGGACGAGGTGCCGGCGAGCTACCACCACCCACACGAGGGCCTGCTGGCCAAGGCAGGAGACGGTCATGAGCTCCTGGGGCCGCCCCAAGGAGGCACCCCCCCCTACACCTCCCCTACACACAGCCAGGGTGGATACATAAGGAACGCTCCAGCAACTAGAGGTAAGACATGTTTTGGGCATTTTGAATTTGTCCAATGTGGAAATATAACCATTCAAGTGTCTTTATCATATTTAATTTTTTGCAAGAAAGTTCAGTTCGTACTTAGAGCATACTGTCTACCGAGTAGAAGACAGAATAGAGTTCACGTTGCATATTTAAACACAGGGAGGAGAAAAGGGGGAGTCAAGCTTGGCGATAAGGAACGGAGCATTCTGGAAGTTAGGGAGACAGTATCAGGAAGTTCTCAGTTCAACAGAAGATGAACTGGTGGTGCTCATAGATTGTAACTAACAACATCGCATACAATCTTCTTAATAAGGACTTTTAACAAGTCTAGCAAAGATGTGAAAGCCAGTTAATAGAGATAAACATTAGAAAGTAAGAATCACACAATGGTATTATCAGACTAAGTAGGTGAGCAAAAATACTTTTCTGTTATAAACACAGAATAGTCCAGTGTTTGACCTCTAAAGCTGCAGCAATGACTTTTCATTCTTTACGTGGACCAACAGAAAAGTAACTGATAATTAATGAATCCTCAGTTGTTTTTCATGCCAAAATTGTCAGCCTCTCAAATATAGAGATGCTCTATTTTATATTATATAAAACTAAATATGTTTGGGCTCTGCAGTGATAAGTCAAGAAACTAGGTGTCAAAACAACCACTTGGAGTCTACACTGAATAACCTTTTGTTCGCCGAAATGAAAAATCATTACATGGTATAATCAGTGTCTTTCTCTTTTCTCAGAATCTGAACATGTGGAGTGCAGGCCCCAGGGGCAGGCCATGGAGGTGCCTGACCATAATGGTGTTGGTTATTCGCGGGCTCCCCAGCCTGACACCTACAGGTCCCGTGGACAGCTGCAGCGCCACCACACCATCCAGACCTGTGACGATGCCTATGTGAGTGAAACAGCTGCAATAAAATGTCTACAATTGTCTAGACCTACGTTATATTTGTTATATGTTATACTTTTTATATTTTCGAGTTGTGTTCTTACATTATCACAAAGGTTTCATACAGCTTTACATCCGACAGAAATGTTTATTTTTCATCAAGGTAGCTTTCTGTTTCATGTGGTCGCCTGTAATGTTGTGGAATCACCTTCCAGAAACTGTCATAAATCGTTTTTTCATCTCGTTTCAAGCCACAATTTTATAATATACTTTTTGAATCTTCTTTATTTTTAACCATAGAAGAAAAGGCTGATGCAACAGTGGCGAGGAAAGCTAATTCTACGATCCCATGCTACTTCAAGATTGTCTTTTGTACTTGTTTTGATTGACAGATTACTTGTGGTCGTAAAATGAGATATTGTGCATGTAAGCCTGCAGCGTTGACAAAAGACACTGGTTACGTCAATGTACTACATGTGTGATAATATGATACATTTTTTTTTTTAAAGTTGAAGTTAAAAGCATCAATCTGGTGCACTTTGAGAGCAACATTAGGAGATCTATGGATACATCTCTCAACACCCATATGAAACAGAACTGTAATCAGATTTACTTTTTCTTTATGGATATTTTACAAATCACTCCCCTTTCAAACTGTATTCTTGTTTATTAATTAAAAAAAATATTTACTGTCATATAGTATTTTATACCTGTTTACTTTATTCTCTTATTTTTTATAACCATAATGATCATATAAAGATGTGCCTTTACCTCACTGGTTGGAGAAAAAGCTTCCTTATATTCGTTAGCATAGCTAGCTAACCCAGCATGCTTAATAACAACAAAGTTAATTGACTGTATGATCAGTACGACAGATGAAAGATCCGCCACTGGCTTTCAACTAAAAGACACCAGCCACGCAGAAACTGCGGCATGTGTACGCGGCCTCCTTAAGAGTAGCTCTGACCATTTCTGAAGTGGCCGGAGCGGCGTTCGGTGCCTCTCCATCCAGCTCTACAGCCCTGTCAGACGAGACATATACCACGTTATGGCTCGTGTTGTGCTGAGGGCGCAGGAAAAACATGCCCCCTCGCTTGTTTAATTGTTTTGGCGGTCTAGATTTCTCTTAATTTCTTTCTCTTTTTGCGTGTGTTTTTATAAATTACCTCGAGGGGCCGTATCCAAATGGTCTCGTGGTCGCGTACACGGGCCCGGGGCGCAGAAGGTTCCCCACCCTGCTGCTGTAAACATACCTAATCCTCACAAAGGGTTCCATGT
The DNA here is from genome assembly GCF_000735185.1 of Notothenia coriiceps. NCBI lineage: Eukaryota > Metazoa > Chordata > Actinopteri > Perciformes > Nototheniidae > Notothenia > Notothenia coriiceps. The sequence goes on from NW_011369945.1 coordinate 21,391,307, forward strand.
CATCCTAGCTGCCAGAAGCTGCTTGTTAAGTAATTGGTAACTTTAATTGAATGACCTGTTTTTGCACTTTCTGTCCAGGATCAGGTGGAGCCTATGTCAGGGATGAGCCCTGTTGGCAGCTAAGCCGCTAAGCTCTGCTCGCATGTCGGACATCCTTTAGCCAGACGTCTCTGACAGGAACCAGCAACTGCCCGCCAGCGGGGAAGAGTCAGCGGTCAGTAGGAGATGTGCTTTCCTCCACTCAAAAATAACCGCCTGTTTACTGCCTTATCTGTAAATATGTGTTCTTCCATGCAGAGTGTAATGTGGAAGAGGAGGCTCCTTGCCGGCAGCCTGCTACCCCTCCTCCTGCACAGTGACATGCCTCCTCAGCTACAAGCCCGACCGCAGTACAGCATGCGGAGCAGGCTGCGCGGTCTGAGCACAGGTACACACACATCACATACATACATACATACATACATACATACATACATACATCGATACATCACATACATAATACATACATACATACATACTACATACTATACATACATACATACTCAGATACCATACATACATAACATACATACATACATACAGGCTACAAACACAGTCCCATATAAAATTTGCGTCACTTGTGCTGTTTCTCTGCATTCATACTTAGTGAGCCAGGAATAACAGCCTAAACGTCTTTTCGTACAGGTTTCTTTCGGCACTCACTTGACACTATCAATTTATTTGTAACCACACAGGAAACGTTCCAAATCGATAACTAACAACATTTTCTGATCTTGTGAAAGAGTATTATATTTATTAGTAGTTTTAATGTTTAATATTTTAAAGCACCTGAATCCCAGCAAAAACAGAACTCGAATTTTCATTTGTTGGTCGCGCGCAAGACATTTACTCTGCCCAGCTTTGGAAATGCAGATACGGTTCCTAATACTAAGTTCAAGCCCTTAGTGGCTCTTAATGTTTCCCCTGCTTCACGTATCAAACTTTTTAAATCATCACCACTACTGGAATACAATGGAACATCGAATCATCGCATGTTATTATCAACTGTGGTAGATAATATTATTTGCACAACGGGCTGAAAAGCTTGAAAATGACTCTCATTCGACTTTGGTAAACAGCTGATGCTCTTGTTCTTAAGTCCCTTCCTTTTCTCTAGGCAGGGGTTGTATCTGTTGTACACACGCGGTCCATACACAATAGCCCATCCTGAAGTTGTGTTGTTTGAGTTGAGCCAGGCATCACGCCAAACACCGTTTCTCTGCCCAAAGGGCGCTCTACCGTCCATTCCTGTCTGTCTCATCAATCCCTCGGACGGCAG
>NW_011369945.1:21392669-21414422 GCF_000735185.1 Notothenia coriiceps
GTGTGTTATCTGTTTGTGTATAGACGAAAATTCGATTTTGGTGTGTTTGTTATACAAAATACAAAAATAACTTGTGTGGTACAGTTTTTGTAAGGTCACAGTACCACCTTTTCATACACTTGGGGACCTTAATATTACCAACTGGGGGAACCCGTCCGTTATTGGGAGTTGTTGCAAAGGATATCAATGGTTTAGTTCTGGACGTGTATTTTGCCAAGTCCCTCCTTAAAAACCTGGTAAGGAGAAATTGTTTGCGCAAAGTCAAGTCGTTATAGAACCCTACAGACACACAACTTAGCGAGAGAACTCCAGTAACTTTTTTTTTTTTGTGTCATTGGAAAAAAACCGTACGGTTTCAAAACGGTGGCCGGAAGGCTTCAAACGACGGCCTCGGATTCTTTGAGTGCCGCCAGTATTACCGAATCTACGGGAAGTGCTACAGGCTAACAACGATGCTATCTCGACTAAAAATTTAAAGGAATACACAACAGGTAGCCCAACAAAATAACGGTTGTTTAGTACATTTGTATAATACATTTATTGGGTTAAACACAAGACACTTTGACCTTTTCCTATATATAAATAAAACTTCCGCTTGCAACTGGTCCTTCAACAACAACGATACCCTTTGTTGTAATGCCTCCCTTTTGCATTAATAGAAATGTAATTTCTGCTAATTTCATCTTGTTGTCGAGCCTTTTTATAGTCATGCATAAGTAATTATGAAATTGGTATCTCCTTCTCCCCTGTTACTTTGCAACAATACAACGCAACAAGTCGGACCTGTTGTATATAATCGATTGTTACTGTAATAACAAGATAAAATTATTTTCCCTCCAGTTCCATGAAAAATTTTGTCGACGACAATACCCCATTGAAAAATGACTATGTTAGGTTTCGTGGAGAAAATGAAGTGAAACTTCTAATTTCATCAAATCAGTCATGAAAGATGACCACATTCCTACAAAATATGAAACGGTAGACACCAGAAAATCATAGAAAATCATAGGAGAAGTTCCGTGAAGTGGAATGGCTAAGAGACTACGTTCCTCAATGGCCTATGTTTCTACAAGTTTGCAAATTATTAGAACAGAACATGATTCGACTATTAGGAGGACTTGGAATTGAATTCTACTAAAAACAACCGTTCTTATATTAAAAGACGTCGGAATGTCGAGAGAGTTTTTGTCGGGACAGTGCGGGGGACGAATTTGACGTCGTTTCTAAATACGGACACTTTCACGTCTGTTATAAAGGAAGATCGCGTTTGGTTTTGGAACAGAAAATAGGTTTCTTGTCAACTCACGCGAGGGACCTCGTAAGAACGTCCTGTCGTCCTGTCTCTCCCGTCTGTTGGTGTTTCTCTGAGTTCGTCGTTCTTTTTCCAGGACTCAAGAGTCCAACAGGCACGTTACAATTTTATTTTCGTGACTTTTAGATCAGAACACATTTTATGACCAATTTATGCAGAAATCCAGGTAGTTCCAAAGGGTTCACATACTTTTTCTTGCAACTGTATCTGTTTCTTTCTCAGAGCGGTAAGTCTGTAGACGATGATATCTTAACAACAACAAAATAAATAGAGTAAAAGGTCACAAGAGAATCATCGGCTCAGTACAGGACAGTTTATGCAGCTGGTAAATAAACCTAGAACATATTGATATTCACAAGCCAAGCATCAGAGATACCTGTAAGGAAAGGTGCTGCAGAGTTACTGAAGTTACTAAAATAAAAGTATCTGTAGTTCAGAGTTAGTAGAGAAGTACTGCCACTAAACTACACAAAGAGAGACCCATCACTTCCTGCATAAGTTATGTTGTGGTCTGTCTGACCTCTCTCTCCTCTGTCCTGAAGAAATGCTCCAGGGAGAGCACTGTCCTTTTGGATCAAATAGAAGTATTTTGAACGTGACCATACCTCAGGCACAAGAAGGAAATACTGTTTGCAACTTTGCAAGTTAGTTGTTTCGAGAGTCAAAAGCAGGTGGGAGAAGCAGGGCTGTTGTTGGCTATGCTGAAGTCTGAGCAAATGATTTACAGTTAGGGTTATAGAAGGATGTTCGGCTCAGTACAGTACAGTTCATGCTGCCAGTGATTAAAACTAGAACTTCATTGGTATCCACATGCCAAGCATCAGAGATATTGGTGAGGTGGGGGGCCTGTGAAGGGTTAATAAAGTCATTACAAGAAGGGGTGGGAGAAGTACCAGAGTGTAGGATTACTCTGTTACATGCAAGTAAAAGTCCTGTATTCAAAATGTTACTAAAGTAGAAGTACACAAGTATTAGCATCAAAATATACTTAGAGTAGGGCTGCTCGATTATGGCAAAAATCATAATCTGGATTATTTGGGTCAATAATTGATATCACGATTATTAAAAACGATTATCCATTTACTTTGAAAACATCACATTTATTGGAGAACAAAAATGTGAACAGTATGTTTTTAACAGTTGATTACCCTGAACTTTAAGTATAACTCAACTGAAAAACCAATAAAAGAATTAAAAAAAAAAAAAAAAAATTAATAATAATAAAATAATCGTTTTATTTTTGATTACGTTGTTTTCGTAATCGTTGCAAGCCATGGTCGTCATTGCGATTAAAATACGATTAATTGAGCAGCCCTAATTTAGAGAACCAAAGTAAAAGTAGTCATTGTGCAGATTGGTCCATTTCAGAATAATATATATGATATGTTTTATAATGATTGATCATTAAAGTGTTCTCAAAGCTGGTAAAGGTGCAGCTAGTTTGAATGACTTTGTATACTGCAGGGTAGCTGGTGGATTTACTCCAGGTGGAAGTAAAGTCTGATTTAACACTTGATTATATTTCACATCATTCATCCACATCTGAGAAGGAACTAAAGGTATTAAATACATGTAGTGGAGGAAAAGTACACCATTTACCTCTGAACTGTAGTGGAGTAGAAGTACAAGGTAGCAAAACATTGAAATACTCTAGTAAGGTACAAGTATCTAAACCTTCTACTTGAGCAAATGTATTTAGTTACTTTACACCTCTGGATTACACAAAGAGAGACCCTTTGCTTTATAGTGTTTTTATGGTCTGTCTGTACTCCGTCCTGCTGTCCTCAAGAAAATACTCTAGGGAGAGCACTCGATTATTTTGTACAAAAACGTGTTTTTAACATGTCGTTTCCATGTTGCTTCTTGCGTGATCACATGTTCTCTCTCCTCTGAGCTGCTGTCCTGTAGAAATGCTCCAAGGACAATTTTCACTGCCTCTTGTTTTGAATAGAAATGTATTTGAACGTGTCCTCACCTTGGGCTCCAGAAGGAAATGTTGTTTAGAAAAATGGTAAGTTAATTGTGTCTGCAGTCAAACACAGGCGGGGGTGGAGGCAGGGCTTTTTAATGGTGTCCGTGCCTCCCTGGCTGCCCTTGGCATTAGACGCAGACCTTTATTACCCCGCAGGAAGCCGCTTCATTGCAGTCAAAACTTGTATTTCTTCCCCTGTCTTTGCTTATTTTCAAAGATTACCAAAGAGAGTTCAGGGGCTCGTGATGTAACACTTCTTAAATGAGCCGGGACGCCAGTCAGGCACATCTTCCGCAAACTATTTACTTATTTTTTCGACTGCAAATGAAGGGAACATTTGTTTTTCTTGTTGTTTTTATATAAATGAACTTTATTGACAATACATCCTGACACTACGGGATATCGCCTCGGATTAATTGGAAGTTGGGAGAGAAATGTGGAAGAGATCAATGACACCGGGCGACGTCATCCCTGTAACCATGGGTTACGGCTGCTGCTGCTGCTGCTGCTGTTATTTCTGTGTAACTATTTCTGTAGAAACATTAATAATCTCTGGTGTCTGTGGCGGCTCAGTGAGTCATCGGAGGCGGTGTCACTGCTGAAGAATCACCGAGCAGGACTCATAAAAGAGTGAGTAAAGATAGACCATTAGGAACATCTCGCTAACAAGATAAAAACTGATTTCCCTGACATTCTGTAAAGGAAGCAAAGGCCGCCGTGCAGAAGGAAGTGAGACACAAAGCAGAAGAAGTCGATAACAACACAGAGATATACATATAGACAGGGCTGGGAGGGTTACTTTAAACAGGTATTATGTTACAATTACTAGTTACATGCAATGGTGAAAAGGAACTAAGTACATTTACTTAACACTATACTTAAAGGTGGGGTAGGTAAGTTTGAGACACCGGCTCGAGACTTTTTGTTATATTCCATGGAATGCTCTTAACATCCCGATAGCAATGAATATCTGAAGTGCTTTGACAAAAAATCCATAACAAAATGTCATGTGTGGAAGCTGTGGCGCTGTAAAAAGCACGACCAATCATCTGAGCCGGCCCGGCTAAAATAACTGGATGGCCTACCTGCCTGTCGGCTGACAGGCAGGTAGGCCATCCAGTTATTTTAGCCGGGCCGGCTCAGATGATTGGTCGTGCTTTTTACAGCGCCACAGCTTCCACACATGACATTTTGTTATNTTAAATATTAAAAGTAACTGCAAAAAGAAAGGAATAGTTTAAACATAAAAGTGAAATAGTGAAATAAGAGTCTACATGCAAGCTATTTGAATGATGTATTAGGTAAATAGATACATGATTACTAAGTAGCAGAATGTTATGGATGTTGTTACAGCAGTTCAGGTGTTTAACAGTCCATCCAACGTCCATCCTTCTCATCTTGTTTCTAGTGCAACCCAAGATCACGTACATGAGCAACCAGACGGCCTCAGAGTTCGATGAGCAGGTGACGCTGACCTGCGAGGCCTCAGGAGACCCCACCCCCTCCATCTCCTGGAGCTTCGAGAACCGCGTGCTCACCGAAGGAGAGCAGGTACTACTTCTTTACATTTTAAGCAACGTTTTTTGGGGAAATCTTTTTATTTTTTTTTATTTTAATTATTTATTCTACTATTTCAATCAATTAGACAGTTTATAATCCAAAAAACAAACAAAATGTGTAGAAGAGGGATAAAGAAGAACAAAAAAAAGTCACTTTTGGAATAGAAACACTGGCTAGAAAGAACTATATTGCAATATCAGCACACAAAGTCGTATATAATTCACATTAGTTTATTTCATATTTTTAAAACAAAGTCGGAATTTAAAGATTCAATTATTTAAAAAAACAGATCTCAAAATCATTTTCCCACGTGGCCCTAAACCTCAACTTTTTCAATACTGCTGGACTTAAATAATGTTGTATACAATACATAATACACATTACTTTATTTCCTATATCATTTTAAGATAATAGTCAGAATTTCGACTTTCTTTAAAAAAACAAAACAGTTTTGGTTTGTTCTCAAAACCCTTTTCACACATGGCCCTAAACCTCTTCAGAACTTGTTCAATACTGCTGATCTTTTATAAATAATTTTGTAAATTAATGCAATTCCATGGTTTGATGTTCCCAAGCGTTGCTAACAGTGCTTCCTATTAATAATTAGCATTTGAAGGCTGTATTTTTGTACCACTACCATGAAAGTGCTAATTGAAAATTCACCGAAAATGAAGTGTGAGTGAGTTCGAGAAAGAGAACAAATTGTTTCAGTGAAATGACTGTAATTACTGCTGTTTGAAGCCAGAAACCCGAAACGTCCCTCCGTCTGAAAATCTGATTGTTTTCAGCTGTGATAATCCACTCTGCACTTTTTCTCAGGATGATTTAAGAAGTGTTAAACCAAATTAGGGTTGTGCATTTTTGTCCTGCTTTGACGTATATCCTCGTTTCTTCGTCATGGCCTTCAGCAGCTGTGCAGATAACGCTGGATTTAAGCTCTGGCTATACAACACGGTTAAAGGCTTCTTAAGAGCTATGAATGCCGTCCTCCATGGCTCTGGTCACAGCTGCTGGAACACTCTCATTGTCCTGCTCTTATCAGCTCATTAAAATGCTATAATTTGTTGAGAAATCCATCTTAACGGTCCTTTTTTCCTGAATCCACGCATCATGAGAGCGGTGGACGGATTAGTCACTTCAGACGGGTAATTTCCAGCTGAGGATGCAGCAAACAGTATTAAGATAATTACCTCTCTGCAGCAGGATGGAGGATTCAGGAACAACACCTCATAGGAGAGGGCTTTATCTAGCTTTAGACACTGCAATAAATAATAATATATCTTAATGTTATGAAGAAAAAGGAAGTTTGCAGGACAAATATATGCTACAGAGTCGCCAGAGTTTGCAAAAAAACCTCGATATTTATAGGCTTATTTTCCGCTAATACCCGCGCATATGGGTCAGTCTGTAATAGGCCCTGCCAAAAATGCGTTTTATTTATGCTATTTTTTAAGTTGTTATTATTATTATTATTTGTTTATTTGTTTATTTATTCATTTATTTATTTATTTAATCATTTACTCTTTTATTTATTATGTATTTTATTTATTATTTATTTATTTATTTATTTTATTATTATGTATTATTATGTATTTTATTTATTATTTATTTATTTATTTTATTATTATTTATTATTATGTATTATTATGTATTATTACTTATTATTATTTATTTTTTATTATGATTATTTTGTATTGCTATTATTTTCATTATCCTTATTATTATTATTAAATCTGCATGTTTTTCTAGCTGAGTTCTGCTGACTTGTCTATATGTAGATTTTTCCTTTTTAATGTAGAAAGTAACCATAATGAAATACAAAGCGTAAAATGTTAAAGTTTGACATTTACTTTTGATTTATTCACCTCCACTCCGTCTCTCCCCTGCATCCATTTTCTCTAGCGCCTTTTTTTCTTTAATGCAACCAATCGTCAATATGAAAGTGGTCTCCCGGAGCCCCTGCCTCATATTAAATAACTCGGCTCTAGTGCATCTGTTAGAAATGAAATGCTCGTAACAAGAGGAGAGTTATTCTGGGATGCAGATGCAGTGAAGCTTCAGAGCACCTGTCCCACAGCGAGACTCAGTATTTGGGCCACCGTGCCCTACTTTACAGCTGTGTGATGAATAATGTAACATCAAATATGTTACTGTGAGATGAAGCATGCTACAACAACTAAAAATAGCACGGTCAGAACAGCATGTCCTTTCCACATGTGTGTGTTATAAGAAAATCCATACGGATCAATGAGGCTGGTGTTCATCTGTGTTTCTCTGAAAGCACTTCACAATTAATTGCTTTTATAAAAAATCCCGATACGGACTAGCGCGTTATACAAGAGGAATGTTTAGTTAAGCTAAAATATGTGAAAATATCTGATTGAATTATTATGGAGCTGCAGAGAAGTCCCAATGTTCGACAGACTTCATCAGAAATCCTTGTTTGGTTCAGATCGCCTTCAAATAATCGCAATATTACCATTTAAATACACTTTTAATGACAATATAACCAATGCTTATTCCTTCCAATACCACAAATCATTATGCAATTGGAATATCAGTCAAGATGATGGCATTGGGAAGCGCTCAGGCACGAGACCTATTCGAACATTAAAGCATGGAAACATAGAGGCACAGAATACACATTTCTAAACCTGGAAATTGGCATAAAATGGCCCATTTTTGTCAAATGTACTTCTTATGATAAAAATAGAGGTCTATGGCACAGTGTGTATATTATATAATGCTCTCGCTGCACAAGCAATCCTTGTTATGGTTTTTAAAAAAAAGCAAATATTAGACACGGCTTAAATGCTCTTAATGTTAAGAGTGGGCACACATTTGCTCTGAGGCTAAGAGCATTTGCATAAGTCGAACATTTTTCAGTTTGGGTGAAATTACAAACTTATCCCAAGGCTTTAAGAGTCCAGTTTATAAATATCAGGAAAGCAGGAAATAAACAGCCTCCAGAGAGAAATAGCGAGGGACATTTTGTGATCAGGTGGAGAATAACACGTTGTACTGTCAGTGGAATTTTCTATTTTCAAGTGTATTGCATATTTTTACTTCACTTGTGGTTATATAAATATTCTAAGTCCGTTTTTCTATTCTTATATTAGACATTTTTTACATTATCATCTTATGTTTATAAACATATTCTTAGCGTTCATATTTTTTTGCAAATTATAACCTTAACTTTTTTTACGTTTAAACAAATATTTGTTTTGTTTTTAATGTTTTTACATCAACCTGTAATTATAAAAATATTCTTACTTTTTCTCTTTTATTGCAGATGTCTTCTTATGTCTATATCATTATATGCATTAATTCATTAATTTGTATTCATTGAGTCATAAAACCTACTTCCCCCTGGCATAAATAAAATATTCTGATTCTAAAATAGCAAAAGCGATTGAACACCACGCTGACATTGAAGCGTATAAGTCACCATGAAAATCACTCGAAATAATTAACCTCTTAAAAAAGAAAGTTCAAAAACATCTCTGAGCGAGGATAGAGGAAATTAGGGACATTTCCAACATGAGACGCACTGCTTTTACCTGACAAATGTAATTGATAAAATACTTAAAATTCATTAATTTTGCAATGCAGAGCAGCCTCGACTTCTACAGCTGAGTGTCGTGCCAAAATAAAAAATACATACAGAAATATTTTCATTTCTTTTCATGTCAGGAGAAAGAAAACACACCAACATTTCTCAGATTCACCAACTGTAGTGTTTGATAGCGACATTGCTTTCCTTCTAACTTTTTCCTTTTACGACTTCTGATTGGGAAACTTCTCCGAGTGTTATCATCAGTATATCATCCGTAGAGATCAGCTCCAGTATCCCTAGTTGTTCCCATTCCCTGAGCCATTTATCACTGCCAATCAGAGGAAGCATTCGAACAGCGCGGTGCATTCACGGCTGTTTTCACTGAGTCTTATCTTTCACCTGCAACACATGCCCACCGTCCCAGATCTCAGTGTCCGAGAGTCTTCTTCCCTTCACAGCCTGTCAGCGTGCCTCCCTCTGACTATCTATCACTGTCGGATCAGTTTTAATTTAAAGCCGTGGTAATCAGAAAATCCCTCCGATCTTTGGGTAATAGCTGTCACTAATTTCTCACCGGACGGTCGTTCATCATTGGCTCGTTCTCCACGCTCGGTCTTTCATTCACGTTCTATCTGGCTTTTTCAGAAACATGTGAACATTTTCAAATTCGCCATCTTGTAAAAAAGTGTAGCGGGTGTTATCATTGTATCATCTCGACATGAGTGTGTGTGTGTCTGTCTGTCTGTCTGTCTGTCTGTCTGTCTGTCTGTCTGCCTGCCTGCCTGTCTGTCTGTCTGTCTGTCTGTCTGTCTGTCTGTCTGTCTGTCTGTCTGTCTGTCTGTCTGTCTGTCTGTCTGTCTGTCTGTCTGTCTGTCTGTGTGTGTGTGTGTGTGTGTTTATTAAAACCATTAGAGTACAATCATGGCTACACTTATTACTAAAGGTGGATAAGTGGAGGACACCGCTCCACATACACGAACGAGCTAATCAGAAGCATTACCCCATGATGAGAAAGACACTGATTTGAAAAGTGTTTAGATATGGGTAATGGCTAAATCATAATTATCTTTTCGTGCTCTTTTTCCCTTTCCAATACGGCTGCGTCATTAATAAATAACCTCATGTTGCTTTAGGAAAAACCAGTTAAGCATTTTGACCAGTTCTTTAAACTCCCTGAATGAAATAATCCAGTAATCCTGTGATGAACACATTAATGCATCAACAATCAAAATACAGTAATGTAATATGACTCTGAAATGGACCTAACGAATTACTTTCAAATTTTGAAACCAATTGTAGTATTTTTCTACCACTGATTATAACATAAAGTAAATCTCAAACTGCGTATACCTTTATTTCTGTAGAACCAGTATTGACTGCGAGCATACGTCTGTGTTAAGATGTTGAAATGTGTTACCCCACCTCCCGGGTATGAAGATCAATGCACATTCTCTGAGTCTGCGCTGGGCCATCGATCACAGCGTGCATTATGTCTGCATTATCAGAGTTGCATCACTGTTGCATAAACAATTCAATACCGGCCTCTGTGACGGATGACTCACCGGGCAATTCTGAAGCTGTTTACCCCTCTTCTCTTTTCAAATGGATGTTAATAGATTTGTTATGCACTGAGGTATGTCTCCAACAATGATTGAGAGAAATGTGTTTGTAGCCAATATAGTAAAACATTCCAAATCAAAGGTATGATCCTTCAAACAGGCACATGCTCTGCAGCCTCCAAAGCTCACTGCGCTGCACTGTGTTGCTTCTCTTTCCTCTCTAGGCTTCTTGGACGCGACCAGACAAATATGAGGTATGGCTGCTAAAAACAGTAGCCTGACTGTAGTTGTATTAGCACAAACTTACACAGTAGAAACCCCCCCCCTCACCTCACCCACCACCACCACCACCTTTTTAACTTCAGAGCAGGAGTGTTGTCACTTAGCCCACTTGTAATGCTCGCTACATTAGTTGTGCACTAAATATGTAGCCCATTAGACCCGTAGTACAGTGCATTTCATCCATTTAGTTCCAGAAACACTTCGACTTGCCCTATTTACTTGTCCCAGTTTATTTTTGTCGACAAATTTCATGTTGAGACGCCGAGACTTTCACAGTAGATTAGAGTAGATGTTGGTCATTTAGCATGCTGCTATTTCCTGCTGCACGGTCTGGTTAGTTCGAACACTTTGCTTTATTCACGGAAGAAACAAAATGCTCACAAACACTGTCTGCTCTGCTGAGGCCTAGCTAGATGCTAACCAAATGCTAATGGTTTTTGCCAATGGATTGATGGGTCTGCATTTTCTTTTTGTTCATAACGTTAACATTCACTTTAACCACGTACTTATACAACCCTCATTTAACTCACCCTAACCAAGTACTTGTGTTGACATTTGAAGGTCTAGTAGTGTACCACTGAGAACGCTGATTGTATCTTTAAAACCTTAGAAATGGGTGCTAAAAATTATACATTTAATTTCTACTTTTGCATTTTTCTAGATCCTCTTAGAAACTCCAATGACATTGGAGTGCCACGGTGACGGGTCCTAAAACCCGGACGTAAGTTAGCATTTTACCACATGTCTACCCTACTTTTATAATTTTCTAATCATAAATCTAATCGATAGATTTATCATCAATAGATTTATGATTCGAAATTATAAAAGTAGAGTATGTGGATATCATCCGGCTGAACAAAACGTGATCCGTCTCTTCAATGTGTTTCAACCACAGACCTTATTTCCAGCTATTTTCCTAAACCCTATGGAGAAATTGATTTTTGTCGAAGGACCCGGAAGGAGTTTACTTCCGGGTTTTAGGACGCGTCACGGTGGCACTCACCTATTTGTGTGAAGTTTATTGCAATAACCTGATATCATGAGTGTGTTTTAATCCCCCAGTGTTGCCTCACATTGTTCAACAGTACACTTTTCTCCTGTAATTAGAGTATACTGTATGTGCATTGTACATACATTTCCTTTTAGGTGGGTAATTGTTCCATGATGTAATTTTCTTTCTTGGTTTTTCTTGCTTTTATAGAAGACTAACTGCTCTTTTAGTGTAGGTAAAGTGTAAAACTGTTGCTGTCGTAATAGTATTGCTCTGTCAGTAGATAATTGCTTGTCAAGAAATGTGTTTGTGAGCTTGTCTTTGACGATATACAGTTTCCTTGTTTTAATAGAATAGATATTGTGTGGTTATCCTTATAATGCCGATTGTCTTGTGTTGTGCGGACGAACTTATAGAAGACAGAAATGCCACAAAACCTACTATTGGAAGATTATATTAAATATTATGATGAAGCCTAACATAGAAATCTGTCTATAAAAGCACTTCTAATGGCACAGCAGTGATCAAACTAATCTGAAGTAGATGTTAATAGTTTTGGTGTTTGAAGTGAAACCCAGCTGGATTTAGCATCACATGCTGCCAACAAGCATACGTTATCTAATTAGTCGTGATGATAAATGGACTCTGAATGGTGATGTTATGCCGAGGAGCCTTTACAGTGTGTCTTTATTTCAGTGAGGAGAGCAGCTTGACACTTGCACCAGATGAAGGTCTGATATAACCCGCCGCTGAACGCTTTAATGTCAGCAGTGCTGAATAAGTCACTTTAACACCCGGGCCCCCCGGCCACCAAGCTGCCTAAATGTCAACATTTCTGACTTCAGCTGACAAGGCGCCGGTTCACCTTGACTCGCGTCCTACAGAAAGATACAGCCCAGAATGAACAGACAGTTAAGTGTGAGGGAGCATTAAAGACTGTTGTCTCGACTTCATTTTAAATCAAATCAAAATCTTTTATGTATTGCCCAACATATCAAGTAATACAGTAGATTTGCCTCAGAGGGCTTTACAATATGTACAGATGAACAAAACATGAATGAAATATAAAAAGAATCCTATGGCTAGGTTCATGGCAAGCCTGAGCCAGCCCTAACGTTGAGCTTCCTCGAAAAGGAAAGTATTGAGCCTAGCAGCTTATCTAGGGATGTTGAAAGTAAGCCAGAGACAGCCCTAACTATAAGCTTTATCAAAAGGGGAAGTCTTAAGCAGGCTCTTAAAAGTGTAGGGGGTGTCTGCTTCCTAAACAATAACTGGAAACTGGTTCAACAGAAGAAGAACTTGATAGCTGAAGGCTCTTGACCCTATTTTTCTTTTGAAGACTCGAGGAACCACTAATAATAATAAGCAATGGGTCATTAGTAGGGATGTAACGATATATCGAATATCGCGGTAAATGAATGTCTCAATACCGTCGTGAGACTGACAAAATCTACTGAGATTTCTTTAATGATTTTTTTTTTAAAAACCTTTATTCAACCAGATGGTCCCATTGAGATCATCGATCTCTTTTTCAAGAGAGACCTGTCCAACATGGCTGCAAGTAGGTTACAACATGAACATAAAACAACACATAACACAAAAGGACATTGTATTTACAGGGCTACATGTACATACCTAGAGACATTGACAAGTACCAAAAAATTCCAAAAAAAATTCCTTTATTTTTCAATATCGCGATAAATATCGTACCGTGGACTTTTTATCGCGATATTATCGTACCGTCAGTTTTTGGTATCAATCAATCAATATTTTTATCAATCATCGTTACAGTACGGTATCGTTACATCCCTATCATTAGGGTACTACAAACTCTCTTTACTGATCATTAATGTCTCGGAGTGAATTGCACTTGTCTAACTAAACTCAACCCAAACTTCAGCTATACTTTCATCAGACTTAATGCCAATTCAATTCGTCAACTATGCACTCGTCAGGAGGGAAATCACATTTAGATTAGAACAGTTACCACCATTCTTATTAGAGCATCAGTATTGACTACAGCAACCTATACAATGAGGAAGAATGTTGAACGATTTTGGGACTGAAAAAGGTGCCCAGACCCTCAATTGAAAGTAGATTATAGAGGAGATGGAGTCAGCAATTAGAGAGTAAAAGGTGGACCAGAAGATTTGGCAAAAGCACAGAGACATAGACAGAAAAACCCTGAGGAGGACAGCTTTACAAAGATGTCTTCCAGGCAAACTGAAAGACATCTGACATGCCTCTCACTCACATGGGCCACCAAGCTGATAGTGCTAGTCCCACATCATCAGCGTTTCAGTGAAATGGAATCCATATCAATATCACTCCAAATCTCCCTTTGTCGTCAGTGCTACCTCTAATCTTTAGTTTCTCAAGTCTTTATATACTACAGCCAGGAAGAGAAATGCTTTGCTTAAGAGTGGAGTGCTTTCTGGGAAATTTGGTTTCGGACATCAATGTTTAACCACTACTAATGACTTTGGTTATCCGACCACTTTCCATCTAGTTCAGAGGCAATCAGCAGTTTCTGTCTAAGGACCTGCAAACCTATTTAGATTCCAATCAGCCCTAGCTGTACTTTAACTAAGATGGTAAACATTAGTTGTTGAACATCACATTTAACTACCTTTAATTTACCTGATGCTTTTATCCAAAGAGACTTACAATAAGTGCACTCAAGCATGAAGATAGAAACTCAGGAACAGCAAGAGACCTCGAGTGCATTAGCCTCAAATAAGCCGAGCCGTTAGAAGTGGAAGGACATTAGCTGTAAATACCTTTTTACAACATCAGCCTGTTAACATTTTCCAGTGTTGGTCAACTCACCATGATAATTACCATCAGGATATTGATATGAAGAGTTGTTCCTCGTCGGCTTCATGTATTTACAGAGATCTAGTCTGACATGAGTGAAGCATTAAGATGTTTTTATAGAGTTAGTTCGTGTTGTGGAGGTGCTGACAGGAGAAAAGTAGACATTAGTAAACGTTGTGTCACCTTTGATTTCCATTTAGTTAATAGCAGCACATATAAAGAGATAATGGGTTTTCTTCCTTGCTTCAGCGGCTCCAGTCTCTTCCTATATAATAATTGTACAGAATATCTGACAAGCGAAACGTTCAAAGGCTATGTAACATAATTTCAGCTCTGCCTTACAATGCAAATGAGCAGGGACGAAACAAACATTTCATTTACATTTCAGTCCTCTGATATAATTAATTGTGACAACGCTCGGTTGTATAATTAATGAAGAAATGCAAACGCCTGTTCACTTCTCCCTCTGTTGTATTCTCCCCCATTAGCGTCGTCCCTGTTCCCACAGTGAGTCCAGTTCAGTGTCTCTGCAGAAAGCAAGGATTAATGCTGCCTTTCAAAATGTTCCAGGACGCTCCCTCAGATCTTCAGTAAACAGCAGAAATATGTTGGCGACGTTTGCATCTCCTTCGCTCTGTGGAGGATCACACTTCATTCATTAATGATAATACATCAATTACCATTTAATAATGTATACAAAAAGAAACGCTGAATGCCTGAAATATGAATAGCAAATCATGGCAGGTGAAAGGAAGATACTCAAGGCCCGGGGGGCAAATCCGGCCCGCGACTTCATTTGATGTGGCCCCGCAAGAGCTTGCAATACGTTTATAATACGGTTACATGCCACTTTACAGGAGCAGGTTTCCCATAAACTACATGTCCCACAATGCATCTCGTTTTGTGACATGCGCACTGAAGAGACTTGCAATTATTTGCCCTGGACTTCTGCTTTCAGACTTTAATTATGCCATAATGCTAATGTGGCCCGCGATGAAATATGTTAATATAATAACATATAATATATATATTTTAAATGATAGATCCTGCCTCATGGCTCTTTGTTTAGTATTGATGTCCTTCTTTGCCTCCTACCTTCTGTTTTTGAACTCATTTGCTGTCCTGGAAGGAAGCTTGCATTAGTTGTTTGACAGAAAGTACTTTTATGTACAAAACAACGTCCCATTATGGGATCAATAAAGTATATCTAACGTTATCTAAAATACACTGTGTGAAAATGTTCTGGTATCACTATGAATGTCACTGAACGGAGCCTAAAAGCAGCCGATGCTCCGGCTTCATCTTTTAATCCGACAGCATGAAACCTGCGGATTAACCCAGGTTATAGCGCATGATTAAAAAAGCAAGTAATGGCAGTAGACCAGCGTCCGTGACTCCGGTGTAATACAACAGGTTCATCTGAGCAAGCAGAGAGCTATTGAGCCAAATGAAACCGGGTCTAACAATGCATTTCTCACAACTGCAATTATGTTGTTCGACCTGCTGTTAGGCCTGCTGTAAACCTGCAACTAGCCAGTTAAATGGTTCAGAAAAACATCAACATAATGCAGCTCCAAGCTGTGGGTGAGTATGAAGGAAGGAAGGAAGGAGGGAGGAATCAACCGATGCAAGGATGAAGGGATGAAGGAGTTGATAAGTAATGTGGGATTTGGGTAATGGTGAAGGGGATGATGGAGGTAGGAAGGAAATGATTTACGGACGTGCGTGCCGTGTGGACGGGCCGTAAATTTGACGGAAGCTTCAGCCAATCAAATCATATCCCAGTACAAGCTCTAGCAAATCAAACCGCGTGCTTGTGTGTCCGGGGCGGGAGATTCATGTGATTGATTGTTGGTCGAGTTCCAGACACGCCCACCGGCAAGCTTCAACGCACGCCGCCGTGTGGACGCTGAAGGGATTAGGGGAGTGAGGGATGAAGGTCCTTGTACACGACGGAGCAGGACAGGGCTACCTCAAGGCCGCGACGTCTCCATGAAGGGCCCGTATTGCCTTGTCCTGTTAAGAAGTCGCACTCGCTACCTGTGAGGCCCGCACCGACGCCTGGTGCTACAAAGACAGCTCCGAGACGTTTCTTTACTCGGCCTCTCATTATCAGGAGTGAATATTTCGTCCTGCCAACAGGTTATCTTCACCTTCGGTACAGAAACAGTAGGCAGCAAACAAGCACTCTCTATAATTTCCAAGGATGAGTCTTCTCTCTTTTTCTTGACTGGCCCCACCGAAAAGTCATCAATCTTGAACCTTTTTTACTTCAATTTACTGCAATTGGTAAAANTCCATCTGTGCACAAACTTATCTCGTGCCCTCATTGGTCATGTGCGCGTTCGTGTGTGTTGGAGGAGGGGCTCTGTAAGGAAGTGGCAGATTTGTTCCGGTTGGGTATTTTCAAATTCGAGCGCACTCGAGCTGGTTTCTCCAAAATGACCTACCCCACCTTTAAGTGCACTTTTGAGGGACTTGTACTTCACTTGATTATTTAAATGTTTTGCTTCTTTGTACTTTGTTAGGATTGACACAAGGCTCAGGACACACATTCACGACACCAGAACCAGGTCAAGTCTTTTAATCAAAAGTTAAAAGTACAAGAAAAACACAAAACGCTCACTTGGAGGAAAAAGGGCAAAAACGCTCACTTAAGGATCAAAAACTGAGAAACTTGGGGATCAAAAATGTTAAACAAAAAACACTTTCATGGAGAACTGGCACAGGACAAGGGGAGACGCAGTGCTATATAAATAAAGCTTGATTATTATTATATATATATACACAAGGTAAGGGGACACAGGTGGCAACAATTAAGGGAGGGGCTGACAATCACACTGGAGGGAAAACACACAATGGCAGGAAACAAGAGAGAAAGGTTACTACAACATAAAACAGTAAGTCACAAGGGAAAGGACAAAGGCTTGAACTAAATAAATTAACTCAACATAAAGTGGACACCACATACTTCTACTCCTCTACACTTCAGAGGTAAATGGTGCACTTTTACTCCATTATTCTGTAATGGGCCAATGTGCATAATGAGTACTTTTATTTTGGTAAAAATATATTACTTCAAGTACATTTTGATACTAATACTTGTGTAATTATAATTGAGAAACATTTTTAACAGAGAATTCCTAAACTCTAACCCTAATCTGAGCATCACAATATATAAAATATGTAACCTGAATTATTTCAGTGGATTACCTCCATATCAAATTGTAAAAGAAACAACAGAATTATGAATATTTTAACACAGCATTTTTTCTAGCTGACATTTTAATTCATGCTCCTTTTGTTGTTATTGCTTTTTTAAATAATATTCACTGTTTTTATGTATTGCACTTTCGCCCTGGAGCGTTCCTGCATTCCTGCTTTTTGCACAACAAGTGAGGAGACGAATGACAATGAACTTAAACAATAATATGTCATGTTGTGGTGATAAATAAAGGGTTTATACCATAAAGCTTCTGGGAAGTGAGTGTTTAAAGGGTCTATTTAATGTAAAATACATCCAGCTGCTGTGTTCAGGCAGATATTTAATAGATATTCAGCTTGCAGGGCGTGTGTGGCTGATGTTATGATCGTGAGGAGCAGATCTCACACTCGCTTGTTGCTGCCTGTCCTCGCTGCCTCTGATTAAGACAGATAAGGAGCTGGAGGTCCTGCGCTACGCTAACAGGATTTCCAGTCAAGCCTGCTAAATTGCAAAACCTTGCAAGGCTGGACAGACCTGCCACGGGGGAGAGCTGCTGCTTATTCAAACTCATCACATTTTTCAGAAAGCCCTGATCTGAGCGTATGGAGAGGGGAGGTCGCCATGCTTTGCAGCACTGTTAGAGATTTGGTGCTGAAAAAGCAGGAAAGGAGGAAGCCTGAAGCTAAACGAACAGAGATATGAGATGTTGCATTTGAACTGTGTGTAAAACAGTGTGTGTGTGTGTGTATGTGTGTGTATTGACCTCCAGGTAAGATGGATGGGTGGATGGATAGACTCAATAGTGATGGAAAAATGATTACAGTCACTGATCAAAATATGGTTAAAACTTTTGTGAAAATTGTGGAATCTCTTTAACTCTGATTTATTTAACCCTTGTGTTGTGTTCAAAAGCTGTTACCGTTCATGGTGTTCGCGGGGCAATTTTGACCCGTGATTTATCTCAGTCCAAAACACACACAACAAATGACTATCATCCAATATTGTTTTAACTACATCATAACTAACTTATATGTATTCATAACCGTACAATCCTGTTGTAATTTAATGTTATGGCCCAAAACACATTACACCACATATTGCACACGTGCATGTGTGTGTTCAGGTTCAAGTGTTAGTGTACATATTATTTGAGAAAGGTCGAGGTCCCGTGGGGGGAGGGGGAGCAGAGGGAGGGGAGACCAGGTGCATGTTGCGAAAAATTATTGTGAGTCACCCAAAACAATTCTGCCGGGTCTCCCCAGACCCCAACACCAAATTATACACTTTTTTTTTTTTAAGAGACCTTCAGACTTGGCAAAAATGGTCAAAATCAGTTTCGTAGTGTTTATATAGCTGCTGTGGAGGATATCATGAAACCTTGTTCCGATAAAAAACTAGAGCGTAGTTATTATATAATTTTAACTTGAAACGGGTCACGGGAGACCGGAACACATCATAAGGGTTAAGAATGTGTACAGTAAAAGGATGAATACGTTTTAAGGAATTAGAACATGAGCAGCTTTGTGTGAGTCTAGGTGCTCACATGACGATTTCTGTATTTTTCTAAATCAGTCTCTAATTTTGACTTCTTCATCATGGCGAACTATATACCGACCACTTCAAGTGTATTTCTTTTTAGCCTGATCTGCAAAACAATATGTATAATCCCATGATGAACTCAATCACATTTAGCATGCCCCTGGCTTCTGTCAAATACGGCAATATGACTTCCTTTAAAGGTGTGCATTCATGCATGTAAGCAAATGATGCAATCTGAAACCAATCACATACCATTTGTGATGAATACAGGTTTAGAAAATAATTTGAGTAGTTGTATTTTTTAGCCTTTGGGATTAAATCTAATATGGTTCTTTGCTTGGGTCATACATCCAGTTGCTTTGCCCGTAAAAACACAAAAAGGTCCAATGTTTTTGTAGATTTACGTGAGGCTTAACTACTTATTCGATTTTATTTTAGTTGTATGTTTTCCCCCCGAACCTTAGGTATCTCTTTTAGTCCCAATGCTGCTTCTTTGAGCTAAAATGTAAGATATGCTAGCTTGTCCACCTCGTTATATTGGCACAATTCAAATTGAACACACAGTTGAACAAAAGTTTGACTGTGTGACAACAACATGTGTTTGGGAGAAAAACACATCAACTAATCATGTTTGCTGCGACGGCATTAATGTGCTTTTAAATACCACTATGATATTCCCCAGTTGATCACTTAGACTAGGGTAATCATTTTTTCTATTAAGGCTTTTCTGAAATTGCATGTTTAAATATTCACATGAAGCATTATGTTATTAAATAAGTGCCAATTTGAATAAATCTCGAGAGCAGCTACCTGTATACAAGTTGAAGCCAGGATAAAATCCATGTTTTATTTTGTCAAAATAGTTAAATTAAAGCTTTTGACATAGTTTGTAATTTTTCTAAAATGTTATGTTAATGAGGAATTATCTTTTGCTTACATTGGTGAATGTAGACTAAATATACAGAAGCAAATAGAGTTATAAAAACACCTAAATGTTTATATTGGATGATTTTTATATGTATGTTTTTCAAATGTTTTGGAAGAAGATATTCTCAAAATCTCGGTGCCTGAAAATCAGTGTATCTGCTTTTCGATGTCTTGCTGTCATGGCGCCGCTTCAAAAATGTAATTACATGTTGGGTCTATAGTGAATATAGAGATAGTAAACACTGCTTGAAGTGTGATTGGTTTCTGACGCCTGGGGTTATTGTTGATAGTGAAGACAATATTTAGTTGTAAAGAACATCTAACTTTCTCATCTCATTCTTGCAAAAATATCGCCTGGACATAACTCTATGTATAAAACTACACACAGAGCCCCCTGTTGCAAAGTAAATAAAGGATTCTACATAATCACTGAGGGGAGTGTAATTGAATCACAATGGGGCCTCATCATATATTACAGTGCATCCGATAGTGTTGCTGTGGTGCTATCAGCATGAGAAATCCCCAGTCAATTAAAAATCAAAACCTACGCCGTAGTTATCTACAGCTTGAAGGAGCCCTTTTATTCTGAGGTTCAGGTTGATATCAGTATGTAGAGTCTCTACTTTAAAGAGTCCTCTCCTGCTGATGTTCAGGTGTATATCAGTATGTAGAGTCTCTACTTTAAAGAGTCCTCTCCTGCTGATGTTCAGGTGTATATCAGTATGTAGTGTCTCTACTTTAAAGAGTCCTCTCCTGCTGATGTTCAGGTGTATATCAGTATGTAGTATGTAGTGTCTCTACATGTCTCCAGTGCTTTTAATGTTCCAAAAAGCTCTTTATTGTTCTCCATACTGCCTGGTGCTGGCAGCACCTCTTTTCGATCACCCTCTGTCTGAAACCAGAGCCCAGTCTGCTCTGATTGGTTAGCTGGCCGGCTCTGCTGTGATTAGTCAAACCCAATTAGAGATGTCCCACCACTTAGGTCTATCAGGTACACTTTGTTGGAGCGCTAAGCCAATAGAAGCGCGTGGTTACATAGTGATGTTTTCACTATTTAACATACAAGTTGTCTAATTGCGGCCTCTCCCGGCAGGGAGGAACTTTTGGATGTTAGGTCCTTTTCAGACCATTTAACATCGCACAAACCTGTATTACACCCGCAAAAGCATATAGAGCCCCTTTAAAGAACATGCTTTTTCATTATTTTTGTCAGAATGGAGATCTAGTCCAACCCACACAGGGACATGTCACTGTGCCGATGGATCCTTTGTTTATCACACAGGGATGTTTATACTCCTCCTACACAGCTGCTGCTGTATAATGAGATGCGATGGTGCTTCTCTGTAAGGTCAGTTTTAAAAGTTTCTCATCTGAAAATGTTCCGCAGGGCAACTTCAACGAAAGTCCAGCAGCAAGAGAAGGTCAAGGAACAACTAGGCATTTGAAAAAATAACTAAGTAAAGGCTAATTGGACGGTCCGGATGATGACAGTAGGCACTTTAACCATGAGAAATAATTGCTTGTCGGCTTCTCAAAATTGATAAAGTGCAAAGAGGTCACCGAGAAAAAATACGTTGTATTTGTCTCTCTTTACCTGATTTAGTGGATGGCAGATATGTACATTGGGGCCAGTGAAAAGAAAGGGGCAATAATTATAGATGTTTAAACTTTCTTTTGAAGTGCTTAAATGTTGACAGAGCCAAACAATGAAATGATTGATTTGGTTTCTAGACGTGATTGTGGCAGAATTACAAGGAGCATCTCTTTCATGATCAGAATTGCATGATCAGAAATACTTAATGTCGGCCCACAGCACACAGGGAAAATAACACATTGGTCCAGAAGTGAAATGGTCGTATTGCTTCAGCTAAGATAAAATAGTCTTTTTCGCATTGCGTCACCAACAGCTGGAACTGGGGCGACAGCAACGTAACTTGAAAATGAAGGCAAGCACTGAACGAGGTTTTCTGTAACTCTCCAAAAAATTCTGTACACATTTTCTTCCACCATCTCCACCAGTCTTCTAACACACA
>NW_011369945.1:21414433-21414698 GCF_000735185.1 Notothenia coriiceps
CTGATGTTCAGGTGTATATCAGTATGTAGTGTCTCTACTTTAAAGAGTCCTCTCCTGCTGATGTTCAGGTGTATATCAGTATGTAGTGTCTCTACTTTAAAGAGTCCTCTCCTGCTGATGTTCAGGTGTATATCAGTATGTAGTGTCTCTACTTTAAAGAGTCCTCTCCTGCTGATGTTCAGGTGTATATCAGTATGTAGTGTCTCTACTTTAAAGAGTCCTCTCCTGCTGATGTTCAGGTGTATATCAGTATGTAGTGTCTCTA
>NW_011369945.1:21416133-21423380 GCF_000735185.1 Notothenia coriiceps
CCTCATCTCACAATGTCGCTTGGGGCCCCAAGTTGGCCAGGCGCGGCCCTGCCTATAAAGTATATTCATTACTCGTTATTCTCTACTAATAGTTAATTAAAGACTGTATATAATGACTATTTTGCACATCCCTTTCAAGATTTCAAGAAGAACTACTGCAGATATGTAATATTCAATGCAGCCGAACCGTGTATTACAATGCCGTTATGTGATGACTTTCAAAGAGAAAAGCAAGCACACTCGGAAAAAAGTATTGTTATTATTTATTTATTTTAATTGGATTTTACATCGCATAAACACCATATCCCAACGTGCATTACCATCCAATCACCGAGCTGAGGATCTTGCCTACGTATTGTTTATGACGGATGTATTTTGTTATATTAACATCGATTTAATACATTAATGTAAACTTTTTTCTGCTAAAAGAGGTGTCGACCAGCTGGGGCAACAAGAAAATCTGCGAAATCGAGTGTGACTATTAAAAAATAATAATTATTATATTAATATTGACAATAACAACCGACCGTCGTGGTAGAGCATTTGCTTGGCATTTCCGGGTATTCCTCCACTGGTTGGCCATGTTAACAATACCGTGTAACTGTCACATTTGAAGGGACGAAATCGTGACATCTTCACGTCTCCCAGCATGGTAAATCGTCACACGTTCACGTCTTGCCGTGATACCGGGTTGAATAATCATCACATAGAAAACGTTTTGTACCCCGTTTACCATTTTTCTGCCTATTAATTGATTTAATATTCATCCTCCTGACAGGAAACTGGAAGGCACTATTGCTTTTTTGTAAGTAAAACATCCTATTGTGATGCTGGTAGAGATGTCCCCTTTATGTATAAGATAAAACAAGACAAGATAATATAAGATAAGCCTTTACTGATCCCCAGAGGGAAATTCAGCAGCGACAGCAACAAGAGTCCAACACAGGATAGGACAGATATAAATTCAAACAAGGTAACAAAATATCAAACTTAAGTATAAGAATAAATGCAAAAAAAGTGAGAGTACTAATGTGTTAAATATTTACACAAAAACCATTAAGCAATCAGTTTAATTCTTACTCAAGGTCTGTTGGTGTTTTATTTTTTATTATAAGCCCTTTCACTATGATTCTTATTTTCAATTATTTAAATTTACTTTCAATTTTTTGTTTCTTATAGTTATATTGATATTCAGGCTTTTTTCCAATTGATTTTTCTTTTCCCCACCTATTGTATACATAAAACAAAGCTGCTCCTATATTCAAGTCTGGCTGCCATGGAAACAATAGAGTTATTGATAGAGATAACAGTACGATGGAAACCTCACACTATATGATCATTAAAAATGACACTATACTGAAAACATTAAACCATGTTATTACTAAGACATGCTGCTCTTTATTAACCGTGAACCAGAGACCAGCTCCAGTTGGGAGTGCCCTCTAATGACTAAACCTCACAACACTTAAATAAATGTGGATGTAAGAAATAAAGGGGTTCTGGCAAAGCAAGTTTATTTATATAGCATATTAAAAAACAAGGATGGTCATAGTGCTTCATTGTCAGGGTTTTGGCAGGAGGTTGGACCCAAACGCAGTAAAGAGAGGAATGCATGATAACAACAATCAAGCTTTTAATTCGGAAAAGCTGATGAGAAAAGGGGTTTAACACAAAATGAGAAGACGAGGCGAGGAAGGACTGAAGATGGAACAAGGGCAGAAACACAAAGTCAAAGTCAACTTTATTGTCAATCTTTCACTTTGTGTACAGACAGAGAGATCGACTACCGTTTCCCACAATCCCCAATACAAAAATACAAATGTAGATAAAAATATGTATAAAATATGTATATCGTGTATATATATACACAATCAACATTTATTTAGACACATTTATACATACAGTATGCACACATTAAGATAAAAACACAACAATCAATATATACAAAATAACCAACCAAGTCTCACGGCATTTCGTGTTATAGTCACGAAATTAAGTTAATCTATTGATTCATGTTCACCAATACGATTTTCGCATTTTTTTCGTGTCACACAGAACGATTTTAAAAGCAATGTATTTCTATTGGTAGTGTGTTTCGTGCCTGCACCACGTCTTTTAGTCCGGTCGGGTCTTGGAATACCGGAAGCTGTGTCGTTCATGAAAACATGTTCTTACTCAATATCTTACCCTAAGCCTAACCCTATCCCTTTTATTTTAAATTGCATAATGTCTGAGTTTTTTTGCCGTCCGCAAGGAAAAGAAATGGGGCTCAGAGCCTCAGAATACTGAGAGCTGTATTTTTTTGTAATTTTTTTTTCCTTCTAATTTGTTATTATTTGGTGCAGGCACGAAACATACTACTAATATAAATACATTGCTTCTAAAACCGTTCTGTCAGAATACTGAAATCTGTATTTTTTTTAAATCTGTTTTTCCTTCTAATTTGTTATTATTTACATTGCTTTTAAAGTCATTCTGTGTGACACGAAAAAAATGGGGCAATCGTGTTGGTGAACACGAATCAATAGATTAATTTTGTGACTATAACACGAAATGCCGTGAGACTGTGTTGAAATAACAGTCACTTCAATATCTTTGGGAATGTACATTAGTGCAAGATTGTCCACAAGCATGAACACTGGGAAACAGG
This sequence comes from Notothenia coriiceps, assembly GCF_000735185.1. NCBI lineage: Eukaryota > Metazoa > Chordata > Actinopteri > Perciformes > Nototheniidae > Notothenia > Notothenia coriiceps. The sequence goes on from NW_011369945.1 coordinate 21,418,784, forward strand.
AATAAACACAAGACTGATCACAATGACAAAACACAGCTGGAGAATGCTAGATAAAACACAAAGGGCAGCAGGTGAACACAATCAGTCAATCATACAGGTCGGAAAACAAAAAGACAGGAAGTGAAGCAAGACGAGACACAAGGAGAAAATACATTTCAATATAAAACAGGACAACAACACTGATATATAGTGCAAAAGATAATGTAAAATGACATTTAAAAGCAAACAGAATACAAGCTGAGACAGGTTGAAAAACAAGAATCAAGTTTACAGTGAAGTGTATGTTATAAATACTACATTTAAGGACAACCCTGACAAATGCACTCAAATAATGAAGAGGAAAATGTTAAGGAGACATAGTTGATCATCATTCTCTTGCATATACTGTAGTGTAGAGAACCAGAAGGTTGTTGGTTCGATCCCAGCCCGTGCGTCAACATGTCGATGTGTCCTTGGGCAAGATACTTAACCCGAAATTGCTGCTGATGGCCAACGGTGTGTAAATGTGTGTGTGAGTGAATATTAGCTTCCCTAGAGCACGTGGTACCTCTCTGAACGAGGTGTGAATGGGTGAATGACTGAAAGTATGTAAAGCTCTTTGAGGGGTCGGAAATACCTGATAAAGAGCTTTATACTGTAAGAACAGTCCATTTAGAGAAAAAAATAAAAAGGTTGGTTAAAAACTGTCAAAATATGCAATAGAAATGTTATCACAATTGGTGGTTCATATTTTGTCCCGCTAATAAAATAAAAGTGCATTAAAACAGCATTAGTGCACTTTAATTACCTTTCTTTCACCAAAAAAAGTGTTTTTGCCTTTCCTTGTTTGTATAATTTGAAATAGATCAGAATATTTTGTATATCATTTCATTCTTGCACTTGTGGGGGTTGTATCCATGGTTGAAAGCACTTTTTGTAAGTGGCTCTTAAATAAAAGTGTCAGCTAGATAAATGCAGTATAATGTAAGTTAATATAACATAACCCTTTCAGTTTCCCGACATTAAGTGTTGGACTCCAACAGATTCATTTTAACAGATGGGTCACTGTGAACACATCGAGAGTTATTCATTTTGGGGCTTTTGCAGACCCACACCACACACAACACTACACAATCCCCTTTCTGTTCGTGCTGCTTTGTGTGTCTACAAAACTAATGAATAGCATTGGTTCGAACAGAGCATTACTATGGAAACTGCATTGCTCCTGTGTGCAAAACCCCTAACATAAGGTGGTTCATGCCTCAGTGACACAGCTAATACTCCCGTATCCCCGGTGCCTTATTAGGGTCTCTCATAGAAGAGACAGTAGCTTTTCCCACATGTGGCATGCACCAATGAGGAGAATATAATCCAAATATGTTCAATGCAAAATGTGACATTCAAAGTAAACCCATTGTTCATCATCTGGAAAGTGTGAGAATGATTCTACTTTAAATAATGCAGGGCTCACTGTGAACTAGTTTGTGTTGCCTACACTGTACTACAACGTTATGAAACTCGTGGAGAAAAAGCTTCTTTATTTAACAACAACCAAGAAACACATTAATGGGGCCCTATTTTCTCTCCATACCGGAAAAGCCTCCATTGGATTCCTTTGTTTACTTCCTGAACATCACTATTTAACAATTGAGCTCCTATTGGCTTGTGTCCAACCCATTGTACGTGATAGGCTAAGGGACGGGACATCTCTCAAAGGTTGACCAATCACAACAGAGACGGCCAGCTAACCAATCAGAGCAGACTGGGCTCTGGTTTCAGACAGAGGGTGAAAAGAGGTGCTGAAACAAATAAAGAGCTTTTTGAACATTAAAGCATGGAGACATGTCAAAGTGTTTTGGTTTTTTATGTTTCAGTATTTGTAAGCAACTGTGATTGAAAGAATATTGCTTTTATTTTACTTTTTGATGGTGTTATGGCAATTATGGTATTAAAGCTTAATATAATGTTATCCTAATGTAACTGCTGATGCCTGGAAATGGCATATCAATGTATGTGTTATAACAGATGTCTTTGCAAGGGGGTTTTATGACACTACAGGAAGGGAGGATGAGTGGAAGGAGCTTATCTGTATATCCCATTGTTCTTTGTAGAGTGTGAGTTTTAGCATACAGTACAGTGCTGTGCCATGAGGCAAACACCTGGCCTCACATGATGTTGTGAGGTCATGTGGGTTATCTTTGAATGTTTCCCTATAAGAGTGGCTGTAAAGGCCCCTGACACACCAAACTGACACCAAAGAACCCGACTGTTGTGTCGCCTCACGCCTCCTGCGTCTTGGCCAAAAAGTTGCAGTGGAACACACTGCAAAGACTTCAGCCGACGGCCAAGTAGCACGTACGAACTGCGCATGCGTGAGTGGCAATAACTCTCCTTACCAGCAGGCGGCAATTCAAAAGAGGCAACAACCGGAAGACAGACTGCGTGATAACCGAGAGAAGAAGAACTGACTGCGTGATATAAACAAACAACGAATAGCGTGTGCGTTCCATTTTCACTCTCGTCCATCACAGACTGTTTCACATAACGATTTATAATCCAAAACATGTTTAGTGCAGTACTGGAAAATGAAAAATAATAGCCATCTGTGTGTGCCTTCTTCACTTCCGTTTCGCTTCTCATGCACTGATTCGCTAGCTGAACAGCCAATCAGAGTGATTTATTTTGCCGACAGCCTTTGGCCGACTGTTTTCGGCCGAAAAGGTGTCGGCACGGCTGAAAAGACACGACGGTGCGGGACACACCAATCTGAGTAGGGCGACAGGACGCTCATCGAGGGCCAGACATCTATCAACGGCCGAAATCGGCTCGGTGTGTCTGGGCCTTAAGAGAACAGAACAGGGCACTCTCTTTGGTAGGAGGTGTCACTGCTTGCAAGCATTAAAATGAAGATCTCAAAATACTTCGATATTGTGTTTCTTTGCATATTTGCCCAACTCATCTTTTACTCTAGAGTCTAGACAGCAGATTTTAAATCGCTACGACAATGGTTAGTTCATTTTATTTTATTTATGTTTTTAAGAAGGGGCAGTTCAAATCAGATTTTCTTCTCCTTGCTCCTTTCCACCATGCTCTATAAAAAAAAAAAACAGTATAAGTGTACATGTTTTGTTTTTAAATAACTGCCATGTGTGGATTAAATAAACAAAATCAATAATAATAAACAGTAGAGACACTAAATACTAATATGAACCTGAAAATGGGCAGAATGTCCTCTTTACCCACTTAAAGAAAAAAACAACATGCTTCATAAACACACATTGTGGCTAACATGCGCTTACCATATGTTGATACACTTACCATATGCATCTTCATGGTTTAATGCACTTACTGTAAGTCACTGGATAAAAGTGTCAGCCTAATTAAATGAAATGCAATATATGTTGAAGGGATGTTTCAGCTTTGCAATTGGCTTGAGTTTTTTTTTGGAGGCTTACATACAGCCTTCTCTCAGAGAAAATAAATCACTGGCTTCTGCGACTGAGAGAGAATTGAATTGATTTCCAGCATGCCCACACTAAGTAATCCTGTTTGTGTACCCTCCTGTGCTCATTGCTAGAGTGATTCTTAGAGCACTGAGAGGAATGAAATGAAAAGAAAAAGAGTGGGGGTTTTTGGAGGCTGCTCCACTTCAAGCTGATACAATTTACAGTGGAGATTATTTACCTGCAGCAGGCAAACAAAGAGCTCTTAGAAAGCAGGAGAAAGCAGATGTGTCAACTACTCTCCCCCAGTCCAGCGTCTACAGAAAAACATACTGAATGTCCTTAAAAAGCAAAATGATGTATTCCTTAAATATCATTAACTGTGCCCAAAAAATGTCTGTTATGTATTTTTTACTCAGAGGAGTTATCACCGTGGTCTCTGCTCTGTGCAAACAAGAAGAGAAATCTGCTCTTACTTTATCTGTATTTAGAGCAGCACAAGAATAGTCCCATCATCACCTGTGTGAAGGTGGTGAAATGATTGACGTGTGTGTGTGTGTGTGTGTGTGTGTGTGTGTGTGTGTGTCTCGTCAGGTGTCTGCACTATTCCCCTGATTATATTTTGTACATGATGTCACTACAATATGCATGTGTTCTCCCTTACTTTGCTAATACAACGCAACATGTGTTTTGTATTTCATTTGGGAATTTAAGCTACTTTCTTTAACATGTTTTCTTTCCGAATTTGTAGACTGTTTTGGAGTATTGTGTAAAATATCCATATTAGAGAAACTCCACCTGGTGGACACTTTGGGTTTGTATCCTCTGCAGACCATTTACATGCACAAAAACCTATAGAACACACGACAGGAAAGGGAAAATCCAAAAAGGCATAATAGGGCCTCTTTAAAATAACCAAACAGAAAAATAAAATGACTAAATAGGAGAAACAAATGATTAGCAAAAGGGATAAAACAAGCACAGTCCAAAAGACCAAAACAAAACAACAACAATGAGATAAACAAATTGAATGTCCAAAGATGCTCAAATAATAATAACTTTATTTTGAATAACAAACAGATGCAACACGACTGCAAAAAGGGGCAAAACATGGATTGCATCATGGACGGTTTGACGGTCTAAAAGACCAAAACAATTATAAAGTCACACAAAAC
>NW_011369945.1:21423456-21428930 GCF_000735185.1 Notothenia coriiceps
CATACATTCAGACAATCCCCACAGGAGCAATTTGGGGTGAAGAGTCTTGCCCAGGGACACAATGACATGCTGACTGCAGTGGGACTTGAACTTGCTATCCCCTGATTCAAAGTCCATCACACTATCCACTGAGCCGCAGCCTCCTTTTATTGAGGAGAAAGAATCAATCAACTACAAAAAGGTGCCAAACGATTGCAAAAAGGAGAAACACCACCAGGAATACAGTAGGTAGATTGCATCATGGACGGTTTGATACCCAATCCTCTTAATAAGATTAGTACCTCATTTGAACTCAACAGATTTAACCTCACGTATATGTAAGACTTTGGTTACCAGTTGTTCATTTCCACATGAGCAGTCGCAACTTAACATCCTTCAAAATAAAGAAACGTTTTGAATTTAGCTCAGTTTTCTGTTGTCTCATTAACTTTGCAGTGACTGATTGTTACTGTACAACCTTGCTCTGGCATTGAAATGGATTGAATGGTTTATTTTTAGCGCGGCGTTCACTGCGGCCCCTCTGCAGACCACTCTGTTCTCTAATTTGAGAACTGGAATGTGAGTCATCTCATCATAATCTTTTAAGGCGCTCCAAATAATATTACAAACAAGGTCAGAGCACATTGAGAAATAATAAGATTCCGATAATAATTTGTAATCCCCCCAGCTGTTATACCACAAGACGAATGGTTAATTTCTTTTCCATCAATCCGGTTGCAAATAATCATCTCTGGTTCCCATTTGCAGTGCGTGGATTAAAGCGCCCCTCCCTCTCCGTGTTGTTTAGTTGATCTGGATCTGCAACATCAGACAGTGAAGACTTCCTCACCCCTAACCCACGATGCACTTGGGTCAGGCTTTTTTTAGGTGTGACCACGGGATTGGTCCCTCTGGGAGCAATTAGTTCCTGCTAAAGGATGTTGGATGGTGGGAGCAGCGAGATGTCAAAAGATGGCTTCACCCCTCGTCAGCTAAACGCCTGTTATCCCGCTCCTGAGAGGCTCAACTGCCAGCGCGGTGTGTGTCTGCGTGACGACGCCCCGGCTGCACACACACCGTGACTCAGGATGATTTCAGTTCAACAACAAAAGCCTCACAACGATGGGTGTTGTGTTTTTGTATGCACATGTGAGCCAGAGTTTGTAACGTCTACAGATTGCGGTTTCTCAATCAAAATTAAACCAAAAGACAGACTAAAAATGTGGCTTTGGATCATAGGAGTTGTTTTCTTAACTTTTAAACATGGCCGATTCAAAACAATACTAAAAATAACTGTATAATCTTGATAAATGTACTATTATTTTTTAAATGTTACATATGCATTAGCTTGGTGACAAGCATGAGCGAATTGTCGTAGCCGCATAGCAAGCTGATTTCAGATTCAAATTCCAAACATTCAAATGTCGCAAAATGGCGTGCAGTTAGTGAAAACAAGAAGCTGTGTGGCATAACAAGCTTTATTACTTTGGCATTTTACTATTGACATCTAGCTGTTCATGTTGACATCAACATCTGTTGTCTCCTGTGTTAGAGCAGATGGGCTAATGGGGATGTGATGGAGTAAATTCACAAGCTACCCTGCAGTATACAGTCATTCAAACTAGCTGCACCTTTACCAGCTCTGATAACACTTTAATGATCAATCATTATAAAACATCATACACACTATCATTCAAAGTTTGGACACACCTTCAAATTCTAAGTTTTTTATTTATTTTATTGTTTTCTACTATCAAGATTAAAGGGGACCTATCATGCAAAATGCACTTTTGTACGTCTTTTATACATGAATATGTGTCCCCGGTGTTCCAGGGAACTCACCAAGTGTCAGAAAATACAACCTTCTCTCTTTTCCTCCATACCCAAATCTCTAAAAACGGGGCTGCAACGGATTTGATACAGACTGGATTCGGATTTGCACCTCTATGATGTCACAGAGGTGCACTCCGCCTGTATGGTCAACTCTCCACCTATCAGGGGAATGAGAGGTTGCCGTGGCATAGCAACAGCATAGCAACAGCATGGCAACAGCATAGTAACATGACGCTTGTGCCTCGCCCCCTCCTTTGCCGGGGGGGGGGGGTGTCAGCTCCAGCTCATGCAAAGACAGAGCTGGAGTGAGGCAAAATGAGGCATGGCTAAAATACATGATCTGTTTGGTATTTTGAAAAATAAAACTTATAAATATACCTTATAGGTATGGCCCTACAATATATTATTCAAATATAGCATGATAGGTCCCCTTTAATACTGAAGACATCCAAACTATGAAAGAACACATGGAATTATCTAGTTAACAAAAAAGTGTTAAAAAAATCCAGATTTTTATTTTAGATTCTTCAAAGTAGCCCCTTTTGCCTTGATGACAGCTTTGCACACTCTTGGCTTCTCTCAGTCAGCTTCATGAGGTCGTCACCTGGAATGGTTTTCAATGAACACGTGTGCCAAGAGTCAATTTGTGGAATGACTTGCCTTCTGAATGTGTTTGAGACTATCCGTGGTGTAGAGGTAGGGTTAGTGCACAGTGGAAAGCCCTATCTGACTACTGTTGTAATCCATATTATGGCAAGAACGACTCAACTCAGTGAAGAGAAACGACCGCCCATCATCACTTTAATAAATGAAGGCCAGTCAAACTGGATAATGCCAAGAACTTTGAATTTATCCTCAAGTGCAGTCACAAAAACCATCAAACTTTTTGATGAAACTGGCTCTCATGAGGACCCCCCCGGTAAAGGAAGAGCAATAGTTACCTCTGCTGCAGAGGATAAATACATCAGTTACCAGCCAAACCGCAAAATAAAGCATCTCAGATTAGAGGCCACATCAATGATCACAGAGCTCAAGTAGCAGACAATCTCAACATCCACTGTTCAGAGGAGACTGCGTGAATCAGGCCTTCATGGTCCGACTGTTCCAAAGATCCTCTGCTGAGGATGAACAACAAGAAGAAGAGAATAGTTTGGGCCAAGAAACACAAGGACTGGACATTAGACAGTGGAATCTGTACTTTGGTCTGATGAGTCCAAATTTGCCGACCTCCGTGTCTTTGTGAGACGCAGAGAAGGTGAGCAGATGGTTTCTGCATGTTCCACCGTGAAGCATGGAGGAGGAAGTGTGAGGGTGTGAGGGGCTTTGCTGGTGACACTGTTGGTGATTTATTCAAAATTCAAGGCACACTTAACCATCAATGCTACCACAGCATTCTGCAGTAGCCAGCAACATATTAATCATATTCTATTTACAAAATGTAACACATTGTGTGGAGCTAAAATCCCCTGTTATGACCTGGCTCAAAAGGCCACAACAAAGAGGAGACACACCATATCAACGGTTAATAAAAGATGTTTATTTAAGCAAACAATTCAAAATAACCAAATTAATGAAGTGCAACATTAAGTAAAGCACGAGGTGTGGACATCAGTGGTGTCAGTAGTGTAAATGCAGGGTGAGAGTTGCATGGATGTGAGGGTGTTGAGGTGCACAAAGAAAAGCAAGTAAAGTAACAACAGCATATACTCAACACAACCCGGGGCCTGTAGGGGAAATCAGAGAGCAGACAGAGAGGCTTTAAATAGCTGCAGGGCACCAGACCCAGGTGCCCCGAGTTACTGCAATCAAGACGGCTGGATGCAGCACAGCCACACCCTCTCCAGATGAACCCACAGGGGCATCACACCCCCCATATAGCAAAAGGTGCCTGTTTGTTAATCATGTTGTTTTGTCAAACATGCATCACACGTTTCATTTCTCTTTCCACCAACACTTTGACAAAAGGAGACACTTCCTAAGACAAACTATCTGCAGGCTCTTGAAAACTGATGCAAAGTAGATGAAACTTTTCAGAAAACTAGTCTCATTCATCTCCGCCAGTCATCCTTCAGCACCTACAATTTATTCATCACGCAGGAATCACAAAGTGATCCAGATTTGTTTCTTGGATTCAAACGGCGATGATTTCACTGGGATGCTCTTACATCAAGTATAGCTAATACAAACCTCCTGCTAATAGCTGCTGTTTTCAGCATTAACTTGTGTAACGTTGGCTTTGATACGTCTGATAAAGGTTTGGGTGTACTTTGATATTCTTTTCATCTGAAGCACAAAGACACCTAGTGACAAGACCAGAAAGGACCAGTTGTTATGGAGACAAGTTATAAATAGAGCAGCTAGGAGTGTAGGTGACAAGGGAACTGAGAGTTTCAGGATGAAAGACGCAGATGAAATCCTCCCCACAATACCTTGCTGCAGATCAGCTATCTTTCAGGGAAGAGACAACGACGAGGCAGGTAGACTCGGAAACATCAGCAGACAAAAAGAGTTTGCTATTTCAATTCAAGTGTGCATATAAGCTCACCTGATAATCAAAAGCATCTGTTTGTATCTCCTGTTGCAGACTGATTTATGGCAGGAAGTACGTTTATAGTTCTCCCTAACACCAAGAAAGTGGATCACGTCACTCTAGTTTTGAGGTCTTTAAACTCGCCTTCTGTCTGTCAAATAAATGACTTCTGGTTTATGAGCCACTGAATGATTTAGGGCTCAATTACAATACGTATCTCCTGCCTGCTACATTATGAACCATCCAGAGCTCTCAGTTAAAACCTAACATGGAGAAGCAGATTTATTATGCTTCATATGTATTGAAGAAACTTCCACAAAGCGGCAACTCTCACTTTCTTTTAAATCAAGACACAAGACTTTTCTTGCTACCACAGCATTTAACTAAATAAAATAACACTGTAACTTTTACTCTTGTATAGTATATTATAGTTGTATTTGTTACAAGTTAAGCTTATTTTTATTTTTATTGTCATATTTAATGCTGACAATGGTAGAGCCTGTCCTCTCCGTTGCCCGATGACTCCTTAAAGAATGTATTTTATTTTAATTTCAGTATGAGTTTCTTTTATCACTTTGGCGGGAAAGACACCAAAGCCTAAATTGCTCCTTTAATCAAGCAGTCTAAAGTATTGAACTGCATGTAAGTCGCTATACAGTACATACAAGCTTCAGCTAAATAATGTATATTTTAATAAATAATTGCAATGCTTTGTTTGTGTTTTTGTTAAGCTATTTAAATTGCCTTGTTGTTTGAATGTGTTTTATTGCACAGCTTTGTTGAATGCTCCATTCTGGTTGGTCAATTTCACCATTCCACAGGTCTACTATTTTCCGCTAACAGACCGTTGGTAAGGAGAACAGACTGTTGCTAAGGACTATCATGGGACTATGTGCAGTCATATCAATCCGCTGAAAGAAGTCTTAATTTAACATCAGCTGTTCGTCAAAGTCAAGTCACAAAAGCGAGATACTGTGCATTTAAATCACTTTCCCTTACATACCAGTAAATGCACCTTGCCTTAAACCTCTTAAGCCCCACGGACCCGCCGAAGGGGCCAAAATCACAACATCTGCAAGCAAAAGTGTCTGAGGGCTTCTTAAGATGTAATAAACTATGAATGTTTTATGTC
>NW_011369945.1:21428990-21429886 GCF_000735185.1 Notothenia coriiceps
AACGGGAAGAAACTCAGCTAACTGATTTTTTTTTTTTTTTTTTTTAAACCTCAAAGCTAACGCTGAGCCTCTGAATGAGCCACGGGCAAACAAATATTAAGGCCGTTAGCACAGAACTCTAGCTATACCGATCGATATACTTATTGGATCTGCACAAACAAGCTTAGATAACATCCTGTGATTCCAAAGATTATAGAAATATAAGGATCATCACTGAGCGATCTGAACTCGTGACAGGGGAAGCAAATACAGACAACACACGAGTAGCTTTAGGTAGCAAAACACGGAGATATGCTCACCTTAGCTGTTATTCTGATCAAAAGTTGTGTCCAATGGCATTAAAAAGAGAAAAAACGCGGCTGAAGGTTAATCCATAGGTTATAGCAATGTGTCTGTCACTTTGATAAAATTATTGATTATCCATAATTCCATTTGTATGCAAAAATCGGAGAAGAAAAATTAGCTGCTAATGGTAGCCACCAGAGGTTAGTGCAGCTTCCGGTTTTTTCTACGCGTCTCTCTCACTCCTTATTTGGTAAGCTGTGTGTGTATGGGGGACTTTCCCTCGATTCCATTGTCTCTGACGGTTAGAAAGAGATGCCAATCAGCAAAATAGACCAAGGGGGGCCAGAGATGTGGAAAATCCACCCAAATGACCCCAGAAGTGGTTTTTTTTTGCTAAATCTGTCTAAAAAGGTCAAACGTCACTTGTTTTGCATCAATCTTGATACAGGGTACCTATTATATGTTGTAGTTTGGATTCATAAAGCTTTTAGTCTACTAACCCATCATTCAAGGGTAGTTTTCACTATAAGTAAAACATAATTTTTGGACGGACACTATAATTTACAGTTTTTTACTATGTTCAATCTGAATTTACTTTAAAATAAAAACAA
>NW_011369945.1:21430380-21433807 GCF_000735185.1 Notothenia coriiceps
GGTGTATATCAGTATGTAGTGTCTCTACTTTAAAGAGTCCTCTCCTGCTGATGTTCAGGTGTATATCAGTATGTAGTGTCTCTACTTTAAAGAGTCCTCTCCTGCTGATGTTCAGGTGTATATCAGTATGTAAAGAGTCCTCTCCTGCTGATGTTCAGGTGTATATCAGTATGTAGTGTCTCTACTTTAAAGAGTCCTCTCCTGCTGATGTTCAGGTGTATATCAGTATGTAGTGTCTCTACTTTAAAGAGTCCTCTCCTGCTGATGTTCAGGTGTATATCAGTATGTAGTGTCTCTACTTTAAAGAGTCCTCTCCTGCTGATTTTCAGGTGTATATCAGTATGTAGTGTCTCTACTTTAAAGAGTCCTCTCCTGCTGATGTTCAGGTGTATATCAGTATGTAGTGTCTCTACTTTAAAGAGTCCTCTCCTGCTGATGTTCAGGTGTATATCAGTATGTAGTGTCTCTACTGGGACATGTCTCCATGCTTTAATGTTCAAAAAGCTCTTTATTTGTCTCATACTGTCTGTGCTGCAGCACCTCTTTTCACCCTCTGTCTGAAACCAGAGCCCAGTCTGCTCTGATTGGTTAGCTGGCCGGCTCTGCTGTGATTAGTCCAGCAATTAGAGATGTCCCACCCCTTAGTCTATCACGTACAATGTGTTGGAGCGCTAGCCAATAGAAGCGCGTGTGTTACATAGTGATTTCACTATGTAACATACAAGTTGTCCAATTGCGGCCTCTCCGGCAGGGAGGAACTTTTGGATGTTAGTCTTTTCAGACCATTTACATGCACAAACCTGTATTACACCCCAAAAGCATAATAGAGCCCCTTTAAAGAAACATGCTTTTTCATTATTTTGTCAGAATGGAGATCTAGTCCAACCCAACAGGACATGTCACTGCGATGGATCCAATGTTAATCACACAGGGATGTTTATACTCTCCTAACAGTGCTGCTGTATAATGAGATGCGAGGTGCTTCTCTGTAAGGTCAGTTTTAAAGTTTCTCATTGAAAATGTTCCGCAGGCAACTTCACGACAGTCAGGCAAGAGAGGTCAAGTGAAACGTGCATTTGAAAAAATAACTAAGTAAAGGCTAATTGGACGGTCCCGATTGATGACATGCACTTTAACCATGAGAAATAATTGCTTGTCGCTTCTCAATTGATAAATGAAAGGTCTCAGAGAAAAATACGTTTTATTCTGTCTCTCTTTACTGATTATAAAGTGGATGCGATATGTAATTGGGCAGTGAAAAGAAAGGGCAATAATTATAATTTTAAACTTTCTTTTGAAGTGCTTAATGTGACAGACCAAACAATGAATGATTGATTTGGTTTCTAGACGTGATTGTGCAGAATATAAAGGACATCTCCTTTCATGAATCAGAATCATGATCAGAAATACTTAATTCGGCCCACAGCACAGCAGGGAAATACACATTGGTCAGAAGTGAAATGGTCGTATTGCTTCAGCTAAGATAAAAATAGTCTTTTCCATTGTGTACCAACAGCTGGAACTGGGGCGACAGCAACGTAACTTAAAATGAAGGCAGCACTGAACGAGGTTTTCTGTAACTCTCCAAATCTGTACACATTTTCTTTCCCCATTCACCAGTCTTTAAACACCACCAGAGCCCATACCGTGTTCCTGTTAGTGTTCACTTCCTGTCCGTCTTCTTCTGCTGTCCCCTTTAGTGTTTACTTCCTGTCTGTCTTCTTCTGCTGTTCCCTTTAGTGTTTACTTCCTGTCTGTCTTCTTCTGCTGTTCCCTTTAGTGTTTACTTCCTGTCCGTCTTCTTCTGCTGTTCCCTTTAGTGTTTACTTCCTGTCTGTCTTCTTCTGCTGTTCCCTTTAGTGTTAACTTCCTGTCTGTCTTCTTCTGCTGTTCCCTTTCGTGTTAACTTGTCTTTTATCCTCTCTCCTTCTCTTGTTCTAATTTTTTACTTTAATGGGGACAATAGCCATCATGAATCCAAATGTTCCTGTTCTCCACAAACATAAACATAAATGTTCAAAAGTATTTAACTGTGTTTTCTGAGGGAGAAAACTAATGTTTGTTATCCAGCTGACGTTAAATTGACCGGACTATCTCCTGCAGATTGATATGACCGCACATAGTCCATTGATCCTCCTTAGCAACGGTCAGTTCGACTTTGCAACGGTCTGTTAGCGAAAACAACAACAACTGGTAAGTCCAAATTGTCCAAATCAGAATCAAGTATTAAAGTAAGCCGTGTAATAAGAAATATATATGGCACAACGTCATTTTTACAACAGTTTTGCATCAAAAGACATTTTAGTCTTCCAAATATGTTATTATTATTGTATGACGTGATTCTAAACACACAAAGGAAGTTCAAAGTGTTAAAGGGCAAGAGTTCATTTCAGACCACACATTTTTATTTTCCAGCAGTTGCAGAAAGTGGCCTTCAAAGACGAAGCTGAATCCTCGCCTCCTGGTTAGCCTTGAGCTGCCTGAAGCGCTGCTTTCTGCTTTCTGCTCCCGTTTACAACGATAAAGCAGGCGATGTATATTAAATTACATAGGTCTTCATAAGTGTCACAGTAGTCTGATGAAGAATAATATCTTCGCTCCATTCACCAGCTGTGGCTTTCTCTTTTATGGCTGCAGGGATACTCTGCGATGTTCAGGGAGCTGAAGTAAAAAGCAATAGATTCCACATTAAAAAATACAAAAAATAACTGCGCTGTTTTCAAAAGTGTTTTGGGTCAAGGCAAGTGCAAACAGGAAGGCCTGGGCGTATTTATCCGAGCAAAAATATTAACTGTAAGGTCCTTCAGGGACTTAAAATAACATTCAGTGGAGATCTGAGTGGATTTAAGAAGTAATTAAATGTAGCCTGATGGAATAATAATACTGTTATTAAAGCTCTGGGAGGTAACTTTAAAAACAAACTGCTAAAGTAAGCTAGATTTTCTTAATTATCCGTATAACAAAACACACCCCGATGTAAACTACTTTTTTTCCAATGAAAGCAGCACTAAGTGAAGAAAGTCTTGAAGTCTTTTAAATTGGTTTGCAACATTGACCTTCCCTTAAGGCCTTCCTCCCAAAGACTCTCCCAAAATTATCCTTATGGACGTAAACAATGAACAGCTATTGTTAGCTATCAAAGCTGTCAAGCTAGCAGCTGTGGAAGACTTGTGATTGCTTTAAAGGTCACCTATTATGCAAAATCCACTCGTTCATGTCTTCTCTTCATCAACATGTGTCCCCTCTGTGTAAAGAGACTCTGAAAGTTTCAGGAACAAAGATTCTCTCTCTTTTTGTCCTGATCCATTTCTATAAAAACCTGTCTGAAAATGAGCTGATCTGATTTTGGCCACTTTATGATGTCATAACGATTTTTTGGCTTGTGTAACCATTAGCCAATCAACAACCAAGGTAACCCCCCCCCCCC
>NW_011369945.1:21433982-21435770 GCF_000735185.1 Notothenia coriiceps
AGAGGGGATTATGGGTAATGCTGCAAGGATCTGTTTGGTGTTTGGAGACAAACGCTTCAGAGACATGTTTTGTATATATCTGGGACCTATAATATATTGATGAAAAACAGTATCATAGGGGACCTTTAACCTTTAATCCTTAAGTATTCTCTAAAATGCACTTGCCACTATAGATTTATTTTTCACAATCATAGATTTGATACAATATAGATTTTTTCCCTTTCGTTCTTCCATACTAGACATGGTATGACATCCCCACATTAACACTTGTATGCATAAACTTGTCGATCTTAGTTTTTGGTACTGTCTTTTGAGTATTTTTCTCCTGTGTCACTAATGTTTTTACTTCCTTTCTTTGTGTATTTTCCTGTCTTTTTTTGGTTGTCATGGCCTTGCTAGTATCACCTGTTTCCCATTAGCCCTCAAACCACCTGCACTGCATCCCCTTATTAGTTCAGCTTAGTATTTAAGTCCTAGTTTACTGTTAAATTGACTGTTTTTTTCGTGCCTGGCTAACACAAAAATGATAAGATTTTCTGTAAAAAGTTGTTATTCTCTGCAGTCTTAAGGTGGCTCCGTGGCTCCGCTTCATGAGACAGAGGATAGTATTTGCATCGTGTGAATGGCAGACCCTCATAATATAACTTTGCAGTAAAAAGCATTTCTAAATTGATTCCTCTGTTTTAAACAGAAGCTAATGGATGCCTAAGTAGTTACACTGCAATCCTCGTCAGTAAATGCGGTGCTGGGGAAATCAAAACAGTATTTATATGCAAAGTGTGGAGCTGCAAATGTCTCCACTTAGGTGCCTTTTTACATACCTTAGGTGGGTTCTTTTCCATTATATCCTCTGAATATACAGTCTACTTATTGTGAAGAATTGTTCCTGATGACTCCAATTAGAGTCCTAATACACGGTTTCTGATAACAAAACCGATTTCTCGTATTAAATGGTGAATTATTTCGAAATACTGTGCATTTTTGCACCTGTCGGCCTGAGGTCACATTTTGATCCTATAATCTGAAGTTATTCTACAAGTTAGCCACCTAGCACTGACCATGATGATCTACCTTCGTATCACCATTTTTATTGTCTAATCTGGTAGATTGTACATTTTGTGACCAACAGAATTTCCCTGATGAAATATTAAAGTCAACCTTGACCCTTAACCTTCTGGTCGGCTGACATCAATACAGAGAAATCATTGATTTGTTCAGTCAAAGCGCTCCAAATCGCACCTCCATGCCTCTAATGTGAATTGGTTTAAAAAGCCAAGTAATGCAGATTAGCCTGAACAGTCACATTTAAAGGTGACCTATCATGCTATATTTGAATAATATAGTGTAGGACCATACCTATATAAGGCATATTTATACTTTTTATTTTTCAAAATACCAAACAGATCTTGCATTTTAGCCATTCCTCATTTCGCTCAATTGAACACTGTCTTTGCATGGGCTGATTCTGTGAGAACAGCACCATCTACAGGCCTGGCATATGTACTACAGCGTCTCCAGCGCTTTCCAACGGCAATGTCCGTAGCTGTCTCCTCCTGATTGGTGGAGTTGGCCCAATAGCCGTAGCGCCACTTCTGTGACGTCATAGAAGTGTTCAAATCTGGATCAGTCTGTATCAGATCCGTTGCAGCCCCTTTTTTAAGAGATTTGGGTATGGAGGAAAATAGAGAGGGTTGTGTTTTCTGACACTTGGTGAGTTCCCTGGAACACCGGGGACACATATTCATGTAGAAGAAGTACAAAAGTGCATTTTGCATGATAGGTCACCTT
>NW_011369945.1:21446886-21453690 GCF_000735185.1 Notothenia coriiceps
TCTGAACCACAATATGTTCAAACTTGTCCTCCATTTGGATCATCTTGCATGGTTGTGACACTTTCTAATGAGCTAAATCTGCCCATGAATAGTAAACGATGATATGATAAATCTTGTGGCCGGCCCAGAAGACACCCACTATTGAATCCAGTGGTTTTAACAACAGACTTTCCTTTGTTTCCGTCGGTGTGATCCAGACGAATGGTCCCGACTCAAGCTCTCCTTCAGAAAAACTGCAGTGTAATCCACCTGGGGGCCTGAACCAGATGTGAACGCCACATGTTCCTCTGACAGCAGCGGCATAAGACATTAAAATGTGGACTGAAATAAATAAGAAAAATCTGAATTCAGGTGGAAAAAAGAGTCAAATATTTTCCATACCAAAGCGGCTGTTGTGATGGAGCTGAATGTGTTTCGGACTCCTTGAGGGCAGAATCTGTCATAAGGTCTTTGTCTGGATGATATTTCAACATCTCAAGGTCACAAAGTTTACTTTGCACCTGCACTGATACCTCGAGTCAAACACTTGCATATGTATCCCAGTGAAGGTTGCACATATGTAAATGATCCTATGTGGTAATACCGACTGGAATTTTTTGTTGTTGTTGCAAATAAGCAAGTATTAGCTTACAAACACGGTACTACATGGTAGAAAATGTACATGCCGTCATTGCGAGCATGCTGAATGTATTATTCTGTATAACTTTTTTTGCGTTTTTAACAAAGACAGAAGTGTAAAGAGAGAACAGTGAGGTGTGCAAACGTTTATAAATGATCCTATGTGGTAATACTGACTCGCTTTAGAATTAGATTATTCTTTCCTCGAGGATATCGTCAAACCACTTTTTTTTCCTGAATGAGAGGAAACAGGTGTTAAAGCCAGATTCAATGTGGTAGCCTACTTAGTTAGCAAATAAGCAAGTATTAGCATGCAAACACGCTTAATTAAGGTTGTAAAAATTGTAAATACAGACATTTTTAACAAAGGTAGAAGTGTGAGACCCATACTTGTCAACCCTCCCGATTTTCGCGGGACACTCCCGATTTCATTGCCCTCTCCCGGTTTCCTCCCGGGGTCATATTTCTCCCGGTGTGGTAGCCTACTTAGTTAGCAAATAAGCAAGTATTAGCATGCAAACACGCTTAATTAAGGTTGTAAAAATTGTAAATACAGACATTTTTAACAAAGGTAGAAGTGTGAGACCCCATTTACACGCAAACGCATACGAAACGCAAACCAACCGATATCAAAAAAGTCTTCCGTTTACACGAGACCGCTCGGGAGCACTGTAGTAGGCTACATATGCCGAGCCTGTAAGTGGCGCTGTACTTCTGCCACAAAATACACCAAAAGCAGCAAAGAAGAACCCCGAGCATGGTTGCCATGGTTGCCCTTCTGTTTATGCCCCGCGGTGGATTTAGCAACATGTAGTTCATGTAATTCTCCATGTTCACTTGTTGCTGATGGTTGTGGTAGAGGAGCTGTAGATTTTGCACTAACATCTGTAGCATGGTCAGTAGCAGTAGCAACTAGCAGTAGCTACTGGACGCTACAGCAGTGAGCAGGGGAGAGTGGGGCTATGCTGTCATCGTGGAACCGTTATCGTTCGCGTTCTCCGTTAGCTGGCCTCGTGTGAACGAGCGGGACTCTACAAAGAGAAACAGTGCTCGTGAAACAGACACCTTAAAGCACAGTCTCTTGTTAGCTACACTCCTGAAAGAAACTAGGTTGAGTGTTCAGTTCTACTACAGGTTTGCCTCGAATCCACCTCACTTCAGATTATGATTTAGAAGGCAGTAGCAGAAAAAGACCATGCACTCGCAGCGAGCCTTTAATGATATAGCCCGACCACAACTGAAACTAGTATGAACCGGCAAATTGTCAGTTAGATTCGCCTATTTTATACGTATGAAGGTACAGGGAAGGAAACAGGTTCTTATTGGGCAATCGTCGCGTTACTAACATACAACTGGAGGCTGAAACAGGGGCATTCTGTTGGTGAAACACATTGTTTACGGGGAAGTCAATGAAAATATCAAAGAAGGGCACTCTTTCACACTGAAAGCAGAGAACGTTCAATTACAGGCCAGTTTATTGTAACCCTAATGTTCAACATAGTAAATTTTATTTAAAGAGAGTTAGAAACATACAGAGAATCTTGGAAGAAAGTCGTTCCAAGACGTATCTAACGTCAATCAGGTTCGCGTGCTGTCTAGGGAACAGAACGCTAAGACTTTTTCCAGATGTTAGTAATCTGCCAGCGATCTGGTGAGATGTTCTATGATCACATTTGGAAGTAAGAGGGTGCGCGAATGTAGACCAACGACACATGAGAACACATTATGACCTCCCTACATGATGAGCTCTAACTTTTATAGAATAATGTTGACGAATATAGAAGAGGTCAACAGTACTATGAGAGCCGTGTGTCTATGATTATAGGAATGCTACTGACAAAGTCTGCAGTTATGCGAAGAATACTGTCATCCGTCTGATGCGAGCGTTATTGTGAAAGTTGTGTATCGTTTCTCTCACTCAGTTGCAAAACCACGTTTATTTTGCATATCAAAACGGTGTGTCTAATAAATTATTTTTTATGTTACAATTGGCGATATATTGGTTTCTGTGTACTGTAAATATGGTTGCAAATCTCGTGGTTTCCTAGCTTTATGGAGGGTGTTTTTTAGTGTATTTCAGGCTCAGTTATTTTATTTTTTGTGGCCACGAACGGTTCTGAAACCCCTCTACCAACAGCAGAGAGAAAAGCTCCGTCTAACACTATGGAAGCCGTAATCCGTTAAAGAGCAAGACATTCTCTCTCAAGACGGATGAACGGTTAGAAACCAGAACTGATACAAAAAAGCCACGAATCTATATAGCGATGTTGCTCACTGTCTTCCTAGAGTATGTTGACAAAAAACACATTTTCGAATCGCCATTTCGTCTTTTAAGGTGAAACTCCTTTCCTCCGAGAGCGTGTTTGCCATCTTTAAAGCCAAAAAGGAACCCACAAACCTTCAACTCATTAACGTATCACAGCGACTTTATCGGCATACGATTATATTTCTCCAAATAGTTAAGTTTAATGAAGTATTCAACCTCTTTAGGGTGTTCGTTCCTGTTACGTTATTTCCATGCAAATACGGGCGCAACAAACGCTTGGAAACGTGGAGAATATTTTGACGTTTGATCCCTTCTTTATTAAAAATCCTCCAATATGTTCTTTTATCCTTTGTTTTCTTTCAGGATGATCAGTTGGTCTGGTAATTTTAGGCTAGCTGAGCAGCAATCACAGCCATTAGTCCATCTCAATGCTAGCATGTCCTCTAACTCACAGCTCATGAAGGTACAGCAGGGTGGTTATAAATGACTAGACGCGCGCCCCTGGCTCGCTCCTAAGAATTATCTCGCGTGTGGGTGGCCGGTGTATACAGACACCGGTCCGCGCGCTCTAGACCATTGGTTGCTCTTTATTTCTGGGCAGTTATGCGTACGCGCAGCACACAGGAGGGCAGAGTAACATGACCCCAACACAACAAGACGTAGATTATCGGAGGACGATGTTTTTAAAAAAGCGGTGGTTGTGGGTAGATGGCGTTGTGTGTGTGTTCTCTGACTCATCAGGTCTATGGATTTTCCTGACCAGATACGCAATAGAAGAAATATATCATGGCTGCACGGACGTGTTTGAGTGCTGTGTAGCAGGTGTTGAGTGCCATGGGTCAGACGGTGTTCGAGATATCTCAAGGTCCGTTGAGCGTCCCGTGGGAGTGCGGAAAATATACAGTGTCTCACGGGCATTTTCAGTGGTGATCGGTTCATACGGTGGCGACGAAGATTATTAAAATTTAAATTCTATTGGATTCGTGTTATGAATCACGAACCTTTTTGCAGAGCACTTTTTTTCAGTGTGTCCAACACCAGAACGATTTGAAAGGAGCAACTGGCGGGTACGTTCTTTATATTGGTATTCGTGCCTGCCAACACGTCTTTTTGTCCGTCGGGTCGTTGCTGGCTTGGAGCCCGTCTTGAGAGACCAGGAAGCTGTGCGTTTCATAAACAACAGTTTTCGTCATACTGCAATATCTTACCCCTAAGCCGATAACGGCCTTTATATTTAAAAATTTCTGTTCATACCAATGTCAGAGTCTTTTTGCTCTGGTCCGCGGAGGAAAATTAATTGGGACCTCAAGAGCCTCCAGAGATAGCGCTGAAATCCTGTCTTTTTTTCTTTTTTTTTTTTTTAGAATCCTTCTAATTTGTTCATTAATTTGGCGTGCCAGGGACGATAACGATTCTACTACCAATAGAAATAAATTGGCTTCCTAAACTCCGTTCTTTGTCAGAATACTGAAATCCTCCGGTTAGTGGTCAATGTTCCTCCTGCCTTAAAGTTCTTATTCCTTTAGAATTTATTATTACGTTTACCACTCTTGCTGTCTTAAACGTCGTTCCGTGTGAGGGGCTTGTCGACACGAAACAAAAATCGAAAACTCCTGTGCTAGAGTGACATTTCCGTTGCACTGACTACACGAAATGGTCGTCGAGGACTGTGTTTTGGAATTTATCCCTGGCAGTGTAGTTCAAACAGAGTTCCTTACATAAAACACGACTTTCCCATCAACCACTTTACATCCACACGGTTCATGTTTCACTCAATTTTCCCGCTTGATAATAAAGTCGATTTTACTCTGATCGATTGAGTTGCAGATAATTCTACACACCTGCACACCTGATTTTCTTCTGAACTATTTTTAAAAAACAATAAATCTATAACTTTTGGTCATTGTGGTAGTAGCATACGGTCCACTGCTAGTCTGTTCAATACTGGTTCTACGTCTCTTTTATTTATTTAAACATGTTCCACGGGCTGGTAACTCTTTCTGCTCTAAGAGGGTATTTAAATCGGACCACTGCATTACCTCACATCACCAAATCCAGCAACAGAGGCCCCCCCCCCCCCCCCCCCCCCACAGAGATACAGCTGGACGTGATTGGCGACAAGGTCGAGCACCTCTCTCTCTCAGAATCCAGCAACCGCAGCGGTCAACTTTTTGCTGGTTCAATCCAGATCACGAACTACCATTTACTGAACTCTTCTTGATAAGCGGTATAGGACATAGCGATAGCAGGCACTACCCCTCGCTCCATCTTGTCTTTGTGGCCGTCCTATCGCCTGGGCGGTTATCAACGAAAAGTTCATAAACGGCGGAACCGGCAGATTGTCAGGGTTTTTTACTGACACTGCAAAAAATTAAAGGTAAAAGTCCTCCAAGCATCAGACTGTAATGAGCTAACGACCTAGCAAAACCGTCATCTATCAGTGCCAGACGGCCCCCTTGTGGAATCCAGATATAAATTTTATCTAGGGTCAGTTATATATATATGAGCCATCATAATATATCTCTACTCGCAAACCACATGTCTTTCAGGCAGTACCCATTTGGAGCCTCCCCAACTCTGAGCGGGGCCTCCACCTGGCTGCAGCCCAGACTGGTCAGAAGCTTTAATTTGCCAGACCGTGGGGGACCGTTCTGGTTCCTGCAGCCAGCATCTGATCCCTTGTAGACCCACGGCCTGGCACCCATGATGAAACATCCGTATCACATGTTCCTGATACCCGCCATCCTGTCCAAGGCTTGCCCTATAAGTGGATCTCTGCTCGAGGCATCTTGGTGATCTTGAACCTGGCTCTCTACCTTGTAGGTGGAGGAATGAAGCGATTTGTGGTCTATGACTCTGTTGGATTGTCATCATCCCCAATAAATCCGTTATTTGCGTGACCTCAAATGTTCTTGTATCTGCCTGCCAGATTGTGATAACCTCATGTCATCTTAAAGTATGTTCTTCACACATTCACGACACCATCGAGGCGCTTCACAGAACAGTCGCAGTATGGAGTCCTGGGCTCTGCCGGTTCGATAATTTAAAGCAATCTGTGGAGCTGGAGTTTCATCTGAAGTGACAGGTCACTGCCGCGTGAAGGGAGAACATGTCAGTCAGCTTCAGTAAATGGATGAGGTGCTGATGAGCAGAGGAGTCTCCCTGTTACCAGATCAGCTGGGCCCAGGTAAACTCGCAACTTTGGTTCTTTGTCGGCGCCCAGGAACCATGCCCACACCTAACAACAACCCAAATACTTAGTACAGCTAGGCTGATTATCTATTCAATTTCAATACAATATCTCTTTATCTTTATTTGATAAAATTGGATTTAAATACATCTTCTTCACAGTTTATTTAACTTAACTTGATGATCGGTCTGGCTTCCACTAATATTTGAATAAATCATTACTGTTTAACTTTTGAGATTTACATTGTTCTAATTTAGGTCGCGCACATGCTCTATCACTCGCGGGGGTGGTAGTGAGGTATGCTGGCTGAGGTGTGACTCGGCCTGTGTTTGCAACTATTGTCATCATAACTCTCTTCATTTATCCTCAACATTGATCGGACAAATACATCCCGATGTAATTGGAACTACCAATATTAGCTATACCAGTCTGTTCATGAAACTCAAGACCACAGGACTCAATTGCAGACCCAGGTGTGAGTGCAGAGGTAATTATTCGGTTTCCAAAAAAGGCAAGATGAACAAAATATTGGGTCACGGTATCGGAATCTGCAGAGCACAAAGAGCGCACTCAGCTCGCTCGCCACCCATGCGAAGAGAGCAAGAGCAGACTGAGCAAAGAACCACACGGACGGCGAGCTTACAGGGGATTTAAACACAGATAACCAAGACACAGTAGTGAAACAATCCGAGGCAGGCGACGCTCTGGTTGCTGGATGATCACAGGGAGA
>NW_011369945.1:21464483-21466308 GCF_000735185.1 Notothenia coriiceps
CTGTGCGGACACCCTGATGGATGATGAAGATGAACAAATCAATACAAAGGGCCTGTCATTGCGGCTACATCCCAATTTACCTCGGCATGTCTGCACTGTCAGTCAGAGGAAGGAAGAGCAGAGGAAGGAGAGAGGAAATGATGATAATGGGGGAGGTTGAGAGTAGAGATGTCCCGATCCGATCACGTGATCGGGGATCGGAGCCGATCACGTGATTTTCAAAAGATCGGAATCGGGAGAAAAAAAATCGGGGATCGGGATTTTTTTTTTTTAAATAATTTTTTTAAAATTTTGTATTCAATGTTACAAAACAAAAATGACCATGTTCAAGTCTTAAAGTCATCCTGAGGCCTTAGTTTTGGTTTCAAATGACACAACATCATGTATGTGTTGCTTCTTTGGGGCTTGTTTTCATAGACCTGCTTATTTCTCTCAAATCTGGCAACAGAGTGGGCGCAGTGTCTAATTGTAGCAGTAAGCTAACGAGTACTGAAAGCTTTATTTTGTTTTGATCCAATGCTGCACAACTGAACTGATCCAATGCTGCTTTGAAAGAAAGAAGCTATATCCATGTTGGATAGAATATCCAATTTAAATAAAAAAATAACCTTAAGGGACAACTTGAATGCTTTTTTTTCTCTTAATGCATTGCATAAAGATCGGATCGGGAAAAATCTTATCGGCAAATTGTCAAAATCAAATGATCGGAATCGGATCGGGAGCAAAAAAAGGTGATCGGGACATCCCTAGTTGAGAGGAGTGTATGGGGAATAAGGCAAGCAAATGAAGGGCAGAAGAAGAGGAGAGAGAGTGACGGGCGAGAGGAGATCGATGGAGAGAGGAGATGCAGGATTGGGTTAGGGGAAAAAGTCAAATGGATGATGAAGACACAATGACACTTCGGTCTTTTTGCAGCCGTGATCAGAAGGTCACTCACTATCAGTGTTGGAGGTAACAGTTACAGTAATCAGATTACATGTGTCGGTAATGCATTACTGTTGATAACGTCAGTGATTACATTCCAGTCACTAAGCATGGAATGATCCTGTTACCTGCGTTACTTTAAGGTCTTCAACTATCTGATTAACGAGAGGACAGAAAATAAATCAAACGTCTCTTTTGGCATGGGATGAGGAGACGGAGCAGAAATGTCTGAGTAAACAAAGCAAAGATCGTGGAGGAAATGTTGCCGGTTCAACGCCATCTTTCCCAAACATATTGAGCAAGACACAGGTAACGAGCAGGCGCCATCAGACCGGACAACACCTGCAAGCCACCTGGACTAGAGTGATGATGGAAAGTGAGAAAAAGAAAACATACTGTTCAGACAAAGAGCAGGAACAGAGGTCTGTGTTCCTTATGAGATGAAGGATTCGTGCTGATCTGGGAATCTGATGTTACAGAGTAATCCAAGACGTTACTTAACATTACTTTGGAGCACTTTACCCTCAACACTGCTCACTTGATACCTTGAGTAATACACTTGCATGAGGAAACAAGGCATGTAGAAATGTGTGCACACGCTCGAACCCCCATCCAATCCCAGAAGCTTTCTCCCGTCTCAGCAGGAGATAAGAAGGCTAACCCTTGACGGTTCAAAATGGATTAGGAGCGTCTTGATTGTGAGTCAATTTTCCCTGAGCTGTAAGCCTCAATGTTTTCAGCACCAGTGCTCTGCTTTTAATGGTTCCTGCCTGCTTTCTGCATTTAAGGATGGAATTAAGCTATCTGAAGGGAAATAACTCAATGGAAACATCAGTTGGCTGTTGCAGAAGTGCGTGTTTGTGTGTGTGTGTGTGTGTGTGTGTGTGTGTGTGTGTGTGTG
>NW_011369945.1:21466395-21468376 GCF_000735185.1 Notothenia coriiceps
GTACCTGTGTTTGAGAGAGTGTGTGTGTGTGTGTGTGTGTGTGTGTGTGTGTG
This sequence comes from Notothenia coriiceps, assembly GCF_000735185.1. Taxonomy (NCBI): domain Eukaryota; kingdom Metazoa; phylum Chordata; class Actinopteri; order Perciformes; family Nototheniidae; genus Notothenia; species Notothenia coriiceps. The sequence continues at coordinate 21,466,449 of NW_011369945.1, forward strand.
TGTGTGTGTGTGTGTGTGTGTGTGTGTGTGTGTGTGTGTGTGTGTGTGTGTGTGTGTCCACTAAGCCTCGCTTCAACAGAACACTGCAGCAGCATTAGAGCATCAGTAATGTAGGTATTGTCCACAATCCCTGCACTTCACAGCTCTCTCTTCTGTCTATTCAACTGTCACGGCTGACGAGCAGACAAACCACTTTTTGTATTTCTCTGCAGTTCAAACTTTATGGGAAAGTCTGCCGGTTGTTGTTAGGAGAGATTAAGACGTTATGGCAGAGGGATGTGATCTGCTAATGCTGCTTTTAAGTCAGTTTCCTCTCTAACGTTGTCCTAACTTCACGTTGGTGCCGAAGGTGTCATGTTACCTGGAGGATTAGGAATACATTACCTCAGTAAACATTTTCCTGGCCAGCATAAACTTTATGGGCGGGGCTACCTTTTGACTGACAGGTTGCTTCTACAGTGTTGTGCGGTTTGGGTGTCCTACATGTCTTCCTCTTAAAACTGTTACCATTGCAAAGTGGTTTTAGTTCATGACAGTACATTTTAAGATTTGGCTGCCGTCGTATTTTCCCTAAAAATCAGGTCCTAGGCTTTTCCCTTAATCTCAGTCAAAACATCTTATGGGGTTGAAGAAGGATATGAAAGAGAATACATCAAACGACAGCTTGAGAAACATCACCAAACTCAGTATGTGAAACTTCATTGGATCTTTTCACAGTAATTCGCATAACGTTCATATTTAGATTTTTGGTTCGACATTGTTAAAGGAACGAAATAAATAAGCCCTTTGGCAAGTTATGGTAAAGGATAAACAAAATGCCTTATGGTTACGACCCCCTCCCCTCCACTAGAGGTCTGTCTTTGTGTTCTGCTTGCTGGCTCTTGTTTGTGTTTCAGGTGATCAACCTGATGAGCCACATCAGGGGGGTATACTACGAAGCAGGATTTTAGCTTAGCTTAGCTTAGCCGGCTAACTTCAGGGAAAACTCGGGGTTTCCGGTCCTACGACGCTGGTTCTCTTTTTTCGCGGGCTAGATCGCCATGGTAACTTATGCTGTGCGGCTAACCTGCCCCGGAGCAGGTTAAGTTAGAGGCTAAGAGCTCAACTCAGTGAAAGCACTGCCTGCTGACCAATCAGAGCTCAGTGTGCAGAGTTTAAAGCGATCAAGTCATATTACAGGAGAAAGGAAATACATATCACATCATAATGTATCATATATCTCCTTATCTGAGTCAGCTGAGCCGTATCTGGCCGTGTAACACTCACAGTGTCACATACTGTATGCAGAAGTATTACTTTAAGCAACACATTAAGTTGACGAAACACTCGAGTCAAAATGTAATGAAAGTCAGATGGTGTCTTAGACGGGGCAGTGATATCATAAACCTGTTAATGTACGCATTCAAACACTTGTTCTGTTACCAGCTGTATTCACCTTGCAGGTGCAGCTATGTGGCTTTGATCCTGGATAAAGTGTTTGAGTCATGGATGTTTAAAGTTTAACTTCTTCATATTTGTCTAATATTATAGTTGACTTTTCATTCAGGAAGTATGACGCTGCGCTGTCAGTACGCTTCTCCATGTTTGTGATTGGTCGAATGTTGATACCACCCCTTTCATGTGAACGTGCACCTAACTAGATAGGACACGGCTGGCTTGAGCAATCCACTTGATAACCCGCGTCGTAGTACAGTTTAGCGAGAGCGCGTATGTTTTGGATTAGGCCAACCGGCTAACTCAAACATATCCAGGTTAGGTTGAACCAGCTTCGTAGTACAGGCCTCTGATGTCCTCTACACAAAAGGCCAACACCAACCCATACTGCCCTCTCACTCTGCTGTTGGTCTTTGTTTCTTCACATTTTCACACACCCATACACGCAATCATTACTGATAACTGACTTCCACGTTTACGTTTCTTTGAAGACT
>NW_011369945.1:21468416-21479214 GCF_000735185.1 Notothenia coriiceps
AGAGAGAGAGTAGTAGTGTGTGTGTGTGTGTGTGTGTGTGTGTGTGTGTGTGTGTGTGTAGTAGTAGTAGAGAGAGAGTAGTAGTGTGTGTGTGTGTGTGTGTGTGTGTGTGTGTGTGTGTGTGTGTGTGTGTGTGTGTAGTAGTGTGTGTGTGTGTGTGTGTGTGTGTGTGTGTGTGTGTGTGTGTGTGTGTGTGTGTGTGTGTGTGTGTGTGTGTGTGTGTGTGTGTGTGTGTGTGATATGCAATGACATTAAGGTTTTATCTTGAGCTAGGAGCAATGATTATAGAGCATTACTTGGCTGTTTGTGCATGCACGTGCGCACATTTTTGCGCTTGTGTTTTATTGTGTGCGTGTTGACCACCAAAGGTTAGCAATATTGACTGCCTCTATTACAGCCACTAATGGGGATGCCGGTAAGTACTTTAGAGATGATACAGATTGTGTGTGTGGTTTGTGTGTGTGTGTGTGTGGTTGTGTGTGTTTGTGTGTGTGAGAGCTTGTCATCACACTTTTTCACAGTGCCAATGTGCTTATCTGTTGTCTCTTTCTCCCTCCACTATTCCCCACTCTAATACTCATGTATGTGCAAAGACCCCCAACACACTTTTCATACTCTACAGCCTACAAACATATTTTCGCTCCCTGCTCTTTAGCTCCCTTCAATGTTTCCCCATCTTTCAGTCTACGTTTTCACTAGCCATGTGCTGTGTCTCCTTTCACCCTCATGCACCAAACACAATGTCTTGGATAACTGTTTTGAATGTCACACGTGTTGGTGTCAATTCATGCCACAGATCATATACTGTATGAAATGATGGCTCTCACCTACAAACAGAGAGGTTGGTGTTCAGTGAACAACAAAATAATAAGTGTAAGGAACAAATGGAAGTGTTCCCTCGCCCCTTCCTTTAGTCCCCAAACCTCTGCTGCTTCGATAATGGAACATGTTCTGGGCTGTTGCATCCTCCGGTCATTCCTGTGTTCTGCTCCCTAATGACATTTATGCTATTGAAGATTTAGGAAATGGGCAGTTCTAATTGTCCTGGGTGGAAGAAAAGAAGTAGGATGATACATACTGTAGAGCAAGTGCCTGCTAACAGCTAACTTTACAGCAGAGTCTTACTTTGTAAGGTTTAATAGTCACAAACAACATTTGCTTTTAAGAAGAGCATCTGACATCAACACTCTGTTGGAAAGCATGCTGCATGTTTTTCTTTGTTTTTTGATATTCTTGCAGAGGGCAAAAAGACTGCCCTTACAGAAACCCCTCTAGATACACATGTTTCTGAACAGTGGGAAACACAAAGGACTCTGAGGGGGTGTGATGTTGCCTGCATAATGAAAAGGTGTTGTCTCGTTATTTATAGCTTTTCTTATTTTGAAAATACTTGCTTTTTCTTTATTGTGTAAAATCAAATATTTTGGTGACTTGTGCAACATATACAAGAGTTCATTGAAGCACAGGGGTGGAGTTTGCTATAGAAACTCCAACAATTGGCCCAGCAACGGCTTAGCAACCCTATTGTTTTGTTATGAAAATGTATCTATATATATTTATACACATTCTTGCGAGATCTATCAGGGGTCGTTGTAAGTTAAAGCGCAAACTGTTGCCTAACTACTTGCCTAATGTTGTTATAATTCTCAGTATGTGAACACGGATCGAAAATGGAAAGATTTCTCACAAGTCAGCGTAAACGACCGCGATCTCCAATGGAGCCGGTCCTTGTGTGTGTGTGTGTGTGTGTGTGTGTGTGTGTGTGTGTGTGTGTGCGTTTTCCAATAACCATGCTTTGCTTTGCTTTCTCTGTAAATGTTGTTTGTTGTTTTTTTAACAGGAAGGGGGATCTTGCAATAAATATTGTTTATGTTTAATTACATTTATCCAAATCAAGTATCAGCCGTATAATCAATTTAAGATTTGCGGCCTGAACTGAATACTGTATCATGATGAATCCCGATGTTTGAGCTAACATGTGTCATAATAAATACAGTACACACACATATGAATTCACACTGGACTAATAGTATAACTAATAAGGACAGCCTACTGTGTGTGAGGAAGTGTGTGTTGGTTCAGGTTTCTCTATGTATGGTGTGCACAAGTGAGGGATCACAGTTTTGCATGGACTTTATTGCTATACATAAGATACCCATTCATTTTGTTTTCGATCGATTAGTCCGCTTTGTCACATGTGATACTTGAGTCAGAAGGAAGGACCATATTCTTTGACAGACAGACACTTTATCACTGCCTTGGGGGTTCCTTTTAATCTTCTCTCTCTTTTTATTTATCGGTCTTCTTTTCCTTGCTGATTTTCCCTTAGTTCTCAATCTTAGTCTCCTCTCTCCTGTTCCTATTAACGTGTTTACTGTTTTCCTCAGGCTGCTTGGTGGTGTGTTGTTTACACTGTGGATACCTCTGTTTCCTATGTACTCGAGGATGAAGCTGTCTACCTGTTTCTCAGATGAACACCAATAATATGCTTGAACATGATTTCCCATTGCAGAATGTCATTGTATCTCCTCCTCCCTCGTCTGTCTAATAGGGTCAGGTTCAGGGTCAGACATTTTCCCTCTGACAGGGCCCGGCAGGAAATAGAGGAATAAAATGATTTGATAATTGAAAGGGCAGAAGATGTAGTCTTGAGGGTCAGTGGATATATTATCCAGGCTTTGCTTTGATTTTGGGCACAGTGCCCCATGGTGCAAAATGGGTTTGTCTCAAAGTTGTGTTTGATGACTTATTTATGAAGCATTCCACATGCTTTCAGCAAGATGTCCCTTTTATTACGGAGTTTAATTGATTTTGCTTTCAACATAATGTAGTCCAGCTCACTCTGTTTTAGCTCAATTGCATTTCTTATTTCGCTTGCCATCCATCATTTTTAGTTCAATGTTACATGTATCAAAATGTTGTTAAGATACCAGGCCACATGTTTTTAGTACATTTGCAGAACTTTCTCGATTAAATCAAATAATCAACTGCTGTACTGTATGTCCATGCCTCCTAGAACATGGAGCATATTGTTGGCCACCTATTGGGAATTGTATAGATGTATTGTATTGGAATTGTATATTTTATTCTGAAAGGGATCAGTATTTTTGATGCCTATTCATTTATTTGTACTCAGATGTGTCCACTTGAATATCCAACGTCTCTATTATGATGCAGTACATCTGCACTTATGAATGTTGCAGTTTTGGTATATTTCAAGTAAAAGAAAGGTTTTATTTCTGTAAAAGGATATTTTGCTGCAATATGGCTTCTTAATATGCGCTTAGTAATGCTCTATAATCTATTAACTCTGATAGAAGCAGGAAAGGCACGTTTATTTTAGAGATATCAAAACTATTTTAACAATGAAGCAATATCTAGGGGTCAATTAATCACTGAATAAATTAAGTGTGAAAATAATAACTCAATTTCATGGCTGACCGCATTTCTAAGGACAGTTTAAATGGTTTTATAACATCATAATGTACTTTTTTTTAATTAAGCTGAGGAAGAATCGTAATGTGAATGCTTTAAAATGACCTGAATTATGTCAAACCACCATCAGCACCGAGTTACCTGTAAAACATCAGTGCACAGTAGGGGTCAGCTCCTCTGGCTGACAACTTTAGCATATGGACCAACCCCTGGAGGAAGATTGGATGAGTAATTGAAGGCTTTAACAGCTGCTACTCTCACCATATGCAGCTGGTTATTCCCTTCACAGCTCACTCACTCAAAATACTCATTCTGTGACACTTATATGACCTGACTCTCTCCAGTGGTACCTGCTTAATCTCATGTTGCAAGGTTGTGACTTACTGTATAGTGACCTCGTCAGCAAAGAAATGTAAGTGTTAAAACCAGTCCAACCTGGGCGTCCCCTGGCTGAATTTTCAACAAACCCCAAGGGCTGAGCTATTTGAAACGATGAACCACACAGTTAAAGCTTTAATTAAAAGCGACACATGCTTTTGATCTGGTTGAACCAACAGCAGACTTGACTTGATTTTCCTATTTGAGATTGTTATCATTGAAAATCCAGAGCAAGTAAATTGTGAACATGAATGTATTTTTTGTTTTCTGATTATTTATGTTGCGAAACAACTATCTTAGATTACAGTATGTTTTGCCAGTTATTTAAGCATGTTCAGATAATGCTGAGACGTTGCTCTCTTCTTCTATTTACCATTTTGAACATGAACTATGAACACTAACTTTATAGCAGCAGCCTTTTTGTCTTTTGTCTATTGTGTGTGTGTGTGTGTGTGTGTGTGTGTGTGTGTGTGTGTGTGTGTGTGTGTGTGTGTGTGTGTGTGTGTGTGTGTGTGTGTGTGTGTGTGTGTGTATGTGATACTGGGCGTCTTTAACAGGTGATCTGTGATATACTTTGATACACTTGATACAATTTGATTGATCGATGGACAGTTCCACCGTCCGCAGACAGATATACAGCAAGTAAAGGAATCATTTTGTATTGGGTCAAAGATTAGTCAACCTTGAAAAGCCAAGCTATAGATCTTACAGGACCTCTTCACTTGGTCAGCGCACAATAACACACACTCTTTCTCCCTGTCTATCATAGACACACAGGTGTGCACACACATAGGTATAGAAGATTTTCTTCCTGCCCGTCTAACTGTCCATCTCTATCTGTCAGGGTTTCATATTCTTACACACACAAACACATACACAGCCAAACTTTCATTCCTCTTATCTGACCTCGCCATTGGCAATTTCAGTTGGTATGGTTTCTGACATTTTAGGGCACAGGTTAATCTTTAAATTCTCCTGGGTTTTGCTCTTGTCTGCCCTGTTTTTATCTACACTGACATGACCAGTGGACCGGTGAGCTAATGCTGGGTGTGTTTTTGTTGCTGCAGTTGTCGTAAAGTTGTTTTACAAAGGCCAATAAAATATCGAAAGGTAATTGTCTCTTCGTTTGGCTCATATTCCAATTCAAAACTTATATTGATATTTATTCGAGATGAGTAAACAGCATTACCTTGAGTTTCTGGCCCGTGCTAGGATGTGTAAAGTATTTCAAGTACAGACAGAGTGTCATCAAACATTTTACTGTTGGAACCTCAGTGGCTTGTGTGCAGTATTAGTAGGATAAGTATCCAACAGTCGTCATAGGGAAGAGTTGTACCTAGTTGGGGATAGTGTGTTTATAAATTAATTGGTTGATGCTTGCTTGACTGCGTCACCTGGTCCAGCCTCAGTTTCATCGCTTTGCCCATTTGAAGAATCATCATGATTTAGACATTGCAAAGATTGTGAGGACTATTTATTCACTTTGATCTTCCCAAAAGCTCTTTAGAAACATGTGGGTGACGTCACAGAGACTACATCCACATTATATATATAGTCTATGGTTAAAGCTCATTTAATATGTATTTATGTTACCAAGTGAGGGTTACAGAACAATATTAATTAAAACAATTAAACATTGAAATGTCCTTTGCACTTGCAATATAGTAGTAGGAAATTGAATATGGGCATGCATGTAAAAAATACCCTTTTCCCAGACAGACACACACACACACACACACACACACACACACACACACACACACACACACACACACACACACACACACACACACACATGCAATCAAACGGTTTACCTTAGACCTATCAAGACAGCTTATTCTATTTGTTCCAGCCATTGATCTGTTCATATCTAAATGTCAGGTTGCATATCGTCATATTTGCCGGGGGTGGTTGTGCTCTATGTGTGTTATACGTTCTCTCTGTGGATCCGCGGTCTAATCAATAAACTGAAAGGCCAACATTTACACACATACCCAAAAAGTCCTGTGAGCTTCTGCATACATGCATGCACACAGGCACACACAAAAACCAACACTCACCGAACACACAGTTCAAAGATGATGGATGTCTTGCATGTTGGCCCTGTTAACCTTTGCCATCACAACATACTATCAAAGTGCTGTCGTAGCATTATAGTGTATTATATGTCAACCCGAAATGGAAAGGGAGGAGCTGGTGAGGGCAATACAGATAAAGAGAAATAAACTAAAAGCTGCTGATAAATGTCTGCTGAAAAGACAAAAAAAGTGAATGACTCTGCCTTCATTCGCCTTGTTTTCATCAGAAAGTGAGTGACTGATCAATAAAGTCAGTGGTGTGTTTGGTGGGTTAGAGAGCAGGGCGAGACCTTGTCAAGATGAGGGTTGGTGGCTTTTGTTGAGCGTGACAGCTGTGTGTGCCCCTCTGTGTGTGTATTTGTGTGCCTGTCGTTTGTGTGGATGCAATAGAGAGAGACCTTGTCAGATGGGGATTGCAAAGAGACAATGTTCTTGACAAATCACTAAAAACATGACCCTGACAAATGAACCCAAAGTCAAGCTTGTTCAATGCCTCTCTGTGTCCTGCCCTCATTACTTCTGCCTTATTCCAAATGGAACAAGTATGCAAGCACAACCTTTATAGACTTTGATGATCATTGGTGTGTGTCCACGGCTGGATAATACTAATTAAACAGACAGTAATGGTCGTGATTTACAGTCATTAGTAGTTGGGAGACATCACACAGGCCTTTTTGCCACCCCTCTCACTCATATAATGATATGGTCCAGTGCATCTAAATCCAAAACTTGATTACATTGTCCTGTTTCCTGAGATATCCTTGTTACACTGCTATAAATAAAAAACACTATTTTCATCTCTCTACATTTCAAATTTTAAATGTGAAGAATCTATGTAGGATTTCTCATTGGAAAAAAATGCATCTAGGTTTATGGTATATGTATAGCCGACCATAATTCTAATTCAGTTTTGTTTGAAAAGCCAGGGTAAATATAAACAAACTACAATGTCGTTAAATAATGCATGGTTGTGGCTACTTGTTCAGTAAAAACATATTTAGCTTTTCGACTTAGGATGAGCTCACGCTTGGTCCTTGGCTCTCTCTCTTTGCCGTAAGCAGCTGTGCAGAATGAGTTCAACCAAACGCATTAAACCAAAATAATGGAAAGCATTCCGTTACTGCCCCCTCTGTTGCCAGTGCAGCTCAGCAGACAGCATGACTACTGGAGGCAGGAGACATGATTCGCAGTGCATTGCTGCTTCTTCTGGGAACGTTTTATTTTATGGCCATGAGGGGCAACAAAAATACTAGAATGTGACGCTCACAAGTACAAATGTATAATATTCCATTATCATATCTCTGGCATGTACTATTTATTATGGAATAAAAGACATTTTGTTTTAATTGATTTATTATTAATATGCCATTTGTCCAACTCAGTGGCTGAACACTTTCATCCATTTACATGCCATTACTCTACACTGCCATGACTGCATACCTCTTATGTCTGAGTGGCCCCACTATATTAGATTAGATGTATTGCTTTTCTAAGGTTCTCTGAACTATCACATATTTCTGAGATTCTCAGTGTTTCCCAAGACAAAGGGTTGAATGGGTCCCTTTCAACAAAACATATACTGAAGCAATATGAACACAAACCATAGACCAGACACACTGATGTCTTGAAATTAAAACCCAATACTTAATGTTTTATCATGGCGTTGGATATTTGCTGTGTTTTGTGTTGTGGTGACACGTTATTGGACATAATTCACCTCTCGTATTGTGTTGCCACACGGACCCTTTAGTAGGGAACACCTGTAGCTTCAGCTGCCATTCCTGCTAGCGCATCAAGCAGAGCAGTCATGTGTTAACCTCTCTGTTATTAATGGCTAATAAAGATTGGAACTCCATTCTGAATAAACCGCCTCCGACTCCCTTTTCACGGCATTACACTGGTGACCCTGACGTTTCCGAGAAAGTTTCCGGGAAATTAACGAGCATGGCTGAACGCGATGTGTTTGTAAAGCTGCCGGGATTCTGGGAGCACGCCGCGGAGGCATGGTTCGCACACGTGGATGCCTACTTCGCCTGCCGACAGGTCCGTGACGGGGACCTGAGATACTACCATGTGGTGGCAGCGCTGGGAAGCTCCGCGTCGTCCAGCTTGGTGGGATTTATCGCAGCCCCCCCACACCATGGCAAATATGAGGCGATTAAGGCCCTTCTCCTTAAGACATTTAGCTTATCTGCTAAGGAGAGGGCCCGCCAGTTACTTGACATTCAAGGCCTAGGAGACAGCAAGCCATCTCAGCTGATGGAGAAGATGCTAAATCTGCTAGGGGGGGAGGATCCCCGGATTTTATTCACGGAGATTTTCCTGCGTCACTTACCTTCCCAGGTCCAGACGGCGCTAGCCAACACACCTGTCACGGAGCCCCGTGCTTTGGCTGAGGAAGCGGATCGTTTTTTTCTGGCTACACAACAGCCAGGTGCAGAGACGTTAGCCGCGACGCTCAGCGGCCCATCTGCAGTCAAGAAAGCGTGGTGGAGGCCGGACACGGCTGTGTCGAGCCGGCATGGAGACACCGGAGAGTGCTTTTACCATGCACGTTTCGGGTCAAGGGCGAAGAGATGCGTCGCTCGTCAGTGTCATGTTACAAACTCTGCAGGGAACGAGGGTCGGCGCTCAGTAGTGGCCATGAGCGTCGGCGGCAAACGTGCCGAGGCCTCCTCTTCGTTAGCGACAGCGTTTCGGGGGCTCTGTTTCTGTGGGACTTGGGGTGCTCAACGGGAGGCCGCGTCGGTTTCCCTGGTTCCAGCGTCGAGTGAAGACGTCGCCGCCCTCATGGTGGCACGGCCCGCGATTGACGACGGCTAACGGCGGTCCCATTCGCACGTACGGTGTGAAGGGCCTATGTGTTTGTGCATCGGAGGACAGCGAGCGATTCAGCTGGATTTTCGTGACAGCGGACTTTATTTTCCGCTCCTCGGAGCGGATTTTTTGTTGTGCCTCACTTGGACTCTTGGTGGACGTTAAGAATAGACGTTTAGCGTTGCATCCTTACGTTTTCTTCCCTCATGTGCACCTTGCAGGGAGCGTCGGGCTGTCTGGCCTCGCTATCAGGGGCAGACCACGGTTTCTCAGACTCGTTCGCCCGAAGTTCTTCCGGACCTTCCGCTACCCACCTCTCTGCGGCTTAATAATACCACTAAAGCATGGCGCGTGGAACACCATGACGCTCACTGGACAGAGGGGTCTCNTGAGTATCCCCACACCCGCCCGGCGCCTCACACCTTGAGCAACTCCGGAGAAGAATAGAGTCCAACCCCTATCCAGAAGTAAGGTTCCAGAGCCGACGCTGTGCGTAGAGGTGAGCCCAACCAGATCCAACTGGTAACGCTCCACCTCCCGCACAAGCTCCGACTCCTTCCCCCCCAGAGAGGTGACGTTCCACGTCCCCAAAGCCAGCTTCTGTCGCCCGGGTCTGGTCCGTCGAGACCCTCTGCCTTCACTGCCACCCTTCTGGCAGCGCACCCGACCCCATCGCTGTTTCCCGTAGGTGGTGGGCCCGCGGGACGGAGAAGCGGAGGTGTTGCCCACGTCGCCTTTTCGGGCTGTGCCCGGCCGGGCTCCGTGGCAAGCCCGGCCACCAGACGCTCGCCGACGAGTCCTCCTTCTGGGCCTGGCTCCAGAAGGGGACCCCGGGCTTCCTCCGGGCCGGGTATCCTCACTTCGTGTGTCGTCTTTCATGAGGTCTTCTGAACCAATCTTAGTCTGACCCCTTGCCTGAGACCAATTTGCCATGGGAGACCCTACCAGGAACACAGGGTTCCAGACAACACAGCCCCCAGGTTCATCAGGGCACACAAACCTCTCTACCACGGTAAGGTGCTGGTTCTTCAGAGAGGCCTGACTGCGGTTTTTATAATTCATGCATGAAAGCATATGGATATTTTTATTATAAAAGAAGGATAAACCTACAAATAAATAAAAAGTTGCAAAATTAGATGTTCAACTTGTCTTTGCCGCCATTGCTAACAACGATTGTGATCCAATAGTATAGATATTGGAAACAAGATATTTCAGTTTTGTCATTAATTCAAGTGTAGGAAATAAATGCAAGTCGGAAAAACGGGAAAAGAGTTTGATGGTAGGCGCCCTGCATCACTCTGTTACCAATTACTGTGCAAATAAGTGCTCAGTGACAAAAGTCAGAACAAGCCTAGGGTTAAGTTTCAAGGGCTGAAACGCCATGCCAAGATTACCTTGATTAAAAGCCAAGGTTTGCTAGTTAGTTAACTGGGAATCAACACCATCATATGCAGGTTGTGCCTCAAACTGGCAGCCAACGTGATTTGAAATGAACATAATGAAAGGTGGTAGGAGTAGTGCGCCATCTAGTGGCTCCATGTTATAAAATCCAACTTTAATTCACAGATTACACTGATACACTGATACAGAAATCTCCATTTTAATCTAACCTAAACTGTTCTTACTTGCCTTCAATTAGGACTCACAACTCCAATATCACACTACAGTAACAACAGATTAAAACGTTTACCTAGAATGGATTCTAGTGGCTGCTTGAGTAAAATGATAGAGAACATACTCTGTGTTATAATGCTATGCTTGGCAGGTGAAAATATTGTAGTCTTTAAAACCTCTTAAACCCCACGGACCCGCCGAAGGGGCCAAAATCACAACATCTGCAAGCAAAAGTGTCTGAGGGCTTCTTAAGATGTAATAAACTATGAATGTTTTATGTCTATTTAACGGGAAGAAACTCAGCTAACTGATCTTCTTTTTTTTTCTTTTTTTTTAAACCCACAATGCTAACTGAAAGCCTCTGAATTAGCAACGAGCGAAAAATGCTAACAGATTACTGCACAGAAAATCCCTCATAAAACCCTTATTATTTATCTTTTCTGCACATCCAACCCATCGATTCACATCGTGAGATG
>NW_011369945.1:21480040-21480335 GCF_000735185.1 Notothenia coriiceps
TTTTTTTTAAACCCACAATGCTAACTGAAAGCCTCTGAATTAGCAACGAGCGAAAAATGCTAACAGATTACTGCACAGAAAATCCCTCTTAAAACCCTTATTATTTATCTTTTCTGCACATCCAAACCATCGATTCGCATCGTGAGATGACACAGAATCGTTTGGTACATACATTATCAATCTATGATAAGAACTTGCGACTTTATAAACAAATACAGACATCAAAACATGTGGCGCTAGGTAGCTAAAAATGCTAACATGGCCTACCTTGGTCGTTGTCTGGTCAAATCTGGTC
>NW_011369945.1:21480545-21484860 GCF_000735185.1 Notothenia coriiceps
TCCTTTTTGTATCTGTCTGTAATCCCATCATAGCCTCTTAAATCCAAGAAAGCAACCTTTTGACCTTCAATAAATTCCAATTAATGACAAAGCACAAACAGAAAACACTCAAGGACAGAAATTGTGCATGTGGTGTTTCCTCAGTAGCATTGAAAATACCGGCTTTTTATTATTTAAATCTGGACCAATTTGTGTGTGTGTGTGTGTGTGTGTGTGTGTGTGTGTGTGTGTGTGTGTGTGTGTGTGTGTGTGTGTGTGTGTGTGTGTGTGTGTGTGTGTGTGGGGGTGTGTGCACCCATTTGACAGAGAAATGTAGAGGCTTTTGAAGAGAATAGCTGTGTGTATACATTAATGCATACTATATGTGTATGTGTGTGTGTGTCTGTGTGAGCTGCTCTCTGACTGCTGTTTCTGATTGTAGGGGCCGTGCTGTATTTGAACCACATGTGTAACACCCCTGCTGTTCTAGTTTTACATTAATAAAATGTGTGTCAGTGTGTGAGCGCTCAACCCTGCTCCTGCCCCTGCTATGGAGTGTTATAGTAATAAAATCATCACACGACCTCATTGTTTCTGACATTTAACCAGAAACTCTGGAAAAGGAGAGGAGAGGAGAAAAACATCCTGAGGGAAACATTCTCCTGTGGTTAAAGGTTTGCGAGTCATAGCGATTATTCTGGATGTGATGGCAGCTTTATTTTCACACTAATTTCCAAGCATCAGCGTGTGAATCAGGTAGTTGCGGCTGCAGACGATACACAGTAAACTAGCCTCTAGCAGGCAGGGAAAGTTGGAAATTGGGGCAGTATATTCTTGTTTCGTGACATGATTTGTAGCGGTTAAACCTCTGAATTGTATTGTGGACTGTACAAGCTTACTTTGTCAAAAGTGTTTATATATGCAGTATACAGTAGATGGTAGAAGAGGACACGTAGGAAGAATCCATCACATTTCATCTCCTGCAGGAGGGCAGTACATTAATGTAGTTGTACAAAAACTCAGTGTTCCAAAAATCAATTCAAGAATCGGAAAAGCATTGAGGTAAGTGGAAAGAACCCGCTCTAAAACTCTTAACAATTAAGAGTTTATTCATACATTTTGCTTCCCTGCCAAATTCCTCGGTGGGTGCTATTTTTCTTACTTCTTGTAGCTAATTGGCTGAATATGTTTTACAGTATTTATTTATAATTCAACAGATGGCATATTCAACAAATGAAAAACATATGGATGGAGAGAGAAAAAAACTATAGGGCTAATTTATTATGTTTATAAGATTGATTTAGTTGTCTTCAAAATGATGTGTATTTCCTGCTGGGCTTACTGTTTACCAAATTAGAAACATAATTTTAATTTGCAGGATGCCTATATTATATCTTATTCAAAACTGCCTTTTCATTTCATGGCTTTCCATGACTCGCTTATAATACGCTTTGTTAAATCAAAATCAGATGGCAGTTTTAGTGAGTCAATATGAAAATACATCATTAAATTAGGAGGATTAATGCCATCCCTCATCTGTATCTCTTACATAAATGGGAAAACGTTTTAAAAATATGAATATCAGTGTAAAAGCTGAGTGTATTCCCTTCATGCTGAGAATACTAGTGCAGCTAATTGAATTTTAATGACAAAAACATTTTTCTTAACCTTCATAACAGTCAGATGACGTTTTTATTTGACAATACATAATCATAAAGAACAGGACCTCTGCATGAATGTCTCCGCCCATGATATATAATGCACTGCAGTTTCAAGACACATTGCATTTTTAACTGAAGTGTGTGACTCACTTTTTCTTGATAGGAACAAATCTCACTCCCCACCTACACACAGCAACACGTTCATTTCTGATCTGCAGGGATTGGTTAATGTTCTTCTGGGAAATGCAGGAAAGCTTTAACCATAGTAGAAGACCGGTTGAAAGGGAGTAAGTACACAGAAGAAGTAAATTGCAACACTTAATCACAAAATAACTGCCGGAAATGCACTGAGCATCGCAGATTGATGGGTTTGAAGAGTGAAAGAGTACCTGAGGGTGGAATTTTCCTTTAATTGTGTAGTGGACGCCCACTGACTCACAGCTCTCACATAGTGACAGTAGATAATACAAGGGGACTGCTGTCCAGTGGTGTGTGTGTGTGTGTGTGTGTGTGTGTGTGTGTGTGTGTGTGTGTGTGTGTGTGTGTGTGTGTGTGTGTGTGTGTGTGTGTGTGTGTGTGTGTGTGTGTGTGTGTGTGTGTGTGTGTGTGTTATGTGTGTGTGGGAGGGCAGCGGTGGCTGTGGTGGTGGCAGCTCAGGAAACAAACTGTACCTCAACAAATCAACAAGCCTGAGCAGAGGAGTTGCTGTGGCAATAGCAAATATACTGCTGCAAGATGAGAAAAGTACTGCAATGAATGATGTGCTTTTATGCTTCTCAAATCTTTTATGTGACCCGGCAGAAAAATTTGGAAATGCACCCTCCGTGTTGAATTCATTACAGATTACACTGACTGCCTTAAACGGTTATCAGACACAGAATTCACAGCCTTTACAACCTATTGAACAGCCCTCAGTGACAATAAATAATAAAAACTATGCATTTTAATTCAAATAGCACCATGATGTGCAGTCAAAGAGACTACGCTCACTTTCATTTGTCCTTACGCTCAGCTCTGTTCCTCATACTGTCTTTATTCAACTTTATATCAGCACTGCTTATGTACTGATTTGTAGTCAGCTTGACTTCTTGCGTTACAAATCCAAGTGGCTGTGTTGGTGGGCGTGTTGCATAAGTACTGGTTAGATACAGGGGTGCCCACACTTTTTCAGCTCGGGAGCTACTTTTAAAATGACCCAGTGAAATGATCTACCTACAGGGCCGCCCCTTCCCAATCTGTGGCCCCACGTTGAGTGGGGGGGGGGGTGGTAAGTGAAACTATGGAACTGTGCGCGCTTACACCAATTGCGCCCCATAATTGTATAAAGGGTGCGCCACATTTGCGCTTCAGATGAGGCTCCATCCGCGAGGTGTGATCTGCGTGTAGGGAGGGTTGTCTACCTACATTAAAAATGCCAGTGTACTTGCATAACTGCCATGAACCCGTATGGCAACAATACAACTCAGTCAGTACATTGGTTGGTCATTACGTTAATCTTCTAATTAGTAGGAATTGCTAATAAATTGGAAGCTAACTATAGGTAATCAGCTCACCGGTGATTTGCAGCTGCTGGCGCGTTTGACCGCGCATGCATGGTGAACTGCGTGTTAGAAACAGAGGAGATCTCAGATTAACGTAATAAATCAGTGAGTTTTGAAAGCTTTTTCAGACCCTTAGATGTTGCACAGCAGTTTATAATATTTGAGAATGGATATTAGTACAAACTCCTGAAGGGTAACACTACATCCCTCTCATATTCTTCTGCACAGGCGTGGTGGTGCACACTGGATTTTGCTTCAGCCCTTTTTTGCCAGGTTTACAAAGCCATCTTCCAACAACAATCTTCTATCTATCAAATCAAGGTAAGTATTTTTTGCTTTTTCAATTAGTAGTTTAATATTGTGCAAAGATCCAAATATAACTCTTAATCCTGCAGGAGCTGCATAGATCACATGTATTGATCAAACAGAGGATATTGTATAAAATTTCACAATTTCCTGGCCATATCCGAATGAGAGCGGGAATTACAAACGGGAAAATGTTAATCCGAGCAATCCTTTTATCAAGCTTTATATTGAATAGCCGATAGCTCCCTTATCAGGATTCCCATTTAACAGGACTTTGCTGCTGCTCTTTGTGTATTCTCATAACTTTAAAAGCCTCAGTAACATTTTTTTAATACATTTCATTACTATAAAACCGCTTTTATTATCATCAACAAAGCCAGTTATTATTACGTACAAAGCATCGAGTGGCTGCAGAAGCAACTAATGGGCTTTGCCGTGTGTGTTTGTGTGTGTGTGCGGTGTCCTGAGTACAGTATGTGTTCCACAAGCGTGTGTTCTACATGAGTAATATTGTAGTAATAGATGAATTAATTTGCTGCATTCCATTACTCATGGGACGGTCAACAAGGTGTGTGTGTGTGTCTGCGTGGGTGTGTGTGCCGTCGCATGTGTGTGTGCGTGTGTGTGGGGTGCGTCGCCGTGCGTGTAGCTTTTTTACTATACTGGCTTGCAGACAAAACACAAACCCTGAAGTTAAAGGAGACAAATCTAATCACCAACACAGGGAGAAAGGGCAATCACACACACACACACACACACACACACACACACACACACACAACAACACAACACCACACAAACACACACAACACACACACAACACGAACA
>NW_011369945.1:21484905-21505219 GCF_000735185.1 Notothenia coriiceps
CCGCAGCGGAGGTTCGCGCCCACGCTGGTCGGAGCCAGTGCCGTGTCAGGTCTGGGAGCCGCCGGCGGCGGGCCGTGAGAGCGGAGCCCGCCGCCTGTATCAAGCCTGGGGCTCGACTGGACTCACCCCGTGGTTCCCCCCGGAAGGGATGTCCTAGAGATGGATTATATGGCAGGAGGATGATAGAGGATGCCTCTGAAGTTCCTTTATCCGATAACTCAGAATGACAACGAAGATACCACATCCCTTCGTTTCACTGCCGCAGGCGCCACAGCGCGAAGGCGATGTCCTCCTCGCGCGCGCGCGAAGCCACAGCTCGCCTGCCTCAGTATGGACTTGCAGGCGCCGTGTGCCCACGCGCTGCGTCCCAGCTGGACTCCCCTGGGGAGAGGGGCCAGAATCGTGGGTATGAGGGGAAGAGAAACTTGCCCCAAAGCAGCGCGCGCGCGCGATGAAGAGAGCTTCTCCCAGTCTTTCCAGAGATGGCTGGATGAGGGAGTCGGTCTCGGATAGACCCAGCCCTTATCAGCAACAAGGCCCATACCAGAGGGGCCTTCTCTATGGACAGCACCTGAGAGATCTGCCTGCTCGCATAGCCCGCCCATAGGAGCACTGCGGAAGGCAGCCTGCACGAGGCTGGCTTCGGCACACGGAGCAGCCAGACCCACGCTGCGGCAAAGGCAGACCGCTTTCCAGTCAGCATGAACGAAACGAGCCTAAAAGCCGACGCTTTGTCCGCCAGCGTGGCGCTCAACTGTCCTCTCGCAACTAGGCTAAAGACTCAGCGCTACAGAAGTCAGGAGGAAAAACAAAAAATCAACAACAGCAAACTGACAAAAAAATGCCGAAAAAAAAAAAAAAAAAAAAAAAAACAAAAAAACAACAAAACAAAAAAAAAACAAAAAAAAAAAGAGAAACAAAAAAGCGTAGGAGCTCTGCGAGGACATGACGAGCACTGAGCTGCGTGTGGGGACGAAATCACAGCGATCACGGACTTTGCCTCCGTGAAATAGCGATAGATGACAAGAAAAATACCCAAAAGCAACAGAGAGAAAAAACGCTGGGGATACAGGTGGGGTACAGAGAGAGCAGGTGCTTAACCCAATAGACGATAATAGAAACAGAAAAGAGGACGTCTTGGAATGCCTATTGTTCCCGAGGGCATATTTGGCACCGCTCTGGCTTCAATGCAACAGCGCTGGAATCCAAAAAGCACGAGATCTCTCCAAAAAACACAACGCGCCAGAGAGAGATCTTCCTTCTTTTTGGTATCAAGCGCTGTTGCATTGAGCACGACGCGGTGCCACCATTTAAATATGCCCTCGGGAACATAGCGCATGTCCAAGACCGTCTCCTTCTTTCCGGTCTGAGGTTTCGTACAGGTTAAGCCACCTGGCTCTCTCCTGTTACCACACATCTATCTACCCCCAGCGTTTTGCCACCGTGGCTTGGAGCCAGCGCTAGTACAGACACGGCGACTTCAACAAAAAACGGATGTCCGTGATTCACCGCTGGTGATTCGTCCCACAACGGCAGCTCCGGTTGCTCGTCATGTCCTCGCCAGGCTCCGCCTGGTAGGCGGTCAGCAGCGAGGAGACATTGAGCGCCCTGGCGAGACAAGCTGGCGGCTTCCTTTAGGCTCGTTGGTCATTGCTGACTGGAAGCGGTCTTGCCGGCATGGCGTGGGGTTCCTGCTCGGTGCCGAAGCCAGCTCGGTTGCAGGTGGGCTGCCACCCAGCGGCTTCCACTGGGCGGCATGGCGGAGCAGGCAGATCTTCTCCCATGTCCTCAAAGTCCAAGAGAAGGCCACCCTGGATTGGGCCTTGTTGCGAGTAGGAGGGCGGTCTCTCCACGAGACCACGACCCCCTCATACCAGCATCTCTGAAAGACTGCGGAGAAGGCTGCCATCCTTCAATCCGCCACGCTAGACCTCGCATGCCTTCGGGCAGTTCTTCCCCTCAATCCCACAGCACAGACCTGGAGCGTCTCCCTTGGCCCACTTCAGGCCCAGGGCTGTCCAGACTGCTGCCGACCGACAGCCGCCGTTGGCACGGCCTCGCCAGTACCACTCAAAAAACACTGAGCAGGCGAAAAGCTGGTGTGCTTCGCCGGAGGAGCGGACATCGCCCTCCCGCCCCCCGTTTTGGCAAGCCTGGCAGATGAACAGAAGATGTTCTTGTTTCACTGAATCGACTAAGAAGGAACTCGGCAGGCCGCCGCGCGCGCCGCGCGGCTCCCCAGAGGCATCCTCTCATCCCGTCCTGCATACTAATCATCTCTAGGACACCCGACTCCCCCCGCGGGTGGAACACGGGTGAGGTCCACATGCCCGACAGCCCCAGCTTCCGATACCACCGCGCGGGGTCACGGCTCTCACGGCTCCTCGCCGGGACCGCCATTCGGGCCCCACGCCAACCCTGACACGGACGCACGCCGGGCTCACGACCACGCGCGTGGGCGCTCCCAACCCTCGCCTGCGGTCGTCCACCATAGCCTCTCCGCGCGCCTTCCGCCGCCGGCGGAATCACGACATGACGCCTTGAAGAGTTCCTTAGCTGGTGGCCTAGGCGGCGTCGGCGGGACGGCTCGCTCGCGCGCCGCGCCCGCCGCCCGCCTCTCGGGCATCATAGCCTCTGGCGACGTCGCTCTCGACCGCCCCGCGCGCGGCGGACGACGCACGACTGGTGTAGCCGCTGCTCGAATCTAACCCCGCAGCGACAGAGCGCAGAGCGCAGACCACGAGTCTGCCGCAGCTCCGTCTCCTCGGTTTTGGAGGGAGCAGACAGGGGGTCAGTTCTAGACATAAAAACCAAACACCTTACCGTTATCCGAAAGAAAAACGGCGTGGCACGATTTCAATATTAACTGGGTGTTACTATTGAACTTCAATCTTCTTGCAAAGAAGAGTAGCCGCAGCGCCCGTCGACCGAAAGTTAGCTTGTGGTTCAGCTCTGTGGACCAGTTAAGCTAGGCCGGCTCACTGATCATTTTGAGATGTCTCCGAAGCGAGGAAGAGTGTTTGAATGATGCTGCGTCGTAGCGCAAGCTACTTATAGGATGGGTGGATTCCCTGACGTAGACGTCAAGATCACCAGCCAATCAGGATTGGCATAATGAGATTGATGCTTCTGTTTGCATACGCGTTGAGGCGCATCCCATAGTGAGACATCGAACGGAGTGTTATGAATGAGAATTTCAATCATCATCATCAAACATTAAATCAATAGGAAATCAGATAAAAAAAGACATCACAAAAGTGGTTACTGACAATTACAGTAAACAAAATCAACTTCTTGTCTTGCTTCTTGTCAGCTTCTCCCCACTTGCTGTCTCTCCATTGCTCTCTCATCCATGCCTACTTTCTTCCCATCTCTCTGATGGTTTAGTGTCTCAGTATGTATCCCTCCGTCTTACAGCCAAGGTGGAATGGAGGGTTTGAGATGATAACAGTAATCATACTCCCCTACCTCAAGTCTGCTTTTGTGTAACTTTTGTATATGAGGCTGTATTTTCACAGCGTGTGCTTGCATGTTTAACTCTGAAGATAAAATATTCCTACTTTGGAAGCTGGGTTGCAGGCTATTTGCTTGATTTGATCACAAATAGTGCATGAAATTAAATTACACAACTAATTTTCAATTTGGAGTATTTTATTCGGTGGTAACGCCCACTCTCCCTCATTAAGCTTCACCCACTATTTATAACGCAACATCTGCTTTTGCATTAGTATTCCTCAGCCTCTCACACATAGAAACACAAATACATGCAAATACATAGATACACTGAGTGTATAACACTTTCCAAAGAGTGGCGTATGTGTGTGTATGTGTGTTTTATTTGTTCCTAATTCAGAAACCCTGAGAAGCAAGGTGGAATTATTATTATTTTTAAACTAATTGGTTAGATATGTCTACTCTAAGGCGATTGTATCTTTCTTCACCTTTTTCACAGTTCACACTGAATCCTCCATCACCTTGTATGGCTTATTAACATGCAAACGTATGGCTTTGGGTCCTAGCCTCCTGAGGGTGTGAAACATTAGGAGTCAGGGCCTTCTGATCGCAGGTCATGAATCTTTGTAATTGCAGGGAGAGTGTGTGTTATTGTAAAACGTTTGCCTTTGATAAATAAAACTGAGACATTAATTAGTTCAGGCAAAAAATACACGTTTTGCTAACATTGCAACGGTACAAGATCAAAATGATGTTAATATCACAGCATCTTTAAAACACCTAGGAGACTGGAGTTCACAGTGGTATGGTGTTGCAAATCAGGCTTAGTTCAGTCTGGTTGCTTTCAGACTTTGAGAAAAGGCTTACCTATATTGGCATTGAGTGATTTGATTTATCCCGGGCTGCAGAGCTGGTATTTGTTTGATCCAAGGACTTCAGAAATTAAGCTTTTGTAGAGCTTGCCAGAGAGGTCAGAAGGATCTTTCTGTATCATTAAGGGAACCCAAGGGACTCTTACCTGCCATGTTGGTATTAAGTTGTTAACAAGGCTGTGGTAGTCTGTGTCAACAAATTCAAATATGAATTCACAGGTCATTTTTAAATGTTAGCAGCAGTATGTTATGTTTTTTGCTTGTTTGTATGCATGAGAAAGAGAGAGAAAGAGTGAGCGAACAGTTCCAGCCCCTGAGGAGTCACGTCTAGTGTAAGGAGTCTGCCCTTTCCTTAATTAGCTTGAAACATCTGTCCAGGCGGCTGCCAGAGGGAGGTTATAATGGGAGAAGTGGAAACACTCACATCCACTGACACTTGCAAACCAGCGAATAACATCAACATGTACATGTTTGCATTACTTTACATACTGACTTTAGAAGATTTGCTCATAATCCTGTGTAAATGTAATCTAAAACCTTAATGAGCACCGAGGGAAGGGAATAGAGAGAAGGTTAGAGAGAAGATAGAATGACAAACAGTGTAACAATATGTATTTCCTTTCTCCCTCCTTCACTGCTAGTCTTTCTGCTGTTGCAATTCTCCAATAGATAGAGACAGAAACAGCATGAGAGGACTACAAGGATTAATAACCTGCATTTGTGTGATTCTCATTGTTTGGTTTCAAGCTGTGTTCCAAGAAAAAGTCTGAGAGAATGGCTAGAATCATAAACAGAAATGCTCACAGAAATAATTAATAATTATCCCTCTCCCTCATTCTACCCCCGCCTTAGTCCTTGTCTATGTCCCAACCATGTTTCCTGGAGACAAAGTGTTTTACGGCAGCCGCAGACAATGATGAAGTTTTATGGAGGCTCTGTGGGAGATTAAACCACTATTAGCAACGCTCTGTCAGCTCACTCCAGCTGTTGCCGTTTGTTTATGACTAAAAAGTGTTTTATGACACACGGTGCTATAGTCACCTAAACAATTATAGCAAATGATATACGACTGGTACTGTATCTTTACACCAGGAATGGCCGGGGGAGAGGGAAGGAAAGGAACGGATGCAGTCAGAATGAGAAATGAGCAATTACAGGAGAGCAGAGATGATGGGATGAGAGGTGAGACAGGAGCATCGATAAGAGAACACAATTAGAGGGTCAGGTGGGATTGGGAGGAAAAAATATGAGCCTCTGAGAGAGCAGAGTCAAAAGCAGGATGACAAGATTGAATGCAAATCCTTATCTTTTTTTAAAAAGTAAATGATAAAGGTGGTGATAGAAGTTATATGCCTTGAAATAGTGCTGTAAAGATAGAGGAAAAGGATAGGAGACAAGATAGAGACAATATGTAACAGAGAGCTACACTAAAACACCTATTTACTGTCTTCTTACTTGTTGTTGGTACTTAATGGCACTGCCATTTACTCTTTAATGTTCCATTTAACTATCATTAGCTGATTGTCTAGAGTAGCCAACTTTTGAATGCTGTTTAAGGAATTCCAGAAATGTCATTTAAAACATTTAACACTATTAATATCATGTGAATGGTGTCGTCAAGTACCTTTATTTGTTGTGTTGCAGAGTACCTGAATTGGATCAGATCCAATGTGAGCTAGCAGACGGACGGGAGGAGCAGTTAGCATTTAGCTCACCTTTTGTCTGAGCTCCCCCAACTTTGGGGTTTGAACCCGGGGAAAGGGACTACATCCTTGTTTCCCTACTTCCTTCAAACCAGCAGTCTTTCTGTTGCTACACCAGTTAGACGCAGTGTACATAAAATAAACATATTATTTTTTACTTTTTTACTGATGACTGCAAACTAAGAGTGTATAGATCCAGTAGTTGGAGGGGAAATTCTGCCCCATATTACTTTGGAGCAGGTGGCACCTTTGTATGTCATGTGACTACTTAATAATTTGCCTCATTTTGAACAATTCAAATTCTTGTTTATTTGTCTCAATTCTAAATGTGTGTCGTGTTGTTTTGCAGGTGGTTGAGACCAACCTGGTGGCCTTCGATTGTCACTGGATCCTGATTAATGAGGTGAGTGCCACTCAAATGATGTATGGATCCCGTACTGGGTGTGCCTTCAATTCACCTTATTGCTTCCATTATCCTGGGAATATTCATAGTTTTACATCCAAGGCCACTCTAATCTCCCCATTGTCTTGTGTGAAGAAGAGAGGGAAGCTTACAAAGTTGTCCTCTTCTTTTGATCAGTCACAATAACACACACAACTTGATGGCCCAGGACAATTTAGTTTATTTAAGTTAGATTCAGCTGCCGCACACCACTGACTAAAACAATGCAATAAAGATTTTATATAGCTCAGGCTCACGACTTATTGAAAATAGAGCCACTGTCTACAAACACTAAATTTGCCAGAGAGGAAAAAAGTGACCTTGCGAGACTTTCCTTGAATGAAGTGGCTCAGTATTACTCCTTAAATAATAAACGTGTATAAAGGGAGCAGGCAACCACTGAAAGTCAACAAATTCACTTTCCTATCCAATCAGACTGTGCAGCTTTGGTACTGTGATGTCTTTTCAATCTAAGTTAACAATAAATGTCTATAGATCATAAAGAAACATTTATTGACTTAACTTACACATTATTTTGAAAAGAAACACATATTGCTTCGTGTGAAATGCCTTTTACAAAACCACCCAGATCAGCTATTTGTGAGTTTGTGTGCAAGATTGCAGTTTGTCTTGGTGTGAGTTTACACTGCTAGCTAATGCGCTGTGTCTTGGTAGCCTTGGGCATCAAAGTGAACTGGCAGGGTACAGCAGGGGGTTCATGCCCATACTGCCAACAATGCCACACTCAAGAGCAAGAATGCATACACAACCATAAACACAAATATTTAAAACAAAAACATTGCTGTAGTAGCTATGAAAAGCCCAACTACAAAAAGAAACTCTGATGCTGCATACTGTAGTTTCTCTCACTCCCTGTTCCACTTAAAAGTCAAAGCCTAAAAAGTCATAGCCTGCAAGGCTCAGCAGTCCTATTACTTGCTCAGTTATGCAAAGAAAGTATTTCAGTTTGAACTAAATGTTAGTATGCATGACATCCATTAATGCTGCAGGGACAGCCAATCATTATTTTCTGATGTTCGCTTTTAGAATGTCAGTCTTGCTACATGATGGTTTTTTTTCCTATTTGATATGGTTGAGAGGCTGCAGTAACATTGTCCCAATCCCCGCAAGTACCTCAGACAACCTCTCAGTATTGTTTTTGCATTTGTTCAAATGCTAATGCTTCCAGGGAGTGAGGGAAAAGAATGAGACTAGCCCCTGCAATTTAATGAAGATGGCAGTCTTCTCACAGGTAAAAATCTGGATAAATCTGTTCAAAAACAACCACTTTGTATGTGTTACTGGCTCCATAGAAGGACTGCAGTGCCACTTAAATGTGTCTCTGTTGCTAATTGAAATAAATGGCATACTATAATGTGCATTTCATAATGTAACAGTTGAAGCTTTACTGCTCACTTATAAATATGTCTGTGGTCGTACACTCTCCTGACAGCCTGTTTTTGTACAGAGGCAGAAGGCAATGTCAAGCAGCCTTCTGAGCAGTTTATCATTACCTGACTGCCTGATAGGCTCAATTCACATCTAGCCGTCTAATCGACTGCTTTGCATCCTGCCAAGCATCTGTTATTGTCTAACACCCTTCAAGCTTCCTGGCAGCGACCGTCTCTTCGCTAAGCTTTCTGGGAGGCCTAACATGTCATTCTGCAGCCTACATGTCCAACATATATAGCGGCATGCAGCCTTTAACAGTTTGTACCTGCTGTCTTTAATGAACTCTCGGTTTTTATTTTTGTAATGGCATAATATAATATTTGCATCATTCTGCTTTCTTTCAAATTCTTTTTTTGTTTAACTTCACAATTTCCAAGAGACTGTGAAGTAGCAAACAGTCTTGGTGGTTTTAGATTTATTGGAACATTTTGTAGATTGGTATGTTGTAACCATTGAAACTGTGGTTATCAATAGTTAGATCATTGCAAAAAGAGAGTTGTTGTCATTGGACCCCTTTCACTCAGGTAACAAAAGTACCTCAGGTACCAGTAGAATCTGGTAAGTCAAATAAATTATATGTTTTACACTTTTACACCCCATGTTTCCTGGGTACTATCCTCAGTGTAAAACTATAAAGAAAAAAGCATTTGTTACCGTAAGTCAAGTCGATTAGAGTCGAACCATGCAGTGAAAACCAATACTTGTTTGTTGACAACTCTTGTGTATTTTTTTAATACATTTTTGTTGGCACACAATTTTCTGAAACAGGTAAGCCTTAAGGAAATGAGATCCAACCATCAGTCAAGCTAAATGGAACCAGGGACTTATGTCTTAATAATTTGGCTATTTTTTTCACCCCACAAAGTTATTGGCATGATGCTCTACAGCTTTTTATGTCTAGTTGTCTTGTTCTCAACCACTTCACGAAAGCGTTTAAGATGTGATTTAAAATTCAGCGAGAACCAGTCCAGCAAAGTCAGTATGATGTGAGGAGAACAGATGGATCACAGGCAGGACAGCAAGACTACATTCTGCTTTAGCTCATTTCTCTCGTGCTGGCTGAACACATGCTACTGTATGGCACTTTGTGAAAATGTAGCATTTCAGTGTGCATTCAGATATCTTCACCAATGTCATTACTCATATTAGCATATTTGCTTCATATATTAGTATTACACAAATAATATACTGTATTTGTGGTTACTGTGAACATGCAGAAACCCTCTTGGATACCAGGGTTGTAGGTTTTATTCCTTAGCAGAGGACGTTTTTAAAAAAGCAGGAAAAGCAGAGATAAGTACAGGGGCCACAAGGGCTGAAGGGAGGTATGGGTTGAAGAAACAACAGATGACTAGAGATTGTGTTTAAGAGGAAGAATAAGACATGTGCACCTATACAAAAACAGACTTTTTTTCCCAAGTTATATTGAAAAGATAATAATAATTCAACTAAGACATAAACATCATTTCAATATATATTTTTGATCTAATTCTGCTAATTCAAAGTATGCTAAGGAATAATGGCAAAAGTAGTTCTAAAAAATGCTTCTTGGCAAAGTCATTCATTATCTGTATTTCTCCTGACTCTAAACTGCACAAAATATAAAAAATACCCATAGGAAAAGCTTAATTCCCATCTTTTTACTGCTAAAATGTCATAATTTGGCATATAAACGATAACATTATGCCACAGACTGTTCAGATACAATATTCCCATCATTGGCTTTGAGTCCTATACTGGAGTGTTTAAATGGATGAGTGGCTACAATATTTTTCTATACAATTTCCTACTACTGGTTCTTTGGAGAATGAATATTCCTCAGTGTAAAAGCACCCACCCTCCCTGTGGTTTATTATGGATGAGGGGGCACTGTATGGTTGTCATAACTCTGCTTTATCTACAGCTCGCAGTCAGACAGCCCCACTGAGGGGGAGTTCACAGTTCATAATTGATCATACTTCCTCTCCCTATCTCCTTCATTCTGCTCAGGCTGAGGGGATGAAGGGGAGGAGGCAGAGACATAATAAGGGACACTCATGGCTTCTCTTCTTCTCTGTCTTTCTCTTAAGTTTGGAGGATTTTACCTTACTCGTTCTGAATCACTTCATGGTCTTTCATTTTCTGTCATGCTATCATTCTCAATCTTAACTATTGCTGTTCACACTCTTTTTCTCTGTAATTTGCTTTTTCTTTATTCATTTCTGCGTTTTTGTCTCTCATGGGAACGAGTGCATAGTAATGAGATGAGACGAGATTAGGCTTCTCCGTCATTTTGGCTGTAAAAATATCACTGCTTGATATTCAAAGCCATGGAACTGACATTATGGGGATTGTCATGCTTCTAATTATGATTTTAGGATTACATGGTCTTATGCCAGCTAAGATCATTCTACAAACCTTTATTTAATGAAACCCCATCAAAACCCACTGTACAAAAATGTTTGCCGGTAAATGCAATTTATTCTTTTTGGAAACATGTTGAAGATATGACATTTATACGGTTGGGGACATATTTTCCATGGCCCATAACTTTGACCCAGTTTATCAGTTTAAACTGTCCTGACTGAGCTCACGCACCTGTAGCCTTGGCTGCTGTGCTCCCAGTGTTTTGACTCCCTGTTCCTGCCCGTTGGTGTTATGCACAATGTTGATTATTCTCTCTGAACTAGCTAAAAACATGGGTCTGGGGTAGAGTTCTTCAGAATTGATTGTGGCATCTCATCCGTGTGGTCAGACCGTGGCCCTGTGACATGTCTTGTGAATTTGTCAGTGTTTGCCATCAAAGCTCGATCTCTCCTCGTGTCTCTCTGAGTCCTGTCTGCATTGCTTCAGAAATGTCCCCCACATATACTATTTATTATATTGTCGTTCAGGCAGTGTTCCACTCCCATCATACTAGCCTCATTCCTCTTCTTGCCCTTTTTTCTATTGTTGTTTTTAGGGTATTAATGAAAGTCCTCAACATTTTAAGGGGAAGGCACATAAATGAAAGGGTGACCAAGACGAGTCAGAGGCATAGAAGACATTTTTGGGCTGTTCTGGGAAAAGGTGGAAGAGAGAGTACAAATGGCCAAATGAAACAAGATGCTTTTTCAGACTTGTTTTGTTTTTTCAGAACTTTGACTCTCTGAATACGAGGAAAACAGAGGGATTTGGTGTTCTCATAAACATGGGCAGAGCGAGAAAGAGTTTTGGGGGTGAGAATAGGAGTGGGAGGAGCAGAAAAGGTTGAATAATAAACAAAACCAGCTTTTTCCCCTCTTCTACAAATAATAAGAAAAAAACAAGGATTTGATGTCTCTAGGGTAGATATGGGGAGAGATAGTTGTTGAGGGGGAAAGGGCGGAAAACAAAGTCTAGGGGTCAGGGAAGAAGTGCAAAGAACAATTGTGGATGAAGGATGTGTTTTGGTTTTGACTCCCATCTTCAAGTAAAACACTAAAGACGAAGATTTGGTGCCCTCAGGGGATCGGAGGGAAGGTGAGAGAGGCGATGGGTTAAGGTTGATGGGGATGCCTGCACACCAACACCTTCTAGTTTATGGAGTAAACAACTCATGATTCTCTCTGTTTATGAGCTGCATGGCTGTTTGGGGGTTACACCTTACCCAAAGATTCTGCTTTAAGGCAGTCGTTCTTGGTGCTCACATGTAGGGATCAATCAAATATTCTCTGGACTGCATGAATTTGATGGATAGGGAATGGATTTAAAATAATGGGACTTATGCTCCAATATTTAATAGGACTGGATCCTTGAATATGTAATTGAAAACTAGGCGGAAATATTGCTTACAGAGTGTGTTTTTTTTTTGCAGAACCAGATTACACTAAATACAATTATACCAGAGAGTATACGTACATGTTATGCATGTCTATTATGGAGAACGAAAGAAAAGTTGCACCAGTTTTATAATGTTTGGTCAATGTCAATTGTGCACTGGTACCTTATTCCTCCCAGGACCCCTGCATGTGTAGATGTGCTGCTGTGCAGTCCTATCAACATACGTGTGTATATATATCAAATTAAAGTCGACCTATCATGCTATATTTGAATAATATAGTGTAGGACCATATCTATATAAGGCATATTTATACTTTTCTCATTTCGCTCAATTTAACACTGTCTTTGCATGGGCTGATTCTGTGAGAACAGCACCATCTACAGGCCTGGCATATGTACTACAGCGTCTCCAGCGCTTTCAAACGGCAATGTCCGTGGCTGTCTCCTCCTGATTGGTGGAGTTGGCCCAATAGCCGTAGCGCCACTTCTGTGACGTCACAGAAGTGTTCAAATCTGGATCAGTCTGTATCAGATCCGTTGCAGCCCCTTTTTAAGAGATTTGGGTATGGAGGAAAAGAGAGAGGGTTGTGTTTTCTGACGCTTGGTGAGTTCCCTGGAACACCGGGGACACATATTCATGTATAAAAGACGTACAAAAATGCATTTGGCATGATAGGTCACCTTTAAGTTAGTCTTAGCCATTAAAGACTAACAGCCTATAGGGAATGCCACCACTGAAAGTGTCACTGGGGGCAGTCTTTTAAGTTTGTCCCCAGAGAGAACGAGACGAAGAGGCAAATGGAATTTGGCGAACAAGAAAGATGGACAAATGCCTGTTGAGAGGACACATCTCAAATGACAATTTCCTTTTGCATTTTAGCTGTGTTTCAATGTGTGCGTATGGTTTTGTATTCCTGTCAATAGTTCCATCTATATTTGTTTGAGTTTTATCCTTTGAGTGGTTCACTCTGGATAATTCTTGCATGCCGACATTTCTTTGCATGCCCTTGACTGCCCGCTGTGAATCTTGATTCTCTTTTGGCCAACAGATCTGCCTTTTTAGCAATTTTCTGCAATTTCTATCCGTCCTGCTCCTTCTTTGTTGGCTTTCTTATTCTGTTCCATTCAGGGGTTTTCATGTAAGCAATTATTTGGGATTTCTGCCACGTTTTACCCCCTAAAGCTGAACAATCACCTCTTTGCTTGCGGCTAAGAAAGTAGATCTTTCAGAGCACATGGCATTCATACCTCACATATTCATCAAGGCACAAATAACACTTTCTTCTGTTTATCAAAACATTTTAAATTAAATATTAAAAATTAAAATGCTACAATCTTTGCCATTAAATATGAACGGCAAATGTGAGTCTTAAATCGGACTTACCTCATTGCAGATATTCAAAACAACATACATTCGATTGCCTAAGCAAATGCATATTTGAGCTTATATAGCGAGCGCCATATATCAGCCTAATTGCTGCAGATGAGTACAGCTATACCAATTAAGCCTGTATAATATTACCTCTAATCACCTTTGATCACATCCTATGAGGACTCACCACCCTTGATGAACATTAATTACATTCAAATGTAATCCATTGAAATTAGTCAATGAACCAGTGGTACCTATAATATTACCACTCACTACTATAATGTGTATGTGATGGCTTATTTATGTTTGTGCACGGACTGCAGGCAGGGTTTTGTATATCCTGTCAAGAGAGGCTGCCATGTGCAAGTGAAACGGAATCAAGTGTTTCGCATGATCGAAAGGCTTGAAAACAATCTCCGAAAATATATGCAGACATCACACATATTTCAACATAAACTGGCTTGTGCACACAATTCGCACAAACACAGATAATTACTGCACACAAAGACAGCAAAGGCAGTCTCGGTTGGTGGCAGTGTTACCTCCACCAGGGACGTTTACCGTCAGTTCTCATCTCATCACCACATGACCTTGTGCACTTGCAGTGGATGGATGGAGATCCATGAATGAAGAGAGGGAGAGAGATTGTGTCCGAGGGTTAACATTAGCAATGATTCCTCCCCCAAGGTTTTACAAGGACATGCAGCGTACGTGCAAACACACATGTATGAGCGGAAGCACACACAAACACAAACATACACTTGAATCCCCTCTCTCCCTACTTCCATCTACTGAAATGTACCTTTGTAATATATTAGCTTTCTTTGCAGATGACGTTGACAATGTTTTTTGTGCTCAGTGTGGTGATTTTGGGAGAAGTAGAGCATGTAAAGAAAGACCTAAATAACTTAGAAATATAGTTTGACGATAAGTAACTGTAGAAGAATTACATTTCAAATTGACTTTATTGGATTCCAACCAAGACTTTGGTGTTGTTATTGTATTTTTCTTGTCAAAATGTAAGCTATAAGTCTTGGGCAACAATAAATAATGTGGTGGTGTAGCTGTTGATATTGATTTCTCTTATCTCCATTGCTTTCCCCACTTTCTTCTTTTCCTTAACCTGACCATTCCTCTTCCTATCTATACCACCATCCTTCTCCTCTTCACCCTCTTAGGAGATCTCAGACTACGATCTGCAGGAGTTAGTCATGAAGTCGATCGGTCGGCTGACGTTGGTGCGGCAGACATTCCCCATGCCCCAGAACGCGAGTCAGCGCTGTGTTAAACACAACCACAGGATTAACAATTCCCTGTGTGACCCTAAAAACCCCAGGTCTCATCAGCTGGAGGTAAGTTAGTTTGGTGATTTTTATTTAAGGCTAAAAGGTTAAATATGAAGGTTAATACAGAAAGCTGAAAAGCTTCACAAGAAAAAGAGATTTATCTTTGTCTAAATCGCCACTATCAAAGAGAACCTGAAATTAGATTCAGTCATTTATTTTATTTAAAGCGGAGAGAGGTGTACATTGGGAATACAGTAAATTGATTGTTCACAACATTATTGGGCATCTTTGCCCCCAATAAAAATGAACTGATACTGTATACGTCATCAGTGCGAAAGACTTAAGCTAAAATGAATAGAGCTTGATTTGTGGTGATATCACTGACAAAGACATATCGTTTCCTCAGCTTTTCGTCTCAAAGATTTTTATTTTTTTATTTCTTGTTCCAATTCTGTACTCAAGCTAAATTGATGTTGAGTATGCATCCCAAAACTTTACATGACAGAAGATAGAGATTCACACATTACCAAATAAGTGTTTAATTAAAAGACTAAAATTGTACTTGACTTCAAATACCAAAGGTTTTAAAGGTTTGTCAGTGCAATATTGTATGGTGCAGCATCAGAGACCAGAGCATCCACCAATAACCAAATGGGAGGTGCGAACCAGCTATTGAATTTCCTCAAAGTTTTAAAAAAAAAAGCACTGGCACACTGTGTTGCCAGTTTACTGACAACCCTCTACCATGCCCTCCTTAAAAAGCCGCCAAACAAATAATGCGATGTCAGACAGAGCAAAAATGGTTGTTACAACAATCAGATACAAACATTAAATGCTTAACTTGAGTGGTACCCATGTGTCTCTGAGTTACATGCTGTACATTCACAAAACCTTTGATTTCATCTTTTATGTTTGGTTATACATGGCTCTCTTTAAATGTATTTAGAATCTGATCTGGTTCTTCCATTTTGTATCATAAAACTGCTCCAGGTGTTTTGAGTTTGACACTTCAACATGTCTCCCAATCCAAAGCTTCCCATTGAACCAGGGTTGCTGATTTGACATTGTTACAGCTCGTGCCTTTAAGCTTTTGTACCTGGAACATTCATCATTTGGGAAATAGCTTTCTCCCCCCTATACGTGTTTTTTTCTGAAACCACACAATTTAACTGACAGCATGCTCAAGGAAAACACAGTGACAGTTTTTCCTCCACTTTCACATTTTCTTTACTTTTCTTACATGTCCCCAGGGTGGCAATATGTATGCAATTACTACACCTGTGTGTGTGTGTATGTGAGTCATCAGGCTTCCATCAAAGACAGCAGAGAAAAGGGAACACACTCTTATTTATATGTCAAGAAAAAACTGAAAATTGAATTAATGTGCTGTTGATTTATATGGTTGCATCAGACCCTGGGGGAACACATTTGATGAAAGTTGGAAATACATTCAAACAGAAACGTGGTCTTAATACGTTACCTCCCTTTTTTAGTCCTAAGATGAAACCATGCTGTGCTTACAACCACTATTATCAATGAATGGACCGTTTTTATTTTTTATTAATAACATAGGACAAGATGAATAATATACCACAAAGGTTAAATACTACCTTCATTCCTAAATGTATTTTTTTATTATCCTGATAAAACCCTACATCTGGTTGTAGCCTTGCCACACAGTATGCAAAATACAGACATTGGTAACTCCTGAAAGCCCTGAAGCAGTAAATAATACACGTAGATAAAGCTTGTGTGTCTAATATGAATCAGGTGCTTCTCAAGTGCAAAAAGCTAGCTTCGAGAATCCAAGCCCATTCAACGCAATCATTATATGTTGTGTGGAGTCTACTCCTATGTGCTCATTCTACTGTGGAGGGCTGAGGGTGTGCACGTGACTACGTATGTGTGCATTTGAGTGGAACTCATTTCAGTCAAGGACAATGTGTTTTGGAAAAGTGAGAGCGGAAAACATCCCTGTACACATGTTCTGTTTGACATCCGTTGTTTGTGTGTGTGGGAGAGTGAGTGAGTAAGTGAATGATTGTGTAGGTGGTGGATATGTGAGTGGTAAAATTTGAAAAAGGTATGGAAGAGAAAGACAGACAAATATATATATATATATATATATATAGAGAGAGAGAGAGAGAGAGAGAGAGAGAGAGAGAGAGAGAGAGAAAGCAGATCAGCAGTCAGAGAATGGCTCAGAAGACCAATTTCACACTGCACTGAAGCACATCAACTGAGGCTGACCACACACAGACACACACAGACACACACACACACACACACACACACACACACACACACACACACACACACACACACACACACACACACACACACACACACACACACACACACACACACACACACACACACACACACATACTGAGTGCAGAGCCCACTGATCATTGAAGCTCCCAACAGTGCAGCAGATTTTCACTTTAATTTTCTGAGACAGTGAGATGGAATGATAGACGGACAAAGACAGAAAGTGAAACACTACTACAAAACTGTGAGAGCAAGGCGACTTCTAAAGAAAGTGTGAAAAAAGTTTCCCCTTTCTCGTTTCCCTTTCGTCCTGTCTGTCAGAAAACTATTTGACATTTAACAAGGAGTATTCTGTCATCTTATCATCTCTTATATAAATGTTTTAAGTGTAACTTGACATTGCCACGTTCCCACTTGGTTTCCATGCATTTCAGAAAAGCATGCTGGAAGGAGATTGATAGACTGAACAAGCCAGACACCGCTCAGACATATAGTGTACTCTACGTGTACTGAAAGTATCTAATAGCCTGGAATAAAATTCAATGTTTGAGTTTGGACACCAGCTGTTTAAAATATTTCCCAACGGTTTTTAATTCTTAAGAAGCAGAATAGTCCTAAATCATAAAAGCCAGATGTGTTACATTTGGTTGCATTATTCCTTATGTACATGCAAAACCACCTCACTAAATGTAGTTGTTGGTTTATAACAACTATCTAATGTAACATCTGCCTTTGAAGTTATTGTTTTTTTAAACCTGTTCAGGAATGAATGGGAACATTAGTGTGAAAACCAAATTGAAACACTAAAAGCAAAATGTCTGCATTTATTCTATCACAATTTATTTACAATTTTACATTTTTTTTATATCTCTGTCATTTATTTTTCAATAGATCACCAACCGCTATATTTATGATAGTGTGTTGCTGCTGGCCAACACCTTCCACAGAAAGCTGGAGGACAGGAAGTGGCACAGCATGGCCAGTCTGAGTTGCATCAGGAAGAACACCAAACCTTGGCAGGGTGGCAAGAGCATGCTGGATACCATCAAAAAGGTATGAGAGCGCACACACTGTTCCCCTCACGCATTGAAGAAAGGAACTCAACCACAGAAAGTGTGCAATCATGCATTCTTTGTCGCTATGGCACACACCTAAGCACACACACACACACACACACACCAACACACACACACACACACACACACACACACACACACACACACACACACACACACACACACACACATACAGCCCCTACAAAAACACATACACACACAGCTGATTTCTGGATGCATGGACACATATGGTGACACACATTCTAGGCCCTATGATACTGAAATGAAAACATTCTGCAAAGTTAAAAGTGGTGCTAAAAATTTTGTCCAGATCATCTCCATGAACACAGATACAGTCATGGAGTGAGCATCTATGAAATACAAATCAATATCACTCTTATTTTCCCAAACAAATGGTTATTGAAAAATTAACTCAAAACTTAAAGTTATAATATTTAACATTTTACCAACAGTATAATTCATATCCATGGTTTATATATTGTGCTCATAAATATATTTTGGGTTCACAAAAGAATATTCAGACTTAGACATTGCTGATCCAGGATACAATCAATATTGTGTACAGAAGTTTGCAACAATGAGTCTTTTAAAACAAAATAACAGTAAAAGAGATCAATACAATCTGATTTATACTAAATGTAATGCAAAAAGTGAAATGCTCCCCATTCCCTGATTTATATTTCTTTTGAGACCCATTGTAACCTGACTCTCACCTCAGTTCATGTGCCGTCCATCTGTTTCATCGGCCTCCTGTGGTTCTCTGCCGCTGTGTTAGGCTTGTAGGTAGGCATGCCAATTTCAAAATGGCTCATTAATACAGTATTTAAAAAATAATTAAAAAACAAGTTGTACTAAGACTTATTCGCAATTTATATGGCACAAATTAAACTGTGACTTGATTAATACAGGAAAAATAGCAAAAGCATTGGCCTATTCCCTAAAATAACTACATACAAGTTCAGTTTAAGTTTTTCACTATTTTTGGATGTGTCTCAGGTTTATCTTTCAGCTGTAGGAGAGAAACACATTTTCTCGTATTTCTCATTTAGGAGCATATATTAGCATTTCAAGACATTGTGCTCATTATATGAAACTTTGGAAACCACGCATTATTGTTCCTCGGCTGAGACACTCTAGTTGAAATAGCAATGTCATCCCTCGGTATAAATAAAGTCCTCTCCAAGGAGGGTGAATGACATGGAGGAGGCTGTAAATAAGCATTTGTTTGTAATGTTCTTATCAAATGGAAATCCAATTTGTGTTCATTAATTAGATTGAAAGTTTCTAAGTTGCTTTCTGCGTTTAATAGACTTTATGACCCCAGTGCTCATAAATTCAAAGGATGGCATACCTTAAAAAAACACATGCATCAATCAGCAAGTTCCTGAACAGTTGACTTTTGGGAGATAGAGGATTTCATCCTGCAGCTGTAATTTTGAATCTCTGCGTTTCACCTTGAGTTCAGTCTGGGGTTCGGCAACACTTTCATCACTGTTAAATCCAATTGGATCAATGCCCTCTGTTTTGATATCAATAAAAAAACGACTCCAGGGATAGTACTTTGACTGAATAATGAAGCCAAGTGAAATGCTAATTTTGGATTAGTGTCAGACAATAACAAATGATGTGCAATGGCTTTCAGATCTATCTCTGCATTTCACCTTGAGATCAGACTCTAATTTGGCAACACTTTCATCAGCCAGCCCTGGCTGTTAAACCAACCCTAATGTCTGTCTCCACAGAGCTGAGCTAAAGAGCCCTGAGCAGTAATAGAGTGGAGTTCAGCAGACTGCCATCAGTTCCATTTTACACTGTATCAGCACTCTGCTTTACTTACTCTGCATGCCTGTGTGATTAATCAACGTTTTGGTATGTGGGGCCATTATGATAATAAAACACTCATTTGTGCATGTTGATGAGGAGCTCTATTTATGTTGTTGTTTGGTTTTCAATGACACATTCATAGTGGAAAATGCAGCTTTAAAACAGCTGTTACAATCATCCTTAAAGTCAGAAGTGTATGCTGTGTATGTGCTTGAACTGTTTGTAGACAGAATGTCCCTAACCATTCAGATGCGTTCTGTATACCCCTTTGGGTCTCAGTGGCTCAACCATATTCATATTCATTCATTCATATTTTCAAATTGTATTGATACATTGTAATGCACATTAAGTTTAAGTTTAAAGAGCCCCTGAGGTTCATTCAGAGTTCAAGCTTAACGCTTATTTTATTATTGCTATTTTTATAAAACTGACTTCATTAAACATATTTAAATTATTTCTTCTTATTTATTTGTCAGATTTATTTTCCAGTCATGATTCTATTGGCAGGTTTCTTGTATCAGGGGCAATTAAAAAAAAAAAACTCATTGTTATAAATGTATTACTCCAATACTGAGCAGCCAACATTAATTTACTGAATAATTATGAAAGGCAGTGAACTGTATCCAAGCAGATTTCATGAAGCAAATAAACATGTACTTTATTAAGTGTGTGTGTATGTGTGTGTGTGCGTGTGCGTGTGCGTGTGCGTGTGCGTGTGTGTGTGTGGTGTGTGTGTGTGTGTGTGTGTGTGTGTGTGTGTGTGTGTGTGTGTGTGTGAGAGAG
>NW_011369945.1:21505259-21517879 GCF_000735185.1 Notothenia coriiceps
TTTGAGTGTGTGTGTGTGTGTGTGTGTGTGTGTGTGTGTGTGTGTGTGTGTGTGTGTGTGTGTGTAGTGTACTGTATGTATGTAGTGTACAGTGTGTGTACAGTGTGTGTACAGTACAGTGTGTACAGTGTGAACAGTGTGTGGTGTGTGTGTGTGTAGTGTACACAGTGTGTGTGTGTGTAGTGTAGTGTACACAGTGTGTGTGTGTAGTGTGTGTGCAGTGTGTAGTGTGTGTACAGTGTGTAGTGTGTGTACAGTGTGTGTAGTGTGTGTACAGTGTGTGTACAGTGTGTGTGTGTACAGTGTGTGTGTACAGTGTGTGTGTGTGTATTCGGATATGCGTGTGAGTGAATTTACATCTCAAAAGAGTACATTATACGCCGCTAGTGCAAAGTTCAGACTCGTTGCTCTCTCATTAGCATTATTACACACACATATGCGTGCAGTTTATTGCAAAAAAAAAATTGCCATACATTTAAAGTAAGATTTTCCACAAGCGGCAAAACATAGTTCTTTAAAGTTTCCTCTCTTGGTCACATAGATCGTATGCATGAACACATACGGTATACTATTCCTACAAAAACACGTTGTATTCAGTAGCTGTTCTTACTGTAATGAGCAGATATAATAAGTCTAGGGGTCAGACAGATGATTCATGTGTCTGCTTTATTGAGAGCACTTAATACATCTGATCTTTAAAACTTAATTTAATGTCAAACCTTTCAGCCAGAATTATTGATGAGGTCAAATAATACCGACAAGATTAAAGCTCAAACAAGAATAACAACAGTGATGATTGCAATACCATAATCATTTTGCCAAGTAACAACAGTCAAAAAAACACCTTTTATCTTGTGTTTGCAGAATGGAGTGAGCGGCCTCACCAGTTTCCTGGAGTTCGATGACAATGGCTCCAACCCCAACATCTTCTTTGAAATCCTGGGAACAAATTATGGAGAAGACAGGGGACGAGGAGTAACTCGGGTAAGTAGTTAAAGAAAAACCCCTTGTGTTTGGTGTATTACTGTGGGTGGGGGGGGGACTCATTTCGGGAGTGGATTTACATACTTTTTGGGATTTGCCAGGGAATTTCACTGCACCTGCATCTAATATTCATTCAGGCATTCCTTTCCCAAGGCTGTCACTGCTTTGCAACAGAGTACAGCTCTGCCACCGTTCTTTATTTACTAGATTTTGTGTGCAGCCTTTTATATCTTTTGTATTTCAAAAGTTAAAGTGTCTTATATCTTTAAATTCCATGGCCCACTTTGTTTCAACGTGTGTGTGTGTGTGTGTGTGTGTGTGTGTGTGTGTGTGTGTGTGTGTGTGTGTGTGTGTGTGTGTGTGTGTGTGTGTGTGTGTGTGTGTGTGTGTGTTCAGCGACTGCAATGACTACTGATTCTGTTCAAGTTTTATGATTGAATTGTTTGGTTCAGCATGTCNTTAAAATGTGTTGTAACTGCGTTACTGAGCATTGTAACGGGTAATATATTACCCACATTTCATTAGTAATGCGTTACATTACTTAGTTACAGCAAAAAGTAATATATTACTGTAACTCCGTTACTTTTGTAACGCGTTACACCCAACACTGGTGTTCAGCGACTGCAATGACTACTGATTCTGTTCAAGTTTTATGATTGAATTGTTTGGTTCAGCATGTCAGATCACAACATACTCCTGTTGTATGCTACGCAATTTATGCTTGGATAAGCATACTTCCTTGAAATATGTCAATTTATGTTTTGAGAAAGTATACTATTACAGCTTTTGTTGTCTTAACATGCACTGATGCATAAGGATCAGAGAGTCCATACTGACATCACTGACTAATCAGTGTTAGTGGATTATGCATATAGGTGTGAAAACAGTTGGGTAAAAATATGTGACCCAGACTTGCAATGTTTAATCCCATAAGATTCCATTGGACACAGAGATAGACATACACACAAAAACACACCGTATAGTGTGTGTCCTCTACACCAGAGGGGTCTCTTTGCAGATAACAGTTAAGATAGTGAGCTGTGATTATGAATAATGTGGTGAGACAGCAACATAATGCAGCATGCCATCACAGACAAATGTAATCTTTAAAGCACAGCATATAATTACATTTAGGGACAATTCCCTAATCAGAGAGCATAATTACTTCTGAGGGAATTAAGGAACGTGTTATACACTATTCCTGCCACAGTCCCTTAATACTCTGAACATTTATTGGTCTGTCATTGGTATTGAATGAAACTAATACATGGAATAAAATGACTTGGTAGAGGCTAATATTCCTCTTGCAGCTGAATTGTGCTTTGTTGAGTGATGTAGCCCTCTAAAGTGGTGTTAATACAGAGCAGATCAATTGAAGGTGGAAATCTGACCCCCCCACGACCATGAAGAAAAGCCAGCGAAAAGCCCCGCGTGACCCGCTGTAAGTTATGATGTAAAGGGAAAAGATAAAGGAAATTATAACCCAAAGGTAGCGGGGGTGTTCTCATGTCGTTCAAGCATTCCATCGTGTTATGTTCACATGTGTCTCTGACAATAACTGCCTGTCTATTAAAATGATTTCTTCTATTCTGCATGGAGAGACAGAGACACTTTAAATGTGAACAATGACCTCAATGTAAATTGATTATTATTAAAAGCAACTTTCTCTCACCCAAGGTTAACATCTTCCCTTATATGATGATGGCATGAGTGATAATACTTCATTCTCAGGTTCATTACACGATAGCTCCATTATGGTTGTGGTGCTTCCTCTTAAAATGCCCTCTCGAATAGGTTTACATTATGATAATAGAAAAAAATAAGTGACTTGAGGTATAAATCCAACTTGAATTGGAAATATTTGTTTAACATTGACCTTTGAGTGAAGGATATGCTCAAAGCAGCTTTCTGTGTCAACCATTTAAAAGACAAAAAAAAGCACAAATCACGACGAAAACTGTGTAAACTGACCCGATAAAAGCATTACTGTACGCATCTGCCAACATAATGAATATATCATAACATATTTGTTGGCTTGGTGTTTCACAGAAACACATATTAGATTACCTGATACTTTGTGAGTCCTCTTGCATTCCCTGTTAGCAACATTAAGGGACCATCAGCAGCCATAACTTAATTGAAGTGTTATGTTCAGTGTTGCAACATTATAATGTTAGTATTAACATTCCCCACGGTCACATGTTAAGAGACTAATCTCCTTAGCATTTGCAAACCTTCCTTGGAGTATCGTTCGTTCTATTATTTAGCCTTTACCCTGTGGTAATATTTTGTCTTAACAGTTGGGGACACTGACAATGACCTTCCCTACAAGAAATATGTCTCGCATTTATTTTTGAATACATTATAGATCATTTATTTCACTCTCACTCCATCTCTCTCTCTCGCTCTCTCTCTCTCTCTTTCTCTCTTACTCTGCCCACGCCATGTCCATTTACGTCCATGCTTTATTAAGTAAAATGCATTTTTCTTGTACTCAACTGCTTTCAAGACACTGACGCATCCATACAAAATATAGATAATGGCTGCAACCCCATGTTTTTTATATAGGAGAGTCATTTTGTGCCTGCAATAAAGATTCTGAATTATTGACAGCAGGCCTAGAGGAGACTAATTACATTGTGTCGGCTGTATATTTAAATATAAAGTGAGTGTGTCTCACTGATCACACCATTACCAGTATATGCATACTCTCTTAATTATAGTATTCACTTTACATTCTGTTGAGAATACCACTTATCCTGATATTTTTGTTCCAATTCTCCCTCAATGCTCTGTGCCTCTTTCAGTCTTTCATCTCTGCTGTGTGTCTGCATAATGACGGACATACAACCCAACATTTCCTATTGTCCTTGTTAACCTTAATTAACTTCATTTTTCTGAAGGCGTATCTCATTCTCCTCTACTCACTTTCCTCTTTACCTTTTTTTTTATTTTATTCCCTCCCTTAACCTGCCTGCTATTTTTTAAATCGCCCCATTCCCCCCTTTCTCAATTGTTAATACTTACTGTCGTGAGATAAATCCCTATCATATATCTCACATATGCATATAGTCCTCTCGAGATAATGATAATAGCAGACACATCAGATTGTCATAATTGTTAATGTGACACTGTGGCAGAATTAGTTTTCTGCTCCATTACCTTCAGTGGCTATACATTGGAGACTATATTTCAGGCATGCCAGGCTCCACTGCTCTCTTATATTTCGGCGACAAGTCTGCCATGTGTAATTGCTTTGTTAGATATCTGCAAAATCTTGAATGACATCAGAGAGAGAAAAATCAGATTTACGCTTTAGAAGCAGCACAATAAAACGGGTTGTGGCTAAGCAGGTAGCAAAAGGAGGATAGGGAGGGGTAGGAGATGAGTGAATGGAGAAAGATAGATATGGTGCTAGATAAAGGAAAGGGTGAAGGAGATAAAGGTAACATGAAACAGAGAGGAGAGTTAGAGAGACAGCTACAGTAGCACACAGATAGATGACCTAATCCTTTTAGATCCCATACCGGAGATAGAAATGCACAGGTCAGAGAAAAGTCACAATAATAACACTCTTACTATCTCACACATGCTCTCTTTTCTCTCTCAAACGAGCACATGTTCTGAATCTTTTGGAAGAGACACTGAAATATGTTCCCTCTTTACAAGAATCAATGGCCTGCAAACTACAGTGTTCTTAAATTGAGGTCACCTTCAATTATCATCTTCAGTCTCATCTGGTGAATTACGCTAAGTAATTTCAGAGAGTCATGAGACCTTGGTACCCTGCTCACAGTCCTGTCATCATGTGAGAAACATTTCTTTTAAACGAATGAAGCACGTTTTCTTTTTTACGGCTTAATGATCCTATTAACTGAAACACACACATAGCTGCAGTTCACTCTAGAATGCATGCAAGCCAGTGCGCAAACATATTTACATAGATGTTCTGGCATGCTTGGAAATGCTAAACTAACCCTTTTGGGTTACCGAAAGTAAATAATATAAGAATATAAGAAATGCTAGGTCTCCTCTACTTTCATCGAAACAAAGGGATATAAGCATTACCCATTTCAAATGAGTTACAAGGAGGGTTCCTTTTGTGTGACATAGTTTCTCTCACAAAGCTACAGGGACATACAAAGTTGTTATTATCCTTTTTCATAAAATGCAGAGAAAATACTATATTCTCAACAGACATGTATTAACCTATTGCTCAGGATTATGTTTTTCTCCTTGTGGCTAAAACATATCGGGAAAAAAGACAATGTTTCACAAAAGAAGATGAACCTTCTATGTAACTCGTTTTAACTCTTTTGAATTTACAGTACTACTGCTTTAAAAAAATAAAAATCATATCTATATGATTTGTGTTTTGTTTTTTTCAAAGAGCATTTTGTTGACATGGTCATATATGGAGACAATCTCTATGTCTCATCCAACTATGAAGAGATTCATTCAATGAATGCCGGCAGCCTCATTTGTTTGTGTTTTGGAGAGAACGTCAGGTCTTTCTCTGGCACTACATTGTGCCTTAAAACATATTTGTGCTTATTCTCAAACGATCACCTGTTATTGGCTCACAGACCAATATTCTGTCCCTGGTCTTTATCAGATTTCATGTTCATCTGCTCACAGTGCAGAAGAACACCAGACTCTTCCACATATCAGCTGTTAAATCTAACATTACTGAAATATTTGCACTGGCATACTGTATTTGATCTTAGTGTAGTGTGTTAGCATCCTTACATTTGCACACACATAGCTGAGGCTCATGGGGAAGTTATTAGTATGACAGGTGATTCCTGGTAATCCTGGCATTAGATGAAAAGTGATTTCAATTCTTCCTAAGGGGAACATGAACATCTCTACCAAATGTCATGGCTGTATTCAGTAGCTGTCAAGACATTTAACTCAAAACCTCAAATGTCAAGCTCATGGTGGTGCCAGAGGAAAAGTCAGGGGGTTAGTATTAGAATACGTCATGTGGGAACCGTGCATATCT
Source organism: Notothenia coriiceps (assembly GCF_000735185.1). Classification (NCBI taxonomy): domain Eukaryota; kingdom Metazoa; phylum Chordata; class Actinopteri; order Perciformes; family Nototheniidae; genus Notothenia; species Notothenia coriiceps. Next base: position 21,511,249 of record NW_011369945.1, read on the forward strand.
GTGCAAAATGTAATGTCAATCCATTTAATAGTTATTAAGATATTTCCATCTGGACTGATAGACTGACCAGCCAACTGAAATCACTATCCCTCAGTTGTGATCCTTCCAAATTAAACAAAAGACTATGAAGAGGCACATCCTAATACATCTAGGTAGATAATAATGTTGTTGTTTTTTTAATGACATTTTATACACATTTTGGTTTTGTCTAGAGGCCTTGCAGGCATCCTCTAACCACTCTAACCACGGTACAAAGTGGTGAGGATGCAGCTCTAAAGGGCAAACTAACCAGTGCTATTTTAGGGAGGTTAGATGAGGGGCAACACCACTGGAAGTCATTATTACAATTATGTAAAACAACTCTTGCGGGCTGAGTTGAAGGGGTGATAAGGAAAGAGAGGGTAAAAGAGTGATGACTCATGTATAGCAAAACAATGAAATAAGAGGTGTGCATTATGTGTCAGGAAAGTAAGACAGTTAATAAGTTAGAGAGAAAGTCAAGTAACTATGAATAAATCAGAGGAAAAAGGAGGCTAATCTGTGTGAAAAAAGCAAAGAGCGAACGGCGGAAAGATAGTGACGGAGAGAAGAATATCTCACAGGGGAAAGATCCCTTTTCCCTCAAATGTTCCGTTGTATTAGGTAGATTTGCATGTATCTTTATGCAGTGTGTCTTCCCCACCTTCAGGCCTGGTGGAAGATTGTGGAGGATGTGGAAAAGGAGGGTAGGTGAACGGAAGGGGAGATAGAGAGGCTAAAGCAATGGGAGGGAAGACGTGAGGAGCAGGGATGGAGGGAAGAGAGGGTGTCATTGATTTGTCCTGCTTCACAGTCTCTTACTCCTCATTCCTTCTCCGTCATCTAACCTGATATAGGTGTGTGTGTGTGTGTGTGTGTGTGTGTGTGTGTGTGTGTGTGTGTGTGTGTGTGTGTGTGTGTGTGTGTGTGTGTGTGTGTGTGTGGTGTGTGTGTGTGTGTGTGTGTGTGCGTGCGTGCGTGCGTGCGTGCGTGCGTGCGTGTACGTGTGTATATTAAATGGATCTTCAAGAAAAAAAAACGATTATATGTTTTGTTTTTTAACTAGCAGATATCTTAGACATTCTGGCTAACAACGACTTGGCACAATGAAAGCCTGCACTGTCTCATTAATCTTGTTCTCATAGTCAAGTTGCTGGGTTACCATGCAGTTAAAACTTAGAACAGAACCCAGGTGATTGTTGGAGCAATTAGCGCCTTCATCCTTTATTTTGACTGAGATTAGCTGTTTCCTCTTGCTTAGTCCAATCTCAACATTAACTCNGGTAAACAAACATACTCTACTTGAGTATTCTAGATTTTTTTAGATATATGTGGTTTTATTGGTAAAGGAGAGTTTATAACAAGTGTTTAGACCTTTTTAGACACTATTCATTCGTGAAGAGGAAACGGCTTCTATTGGTACGGGTGGAGTGTCCACCATCCGTATAGTCTACGACTATCTGTCGTACTAATAACGTGGCCACACGGCAATCTCGTCCGTGTATTTTCCGGTGAGACTTTGCAATTCAAAACGAATTAAGCCCCCCCAGACCCCCCCCAGGTTTATTGGATTCCCAATTTGGGGATTGGATTGTACAGTGGGGTAAGTCGCGTACAAACCCTACGAGAACCTAGCGCATATGCTTGCCGCACAAGGTCAAAGGACGGTTATAGGTCTGTTGAAGCGTGTCGGTTAACGTCTCCTCACCTGGTTGTAAGGTGTCAGGTGTTATATGTTGGACTAAGTTGAGATACGCTTCCTCTACACAACATGAGATATCGCTACTCTGGTTATACCAGTCTAGTTGGTTTAGAGCGAGTTGTATGTCCAAAGCTGAGGTCAGTCTAAGTGGAGCGTTCTGACCGACGTCTTGTCAACGACCAAAACTTGTCTTGACCTAGGATGCGATACTAGCATATGCGGCTAGTGTTGTAGGGTTTGTACGACTTACCCAGTACACTATAAGAACTACTACCCAAATCCCTGAAATTTTTGGAATCCCATAGCGAACTGAGTGGAGTAGTTGGGTGAGGTATAATATTCGTTTGAACGTGATGAGAAGTGCTCACGGAAAAACATGAATTTTCACTCCGTTCTTGAACGATGTGTTGACATACACGAATTATTAGGTTACCACAGATAGAGTTACGTAGACCTATACGGTGTGGATCATCTTACACTATCTAAATAGAGCCAACACTAAAGTTTCCTGGTCACGTCGACATGAGTGGATAGTGCGAAGAAGGACTAAACATTGTTATAAACTGACCTCCTTTACCAATAAATTATTTCACAGTTAATTATATACGTTTTACAAACTTGTCTAGAAACTCAAGTAGATGTAGTTGGTTGACTTCGTATTTGTTTTCACAGTCCGTAAGAAAATAAAATCAATGTTACATGTAAACACTCGGAAGTCAAATTTTCGAGACGACTAACGCTAGTGACGTTTGACTATATAAAAGGGTCAGACCTTTGTTATATTAAAAACCACTCGTTGACAATCCCTTATTAAACGAATCCATAAGTTGGAAGCTGGTCAATAAATTAAAAGAGGAGAGTGACAAGAGAAAAGGTACCGTTATCCAGATGCCGGGACCATACGACGATAGCGCAGCAATCCTCCTCGTCGAACCCGCGTAACAAACAACGGTCAGATACTGTCTCGTGTCGGGCGGTACTTCCATCAAATGATAAGTCTGTTTCCAAGGGACCACGTTTATAAATAGACATACCTGCAGTCGAGATCAATCTAAAGTCCCAGGTAGTTACAAAAATCAGGAGTGACTACTTCTTACAAACCTAATATACGTGAGGCTTGATCAATGTTTGTAACTCGACGTCTTCAAGAAGTCTTTAAACAAACCGTTGAGCACGGTGTGGTGGACAGAACAGTAAGAGGTCCGGATTCGAGTGTTTATTTTGGTGGTCACAAACGGTAGTTTCCAGGTCGAGAGGGCACAGAGAGACCTCAGGACTGGAGGGTAACGATGTCTTTCAACTTTAAAGGGGGTGCTCGTTGGTTTTTATTTTCAGGACGAAGTTTGTCAAAACTTTACCTTTATGGTCGAGGTGGGGGCAGTCGTCCCCGTACGACTTCCCCGCTCAACCAATACTAGTCCTGACGCCACACAAGAGGCAACCACCCCTGCATCCATACGCCAAGGACATTACTTTGCTCCCCAATATTTGTGCCTTGAGAGCGATTTCCGTCCTCGGCACACCAATGAGCGTTTTAAGGTGTACAAGTAAGAGTATATGGGACAACTACATGACAACGGAACGCGAACAACAATCCATGGCATCGTAGAAGTGCACAAACACGCCTATAGGGCTCTAGCTCCGGCTCTGCAACATGGCTCCGAAAACGAGGTGGTACGAACCTCAATAGAGGGGGATGGACCCTAGTCAAGGACAATGGAGTACGGTTTTGGGTGGGGGAGCGCACTTCTTGAGTGTGAGGTTCCCATTACCTGTGACGGTTCAGACGACATTACGCATGGGAATAGAGCTTGACGAGATAATCTGTGAGGGTAGACAATTACAGCGGTACTTTATACTTTTACTGGGACAAGTGAAGGAGGAAGGTACATCCTCGTGTGGCCCGCGGGTGGCTAGGGATGAGCACTACCTGCCTCCCCGCAAACCTGGACGCCGTCCCTGAAATAGTCGGTCAGCCGGAGAATGGAGACCTTCTACACCACGCCGCCGCGTACCGGTTCCCTGAACGCCCAGTGTCCAGTGTGCATGCCGGTGGTAGGACCCCGTGGTTTACTTCTCTCTAACACCAGCTCCCTTCGTGATAGATGTACGTTTATCAACCTACGATATAAAGCATACCGGCATATATCTTGATAAATATTTTTACCTGATACGTTATTCCGGACGTACCAAGTAAAGATCAAAATTTGATTTTGACATTTAGACGGCCAAGGTTTTGACTGGATTTTTGCCAGAACTCCTAGAAAGGGAGGACAGACAACTGTCACCGGTTTGGTTGAGTAAGTCAACAAGAAATCATAATTCGGCTGGATTGCAGTCGTTGTTTTCTGTTTCGAACGTGAGAGGGGTCGGGTCATGATAGATTTTTGTTGAGAATGTAGTTGTCCTGTGTGTGCAAGGTGAGGTGGCGTTTTGTCCCGATTTGAGGGTCGAAAGGACTTGAGAAAAGTGTTGCATTTATATTTTTGTTCAGTGTAATATCAAAGTGTTTACGGCCTTCGGGTGTTGATATCATAATTGTATAACTGAATGAATTGCTAAGAGGAGTCGATTGCTCTACATCTCTTTCAAAGGTTTCATATTTAATCCTGAACCTGAACAGTGTAGCATAGCAACACGGTGCAAAGCAGTCCCTGGTTGTTTTGCTGTAGTTTTAAAAAAAGTTGAAAGATACTTACATTTCTTTCGGCGTTACAGCCATCCTAGCTCGCACCATGTCCAGAGGATAGGTCAGCATAACTGCCGTGAAACCAGCCACAGCCCCGGCCAGGAACCTCGGGATTGGAGGCAGGACTCTGGAGCAGGGACGAAACATATATAAACCTTTCAGAGTTCATGTTACTCCAACCAGACATAAAGAAAACCTTTAGAGTGCTTATTACATTTAACCCTTATGTTGTGTTCGGGTCTCCCGTGACCCGTTTCAACTTAAAATGATATAATAACTACGCTCTAGTTTTTTGTATCGGAACAAGGCTTCATGATATCCTCCACAACAGCTATATAAACACTACAAAACTGATTTTGACCATTTTAGCCAAGTCTGAAGGTCTCTAAAAAGAAAAGTGTATAATTTGGTGTTGGGGTCTGGGAAGACCCAGCAGCATTGTTGTGGGTGACTCGGGGTCAAATTTGGCCCAATCAAGAATTATTCTTTGACTTGAGACACCCCACCCCCTTCATCCACTGTAACAATAATTGTTCGCAACATGCACCTGGTCTCCCCTCCCCCCACGGGAACTCCACCTTTCTCAAAGAATATGTACACTAACACTTGAACCTGAACATGCAACGTGTGCAATATGTGGTGTAATGTGTTTTGGGGCCATACAATAAAATGACAACAGGATTGTACGGTTATGAATGCATAATAAGTTAGCTATGATGTAGTCAAAACAATATTGGATGATAGTCATTTTGTGTGTTTTGGACTGAAACAAATCATGGGTCAAAATTGACCCGCCAACACCATGAACGGTAAGAGCTTTCGAACACAACACAAGGGTTAAAAACAAACTCAACAGTCAAGACATCTATCAATATACCCTGACACTCACTTCCCCTGAAAGCCGTAGTAGCCTCCCAGCATCCTCGTGTACTGCTCGTGCGCACAGAACTGGATGGCAGCGTACGGGATGACTCGCACCATGGTGGCAGAGTTCCCCCTCCACAGGCTGAAGAAGCCATTCTTCAGGTAGGTGCGGTAGATCAACCTGTAGGCCTCCTGGAATGTAATGCACACATATTAACACACACATTGATTGATGATAAGCTATTGTTGTTCAGATTTGTGTCTGTAAAACTTCTTCCTGTGATGTATTCTTTAAAAAAGGTCAAAATGAGAACTATTAACCGTGAATTCAACTTTAGTTTTGTGAATGGATCTCTTGTTATGAATGAGAATCAGACAATTGTTACTATAGAATTGTGATCAAACTTACCTTACCAGAGAATCTATCTGAAGACACTAAAAAACAAAACATATGTGCAATATAAATATTCACATTATTTGTATTTCTATTCATTTGATCTATGTTTACCTGACTACAAGTATGTCTTTATTCTTTTATTGATTGCTGCTTGTCTTATTTTAAAACTGAAAAGCACTTTGGTCAACTGAGGCTGTTTTAAATGTGCTATATAAATAAACTTGACATTAATCTGAATGCAAGAGCAACCCAGTTAAAACACAAAATCAGTTAAATCAATTTGATAGATCAATGTGGGTTGTTTCTTATCTAAAAATAGATCCACACTTGCCTTGGAAGATGATTTTGGTTCTGTCCAATGGGGCGACAGCTGTCTTGGCCACAGCGCCCGCTAAAGCTCCAGAGAAGATGGAGTTGAGTATGGAGCGCGTCTGCTGCAGGTCCTGCACAGCGATGGAGGAATCTCATTTAGGGTCAGCAACACTAACAGAGTGAAGCCTGAAAAAGTGCCTCCTTATGTGAACAAAGTAGTGTTTGAGATGCTGTTGATCATTAAACCGGAGTTATGAAAGGATAATAGGTGACTGGCCAGCTTACAAATGGGAGCAGATGTCCTTAAAGCCCCTGTCACACTGTCGCGAAATGTACACCCGATGGACACACGAATATTGAATTGTGAATTTCGCACGAAGATGGCCCCGAACCACACACGAAGGCAACATTTACATTACATTTAAGACATACAACTGCAACGAAAGAAACAAAAACAATTATGTTAAAGTACTATGATACTGTACTGATATTTTCAGACTTTGTTCTTTACTTTCTCCGTCTTTATATGTAGAAGATATTAAGTTTTCTCCGTAATGTTGTTTCCATAGCAACAACAACTTCCTGTCAACTCGCCTTCAAAATAATAAAAGCATCTAAATAAAACAGGAAGTTAACCTAAATTACATTT
>NW_011369945.1:21517919-21520073 GCF_000735185.1 Notothenia coriiceps
CACACACCACACACACACACACACACACACACACACACACACACACACACACACACACACACACACACACACACACATCCTCCTACAACAATTCAAGCAAGCAATAAAACAGCTTGCCGCTCATCTGGGAAATTAGAGCAAAGCTCGCTGTTGTCCCTATTTTAATGATCAGTTTGTATAGACTACTATGTGTGTAAGTGTGTAGGAGTGGGTGTGTGTATGTTTAGGTGTGTGGTGTGAAAGGAAGAGGGAGAAAAAGAGAGAGAGAATTATAGTATATGATTGATATGGTAGAAATAAAGGTATAGTTTATTACTTCAGGTCCTGAACCTAACGTGAATACAATGAATACACTCTAGTCCTCACTCTGTTCTTCAACACAAAATTACAAGCGCCAGCCATATCCACACACTAGTTGAACAATAATTGCTAGTGTGTGTGCCCCTTCCCTTCACAACCAACAACTTTATATGTGACTAGGTCAGCAAAGATATATTTTTTTATAGGATTTGGATATATGTAACCCATGTGATAGGTACATCTGTTGTGCAGGGGCAAGGTAGAACATCTAAAGTAACTTTCTCCTGTTGCCTGACAATCATTCAATTCAAATAAGCTGACAGAAAATATACATACAGTAAGGACCTGATTGGTAGGAATATAATCATACTACTACTTAAAGCTATTTCTTTTTTTTGGATTTCCAATATGATGACAAAGACATAAAATGCAGTCACCAAGGCCTGAATTGCAATTTACACTGTGCCATTAATGCAAGTTGATCTCCAAAACTCAAGTCAGCCTTTTAAAACACATAATATATGAAGCCAAAAAACCACCTCTCACACTGTTCAAATCAGGACACTCGTGTGTTTCACATAGGCCAATCCAATCAGAAATGAAGACAATGAGCATCACTCTAAAAGAAAGCCTTAAAAGAGATAAGTGTCATCCATTATTCAGTGTGACTTGAGAAGCTCGTCCAAAGCCAGTGGCATGATTGAATGTCAGTAATGGTACCTGAAGTGATTTTCTTGAGAGTTAATTTAAAGACAGAACAAAAATGAAATATACTCAAAATATGGAGTTAAGCATATATTGTACTATTGTTAGTGGTGTTTATTTGTTTTGAAAAGAGTTTGGAAGTGTTTGTGTTTTTGCTGTGTTTATATAAGAAAAAAAGAGAAACTAAAAGACAGAGAGAGAGAGAAACTGAAAGAGAGAGAGAGAGAGAGAGAGAGAGAGAGAGAGAGAGAGAGAGAGAGAGAGAGCGTGTCTGGGCATTCAGCAATAGCTTAAAATCCTTTTTTTAATTGCAAAGTAAATTTTACAACCCGTACATTGAAGAGATAATGTAACTCTGCTGAGAAAAAACTGTTTTTAATGGACCGTATTTCCTTTTACATTATTACTTTACATATTACACAGTTTATCAGTAATTTGCCAGTATTTTGTATTGCCCTGGTAATTGTTTTCACAGAATCCAATCCTATTAGGGAAGTAGGCAGTTGGGCAGAACTTTGCCTAAGTGGCTTTTTCAAATATAATTGCTTTCCAGGTAGTCTCATTTCAAAGACACAATGACTGTAATAGGCCATAGTTTTCTATATTTTATAATTTCATCATACCAACAATTTGGAACAAAAATATCACATGAAACAAGTGAGCCAAAAGGGCAGGGAATAAGAGAATGGCGTTCAAGCAATTAACTGGAGACTTGGATATGGGTGAGTGAGAACCTGCATGCACACACATTCAAACAGCAACATAAAATGCCTTTATGCTTTGAAGGGAACTACTTTTAAGCTAGTTAAAGGTGAAGAAGGGTGGATGGGCACAAAATACTATGTGGTGGAGATTAGGCAGCCTTTGGTGCAGAGCACTGATACTAGTGCAGCTACAACAAGCTGTCTCCTCTCTGTTAGAGGATGGGTGACAGTAGCGAGAGGGTTGAAACGCAGAGAGATAAAGCAAGGGTTGTTGCTAAACGGTGGATGGGGTTAGAAGGAAAAAGAGAAGGACTGGTTTCCAAGCTGTTAGCAGAACACATGTTGCTCATCAAGCATAGCGCAAGAGGGGGTCGGGGGCACTGTGGAGAGGAAGACAGGAGTGGTGGAAACGGCTCAGCAGCCTTGTCTGTGGGCCGCTACTGTC
>NW_011369945.1:21520118-21528894 GCF_000735185.1 Notothenia coriiceps
CTCCTTTGTCGATTAGAGTCAGTTTTATTTCTACTTCCGCGATTACCGAGGTTGTTAGTGGACCCAAGACAAGTTCAAAAATTGACGTACCTGTCGTTTGAACTGATACTTGGTTCAATTACTCTGTCCACGTCCGAATAGTAACACGGTTCCAGGCAACAATCGGTCTTACAGGGATTCTATAGACGATCACATTTTTTGTTTGTATATTAGCAAAAAAAAAGAAAAAACTTGGCTAGGTAAATTATATGGTGATCGTGCGTGCGTCCGGGTGCGTGCGGTGCGTGCGTGTGTGTGTGTGTGTGTGTGTGTGTGTGTGTGTGTGTGTGTGTGTGTGTGTGTGTGTGTGTGTCGTGTGTGGGTGTGTGTGTGTGTGGTGTGTGTGTGTGTGTGTGTGTGTTGTGTGGATGATAGTCCATCTACTGCCTCTTCCTTACTCCTCATTCTCTGCCACTTCGTCCTGTTTAGTTCACTGTGGGAGCAGAAGGGAAAGCGTAGGGACGAGGAGTGCAGAAGGAGGGTAACGAAATCGGAGAGATAGAGTGGGGAACCCGGGCAAGTGGATGGAGGAAAAGGCTGTAGGAGCAAGGAGCAGCGAGCTGCGCTGGTTAGAAGGTGTGTCCGGACTTCCACGCCCTTGCTGTGTGACGTATTTCGTATGTAGTCGTTTAGACTGGGTCTGTCTGCCTTGTGAAACTCCCTTTTGTCCCTCAGCAACAGGGACACCCTTATAAGAAGAAGGGCAGGTGATAGAACGGCGGCAAGGGGGGAAGATCGAAAAAGTGTGTTTCTAATCGTGAGGAAAAAGGAGGACTAAATAAGTATAAATGAACTGAAAGAGAGATTTGAATATTGACAGAATGAAAGACTGTGTATTACGTGTGGAGAATAAGTAACAAAACGATATGTACTCAGTAGTGAGAAATCGGCGGGAGAGAAGGAATAGTGTATCTCAACATTAACTCATATAGATTATTTTGATATGTATCTCCTCTATTATTAGAGGTACATTTTTAAACATTTCCCGTTATGTTTATGTATTGATTTAATGCTTACATTTTCTATCTTATCTTTAATGCTGTCCTTCTCAAAATAGCGATTTTTCAACCTTTTTGATAACAGCTTTTAGCCTTCTGAACTCATGAATACTTGAGTATCCTCAAGCTTCCTCTGTGGCTTGATTTATGTTGAAGATTTGTTTTAGCTGGAAGGTCATGTCAATCATGAGTGAACACACAGGCACTGATCAGCACGTTACATTCTAGGTGACCACAGTAGCAGTGGACACTGGACAATAATTGAAGCTGACAAACTGCTTCTGGTGTCCTTGGATCAGCTTAAGTGTTGCAGTGCATGTGAATTGTTGCTGTGTATCTCTTTATATTTAAGAGAGACATCAAGAGTAAAGAGAGAGACAACAGAGAGGGGATATTCACTTAGAGAGAGACATAAGGGAAGTAAATAAGTGAAGCAGACAAATATGAAAAGACAGACAATTGGGAGACAGACTTTCTTTTAACTAGTACCTGCTGTCACTCTCACCCCTTCGGGAAAGGATTCTGGTGCCAAACATTTTGTAAACTGTATGGGTTCCACAAACAGTAGCCCAGCAGCCACTCGTCTGTTTATCTGTTTGTTGAGACAAGCCAGGAGAAGTTTTATTCCCTAGCTGTCGAACTCTCAATCCTGTCTCATGTCTCAGCCAAGACAGATTCTGTGGAGTGACATGGAGTGATTTTTTTAGAAAATGCTGCTGTTGTAAAGGGGAATGCATTTATTAAAGTTCTGCTGTTTATTACAATTTAGAGATTCAGCAATGTGCTGTAACAGCTTCCAGGGTCTTACAGAAAGAAAGAAAGAATGAACTAAAGGATGAAGGAATAGCATTGCAGTTATGTTTGCGCATTCAAACGTTTTCATTCTGCTCCATTCCTATTTCTGGGATACTAGGCAGTAATGTCTGTATAACCATGTGCCTGGAAAGAGAAAGAGCACACAGCAGAGGGCTGATGAAGTCAGCATTATAGATCTCTTATGGCCGCCCTCTTCACCATTCTCTACCACTGTGCGGAAGTGAAGTATCTGTCTGGATTTTAAGAGGAACACTCAAACCATGCATTATTTAACAGTTTAACACTACAGTATAATGATGGTTGATTGTATACAGAAAACCATACGTCTGCACTGCACTATTTTTTGAATTATAATGAAAGCATTTTTATTTGTTTCATTCTGCAAGTTACTACTCATCACTTTAGGACACAGTCAGTCCTCTCTATGAACACTGAAGACATTCAGGCAGGAAGAGGAAATCTGCCCCCGCCCCCCCCTGGGATGTCATGTAGTTAATACAACATTACCCTGGGTTATAGTAGAGGCCTAGAGTATAAAAAAGGGCACGTCTGTCCGGGTGGATTGGAGAATAATGTTCAGGGGGATAAAATAAGAGTGGTGGGGGTACTGGTCTGAGTACTGCCTGAAGTTGTGGGTGGATAGGAGGAGGGATGCAAGCAGGCAGAAGAGAAAATGAAGAAGCAACCATGTTTGAGCCCTCAAGGTAATGTTTTTATTTTAGTCAAGTCACAGAGATGGATGGAATAGATAAGCGCAGAGGGTGAGTGACTGATGGACCGACAGGGCGAAGAGAAATAGGGAAACAAGGTGGGTTGTCAGTCCTTGGGTTAATCTTTGGTATGGAGTGGATGGACGGATTGATTGATGGATTAAAGGCTAAGCATTTGGCAGGAGCAGGGATGTGAAGAACAGAGCAAGGCCTAATTGCCTGTGACCCTGTTGTACACAAAGCACAACTAAGGTGGCAGCGGGAAATGATGAAAGGATCAGTGGAAAAGTAATGAGAGTGGTATCTGACACCAAGGTTGTGTCATCGTGTTAAAAATACCATGGCTTTCTGGATGGAAGCAGAAAACAAGCCTGCAGAGAGAGGAGGATGGGACTTCAGGCAAACATTTGAGGGAGAAAAGACCAGAAAGATTGGTCGAGGATTACAGAACAAGAAAGTGAGGTTAATGGTAACAATGATAGTGGACAGAATGGTGAGTCTCCGCAGAGACAAATTTCACGGACGTAGGCCAGAAGTCTGTTTGACTATTGCTGTAGCTAAAACACGTCTCTTGCAATGCTGAAGAACATTTAAAATAAGTTTCCAACTCAGGAATACAACGCCGGTTAACAGGCAGACCTTCATTTAGGTAGGAAACATTGTATAAGTGGAGAGCCCGAGGTAGACACAAAGATAACATCTGATGGGCATTGAAGTACATTTTACAGATCAACAACCCAACCCTACTACAGGCTGTTTGACAGCACCTACAAGTCGAGAAAATAGAACAATAGTTCAGATCAGGGAGTGGGTCTGCCTTAATGTCCATTAAAGTTAGAATTTAATGAATTGCATCCTTATGATGTCATATCCCATGCCCATTGTCAGTGGATCAGCAATAGGCAAGAATAGCAATGCTATAAAGAGGCCCAATGACACATTGAGCTGTGTCTGTGTCAAACTGGACACGTGTCTTGAACACCTTACTGTACATCACATCAAATTGGCCCCATATATTTTTCTTTTGTGCTGACTCTTTAAAAAAAATTACACCAACAGAGGAAGAGGCTCTTGCAATGATGGAACTGATGAGATTGCTGTGTGAAATGGGACCCATCACCGTCTCTTACTTTCATGGATTCAGTAACCTGTACTTAACTCATACTCCCGTCTAAAATAAGCACACCCTATGATTGCGCTTTTTGTCACAAAATCACCTGTACAACCCTGCCTTCTCAAAACACAAAAGGCACTCAGCCACTCAGCTAGCACCAATTCAAGTACGAAAAAATCTTGACTTGATTTTCCGAATCCAGAACATGTATACTTCACAGTATTTCACAGATAACATGTGAGCCATATGACCCTTAAAGGATTAATATATTAAACTGAGCTGAATCTGGGCTATCTACTAATGAAAATGTGTTGATGGTTGAATTGCTCTCATACCTTGCCCTTCAAATAAAACCTTGGACCTAAGAATGCAATCTGAAGGGTATTGCTTGGTATTGTTATATCTGTCTGTATTTATTCAAAAATAAGTATATATTGTGTTATCTTTTTTTAGATTTGCTTTTCCTGGTTTCTCTTCTTTATTCCCTGATATATGCAAACATTCACTCCACAACCCATCTCAGTCTATCAGGAACTGAATATAAGACAATAGTATCATGGGATAGTCTGCAAGGTAATCAGCACATGCCTACAGTAGATTTTCTTATTGGCATAATAAGCGTAGGCAAGAAGGATTTACGGTGTGTACATTCCTGTGTGGGTGTGTGTGTGGTCACACACACTAAAGTGATTACAGTCGGGGGAACAGATTTGCATTGGTTTGATACTCCATCCATCTTTCCCTCCCTCTCCCTCCACCTTTTGTCAGCCCTCCCTCTCTCATTTCATTTCCTCTTCTCTCATCTCCTCTCCTGTCATCTCATTCAGTGCCTTGCTCTCTTTCACTAACCTCAGACTGCACACATCTACACTGATGCTGGTCTGATAACACTTTCATTCTGTTTATCCTATTATGTATTTAACCTGCCTTCATGGCAGTTGTATGTAATTATGATATTTTGAGTCATATACTCATATAGTATGTGTATGGGGAAAGTGTTATTTGGGTGGGAAACAATTCAGACATTGATTCCAATCTTTCTTTTTCTTCTTAGCCTTTCTATCTTGAGTAGAACTTTTAGTTTAAGGGTTTCATATAAATAGTGTTTTTCCTCTTCCAAACATACCTTAAAAACCTTCTTGCTGCATGTATTTATTTCACTATATTTATTTGTCCCTCCCTCTCTTCTCTCACCTGTCTCTGTCTTGTCTTCCTTCATTTATCAATCTAATGTGTGTCTCTAATGCCCTTCAGATTCTTTCTTGTCTCCTCTCTATAATGTCTTCACTTTCATTTTACCCTCCCTCTCCTCCCTTCTGCCAGCTAGGCCTGCAGGCTTTCAGCAGCATTACAGCGTGTAAACCTTGGATTACAGCAGCCACAGTCTGCCTAGCACTGCATGCCTCTATGGATCACAAATACACAAGTGTGTGAATACACACCCACCCAAAGGCCACCAATACATACACATGCAAGATATTTAAATAGCTGCAAACACATGAACATGAACCCCACAGACATAAAACACACTCATGTACATAGCACACAAATAAAAAAAAATAGTTGACACACAAGCAGTATGGGTACACATTCAGAGCACAAACACAAGCCTGCTCTGCAACCAACACCATTCTGCTCCATCTCAAGTTACCTCCCTCCTTACTCAGCATTCGCCAAAGCATACTCGCCAGAGGATTAGTTCCCCTCTCCTCCTGTGTGTTTACTTAACTTCTCTACTGATTATTGCTACAGTTCACCCTAGGTGACCTTACAGTGCTCCACTTAATGCAGGTTGTGAAGGCTCTTGTGCAGTGCATCTTAACAAACTGTGTCTCCCAGAAACCATGAATGACTCATGTTTTTTAATGAGAGCATCTGCCAAGTTGCATACTTCGTAGTTCGTGCTGTATGTACAGTATCTGTAAAACATTTTCTGACAAAATAATTCAATTAACTTTCCCTTTAAAGTCTTCTTTTGATATGATACTACATTATGGTTGTGTTTAAGCACTCAGAGAACTTAAGGTCCACAGAGACTTGAAAGAGTGTGTGCATTCACTTTATTAAAATGTTACTGATGTCCCAATCTTTGTCAGATCTGAAACGTAGTTATTGTGTGGCCTAAAGCTGGGACTTTGTTACCCAGGTCTGCAATGTTAAATCGTAGATACTTCACAATTAGTACAAAAATATAGTATCCATTTTAGTGGATACAAAACATTGCTGGTGAACATATTTGCTGTTGTTTGCATATGGGTGTAATATTATTTAATCCTTTAAATTACTTTCTACTACCATAGAAAGTAATCTCCAAACATTTGATATTCTTAACGGGTAATAGGCAAGAACATAGGGAAGAGGAACCTTTGCCCTGAATTTAATTTGTGTGCGTGCGTGTTTAGGTCTCAGAGAGAGAGAGAGTGAGTTAAACAGTAGATAAGTGAAGGGTACCAAGTTTATTTTGCTGTTCCAAAATGCTAGCTCCTAACTGTGCACACGTGCAACAAACACACACACACAAACACACACACACTTACATACTATAGATGTCAGTGTCCATTTTGTGATGCTGTCAGACATGTCAGGTGTTCAGAACTGACTCGCACTTACTTACTGAGTGACCTGCTTACTGGCTGGCTGCCCTACTGTCCGCTGCACTGAGTGTTCTGACTATAGCTGTCCAACTGACTGACATGCTGGCCAAATATCCTAGTGCAGCTGATGTGTATAATGGTATGCTAGGTGTCACTTTCTTCTTCTTCAACAAAACTACAGAGTTAATACAGAAATATATAGGTGTTATTATTGAGATTGGGTGCATTAAATCCACTGCAATTTCAGCTTTAAAGATGAGTACTGTGTGGGTCCTGAATGCAGAGTCACAAAATATCAGCTACCGTCCAATGTGTGCTGTTTATTTCTCTTATCTTCTCTTACTCAAACTGCAATGGAGGTTTTATACATTATAATATTCTTTTTTATGAACTCTCTCTCCGTTTTTTTAATCACCTTTCCAATATACAATCACCTGGTGGAATGGCAATAAAGAAAAAGATGATGAAAAACAAGAAGAAGAAGAAGAAGAAGAAGAAGAAGAAGAAGAAGAAGAAGAAGAAGAAGAAGAAGAAGAAGAAGAAGAAGACATTAACACAGTCAAACTGGCCTGGTGCAGTCTCACTTGTAAAACAGAAATCCATCTACCTCAAGATTTATGTAAAACATTCCGAAGTGTTTCTGCAGGATTATGGCTCTCTGCTCCTCTAAGATAGTGATTCACAAAGTTTTAGTGGAGAGCCAGATGGATGCTCTATAAAGGTGTTCTGTAAATCACCTGTGGTTAGGTAAATGAAAGCTGGTCCATGTTAGGGGATTGGTCGTCAGAATGTTTTCCAGATACCGTATACCCCTTCACACACTTTATGAAAAAAGGTCTGCAGAAAAAAGTAAAACCATGTTGTACATGACGCCTCTCTTGGGGTTTAAAACCACATTTCTAAGGCTTATTTTACATTCCGTCCCGTTATGATATTTCACTTTATATGTGCATGTATAATTCATAACCCAGTGGTGTTTAATGACTTAGATTATTCCTGCTATGCTTAACTTCACTTAACAGTCTCTATGGATTTTCTGGCCTGTTTGTGGTTGGGGGGATGGAGTACACGGGGGGGTTGTGCATACATGTTCAGCCCCATGCCATCTCTACATTCATGCTTCTTCAGCTCTACTGTAGGTCCGTGAATTCTTGTTAAACAAATGTAACCAGGGAGAAGCCACAGGTATTGAGATTATAGACACAACCACATGAGAGTAAGGTAGTATATAAAGCCCTTAGATTGATGGAAAAGAGAAAGATACCCTGAGACTTAAATAAAGAATCTGCCTGTGTTTATGCCATACACCAGGCTGACAGGCAGGCATGGATACATAGAAAGGCAGAGCAGGACGAGAGTGAAAGACACCTCATAAAAATAAAGTTAAGAACTTTTATTCCCATTAACACTATTGGAGATCTTCGCCGTTAAACCATGTCAGGTCCATCTTGTATTCCCAACTGGTTCCTCAACCCATCAGCAGTCTTCCACCATGCAGTCATGTCATCATTACACTGGGCTGTCTTACCTTCCGTCCCTCATTTTTCTATAGGGAGAGGGAAAGCAGTGACATCTTCCAAAATTAATAGATAATACTTTACCCCAAATAATCCTCCGGACTCACCTACATGTTCTGTCTGCTCTTGGGGTTTCTCGCTGCCTCTTTCTCCCGCTTTCCTTTTTTCAACTTCACAACAACAACAACATGAAAGACACCAACTTTAAACACACTTAAAGAACAAATTATGTAAACACATTTATCATTAATTTGAAGTGAATTTATTTTATTAAGGATAGTTTTGCACACATATTTGAAATGTTGTTATTCATCTAGATATCTCAAATGCAAAGATTGTTTCATTTGAACGGGATGAACCTCCATTTCATTCATGGTTTTATTTATAATGACAATACTTGATAAGATGGTCCCTTCCTGTTCAATTAAAAGCAGACACAAAATACATTAAGTGATAATGCAGTTTAATTATTTAGTCATTCATTCATTTGAATATTGCCATTTAAAAACAAGTTGGAATTTTATATATGGTACATACAACAAAACACCATCTAACCCTCCATAGTCTGCACGCATGCACACACACACACACACACACACACACACACACACACACACACACACACACACACACACACACACACACACACACACACACACACACATCCTCCTACCTACTACCTACCTACTACCTACCTACTACACACACACACACACACACACACACACACACACACACACACACACACACACACACACACACACACACACACACACACACACACACACACACACACACACACACACACACACACACACACACTACTACTACTACTACTACTACTACACACACTACTACTACACACACACACACACACACACTACACACACACACACACACACACACACACACACACACACACACACACACACACACACACACACACACACACACACACACACACACACACACACACACACACACACAC
>NW_011369945.1:21528932-21536452 GCF_000735185.1 Notothenia coriiceps
CTGCATCACTTCATATCGCAAACATCCAGTAAGTTGCGTGTGTGTGTGTGTGTGTGTGTGTGTGTGCAGGGGGGGCTACCGGACTTTAACACCCCCTCACAAACTCTCCCACATTGAAACAAATTCAAGCTTTTTTCTGCGTCTCTTTACACCTCTCTTACTTCTCCAAGTCTTTCACACACTTTCTCTGTCTTGCCTTCTTGATCCGTGGAAAAAAAAGATTTAGCTCGTTACCATGAGAATATCATCCGAACACTGAGCTTGTCAAGTGGAAGAGAGGAAGAATTGGTGGAAAGTCTGTTCTCTTTACCGAAAAAGCAGTTAAAGCAGGAGTGTTTGGGACAAGTTAAAGACCCGTCAAAACAGTTTTTTCTTTAGTTTTTTTATTAGTCACTACTGATAAATAGAAAACGTATGTTGTTTGTGATTCTGATCTCTTATTGCTGACTACTAGATGACACAGTATTTGAATATTGTCCTCTCAAATCCATCAATGTTTTATAATGAACTTTTAAAGTACCCCTAAACCCAAGCCAAGACTTTATATACAAATTAGAACATGTCAAATGCACCACACAAACACAGTCTATTCACCAATGTATTTCTATCCTCCCCGTATCATGTCACTAAATTAGCACAGATACTAAGAATGCAAACAACATTTACATCATGTTTTTTTTATTATTGTAATAAAAGGCAAGATAGCGGGAAATGATTGATGAATAATGCACAGAGAAATCTTTGAATTGTTATGGAGCATCTCACTGTGTGTGTGTTTCCAGTATTTCCCCATAAGGTTTTTAAGCTACTTTAGGGTTATGTGACGATGAACCGAGGAGGCAGAGATGAAATGATGAGCTAATTCATGTTTGGAAATGGTCCATTCACGTCCTCTGACCTCCTGTGTCTTTCTCTGGCTCATATTCATATTTTTGAGCACATATGATATATTATGCTGTAACATCATTTTTGAGGGTCACAGTAATTCTAGTAAGGCTACCACCTTTACCCCCTCAGTCCTTTTTTATTGAAATAGGAGTCAAAATGTATAACAATATTCCTTTCTTTGAAAGATACTCAAGAGTGTGTGTGTGGTGTGGAGACCAAACTGCCTATATTAGAGGGGCTTTTTGGGCCAGCGTGGGCCAGAGGAGCCCTGGAGAGCCCTTCAGGCTCGGGAAGGCCCCTCATAATTACCCCATGTCTGAATGTCTGCAATCTATCTGCAGTCCAGCTCTGATCTCCTCAATCATAACTAAACCTCCACTTCACAACCCACACACATCTTCTCTCTCCATCAGGCTGTACTGTGGGAGCAATAATAGAAGTAAGAAACTGGCATGTTGTAAACCTATAAACCTGAAGTCATTTTATTTAATAGAAGTCAAAAGATGTTCCTTTATTATCATGATTAAAGTCTGGACAAATTAGGATTAAATCCTGTATCTCTGCTGGTGGGATCCTTATCTTGTTCAGTCATGACGTTGCAAAACCAGACAGTATGTGTGTGTGTGTGTGTGTGTGTGTGTGTGTGTGTGTGTGTGTGTGTGTGTGTGTGTGTGTGTGTGTGTGTGTGTGTGTGTGTGTGTGTGTGTGTGTGTGTGTGTGTGTGTGTCCTTTCCCCCGGGCGTAATTGTGGGGTTCCCTGCTGACTATATGTGTCCTCTCCCCGCTCCAGACTTTAGAGGTCAGAGGTGTTGGAGTGCAGACTCAAACACAGACAGATATTGGTAGTCATGAGCAGGGAGCCCCCCTCTCTCTACTCCCCTTTAAACACACTTTTTTTCTATTTTATTCCAAAAGTGCTGTGTCAGACCTGTGACGTGACACATACTCATGATTTATTCACTGTGAAACTCTACTGTATCTTGGAGGGTTTCACTCGCATGTAGGTCCCTGGCTTTATAAAGGTGATATGTTGCTATGTTTTAATTTGTTCTTTCTATTTATTAATTTTCTTTGTCTTGTCTTTCTGCAGATTGCTGATGATGGGAAATGATTGGCTGAACAACTTTTGACACAAAGAAAAGGATTTCTAACTGGACTGGACCAACATTAAAAAAAATTAAGATTTTCTGATGTATAAATAAAGCTTTTGACACTAAACATTTTGTAGTCGACACTAATTACAGCCTCTGAAAACACACACACACATAAACAGACACACACACACTTCAAGGAAAGACTTTTTTTGGGGGGGGGTTCACCAGCTGTACCTTGAAATGTGTTTTCTAATGTAAAATAGGAAGTTTGTATTGTTGGTAAATATTTAATATATATTCAAATGTCCGATCATTTATTTTTCTAAATATATATAAGACATATGTCAATATATAATGATGATGTTAATTTAAGTAGAATTTTCATCAATATTATTAAATTATTTTGTGACTGTTTGAATAAATAAGTCCAGGTTTAACTACTATCATTGATCCATCTATGCGCTCATTGAAAGTGTTCTTTAGTTGTTTTTGTTTTTTTAATGTTGTTTTACAATAAGAAGGATCATTCCACATGTCGAGGTGGAGTCAGTTTATAAATGACCCTGATGTGTTTTCCCCATGCAAAACTTTGTGTGTGTATATTGTGTAAATATATATGTATTAAATAAAGACATAATTTACTTACATTTTTTCCAGTGAATTTATTCTATATGTTTTCAGTAAAAACTCTTAACTTTGCAAAAAAAGCACTCACATTAAGGTTAATAAAGCAGGACACATTGTTGTCACTGTTTATTTTATACATTCACATGAAATGCTTCTTTTAAATTAACGTAGGTCTGGCAGTGTCATTCTATATTGGAAACTGTAAAAGGGGATCATTTTTAATTGCGTAAAATCAAACATAGATTTAGCCTTTGATACATCAAACCATTCTCAATATTTTGTTCCTTTAATATATAAAGATAAATAATGATCTATGAGCCCAGAGGCCCAACAGAAGCTAGCTATAGCTGAACTTTAGGCCGGACTCCTCGGAGGAGGCTAATTACTGAAGCTTTAATATGAAGTAGACTATTATATGATAGGCATAACTATAGTAAAACTGCTGTATTTTAACTTTTTTACTTCACGTTTTCTATTCAATTCTGAGTTTTTTTTAATCTAAAACAAATGCAGCATTTATTTGAGGAACAAATTCAGGCCTACATGAGATCGCAGGCCTCGACTACAGTGCATAGATTTTATTCTATGTATTTTCATTATTAAATATAGATTGCATATAAAAATTTAAAAAACTACAATCTGGTTTTAAAGCTTTCAACTTCAAATGATCAAATCTAATCCGGCAACAAGCGACTTGTTTAGAGAAAGATGTGCTTTGTGTCATCATCAAAATATCCTGCGTATGTTTGAATCAAGCTGAAGTAAGTTCACATGTGTTACTAAGAATAGGCCTATATTTGAACACTATGAAACGAAATGGGTGTTTTGCTGCTTTTATGTCGGTGGGAGAGAGAGAGAGAGAGAGAGAGAGAGAGAGAGAGAGAGAGCAGTCATCATCTGAATAAATGCAAATTGGCTCTGCCTCCACCTGGCATCATGCCAAGTATCTATAGCAACCACATCCTCAGCCTCCGTCCATCCCTCCTCCTTCACTCTCTAATTAGTCCTTCCTATAGCTCTTTTCTTCTGCTGCGTTTTCTTTCACATTACAAGAAATCTGTGCATAAAGATTTTGGTTCAAGCTCTCTGTCCGGTTCAAGTATAAAACCTTAAATAAAGTCAAATATTTCACCCCATTTTAAGAGCAATACACAGTAAAATACCGTTTCATAAATCAGATATGGATTTCTTTACTTACTATACAATCTTAAAACGTCCAAATCAAATGTTATATACCCTATATATTCTAATAATACTTGTTATTCTTAATCAATTAGGACCTTTTTCAATTTGCTCAGTTTATTCATCGGCTTCATAAGGCTGTGTTGCGTTCACGGTCAAGTTCAAAGCTCCAGCACGGCCTAAGGCGGTGCAGCAGCTCGGTCTGACCGGCTCACCGCCCTCTGCTCCCGGCGCTGTGCTGCCACACACCGGCCCTCTGCGGAACTGCAGCCGGAGGAACTCACTCATACACGGGGACGGAGCGCCCTTCTCTGGTCAGCAGATGTCATTACATGCCATGTGTCTTCCGCCTGAACAAAGACAGCTTGTGGGGTCCCAAAACTGACACGGGAAATAGAATAAATAATAATATTAATAATAGGAACAGTGAAATACAATATAAATGAATACTAATTTAAGTATGACACATTTATGTACTAATTTTTATTTCTTGATCTGTAGCTATTTGTTTGTCAGTATATCTCATTTACTTTCCCTATTCATTTATTTTTTCATATTTTTGCATTTATTTATTTACACATTCACTGTTTATACTTATTCCCGCATTTGGACCTTTTTTATATTTATGTACTTGTGCACATAATGTTTCTAATTATTTACAATTAAAAAATATATATATTCTGCGTTACTTTAGCCAACACTTTTATAAGGCCACTAGATTAGATAATTATGAAATGTGTAGATAGAATACATATCTTTCAGGTTGTTATTTTGTCATTATGTTTAATGTTTTATTTACCTTTTAGTATTTTTTCTCAATTAAAAAGGAATTCTTTAAAACTCCAACAATGTGTTTATTTATTTTTAAGATTTAAATAATGACACAATGGATGTGTTTTTTTGGATGTTAAGAATCCTTGAAGACCACACTGAACATAATGTAGGTAGTTTCTTTGTTTAACTCTAGTTTTCATCTAATGCCAAATGTAACTCCACATATACAAACAGAGGACATTCAGAGGAAGGGTAAAAACATTGAGATAATAAACAAGCATCAATCTTTTGTTAACATCCAGTTTTATTTGAGAATTGGATATTTCAAAATGTTCCTACAGATACACCATCATCACTAGAGACTGGACACAGGGTGTGGTATTAGTAGCTACGTTTACATTCAGTTGGCACAAACCACTAGGATTTACAAAACAGCTGTCGTATTATTGCTGCACGGAAACAAAAACAATACAAGGTGATCTGTTTCAACAAACACAGTAGCATCGTATGTCTGCACGTCTTTACCCACAAATGGGTTAAAACATTTACTTTAACAAGAGCAAACAAAGAGTCACATTTGACCAGTTTCTGTTGTAGTAGTGTTTATGTACTATCATTAAGCCACGGTCAGGTTTGCAACAAAAACGATAATACCTTATGTTTAAAAATGAAACTTTTTGGCATTTCATGATTGTCTGGGTTTCTTCCAAGCTTGTTGTGAACTCTCCCTATTGTATTGTTTTTCATCACCTCCTTTGATCAATAGGGAGATGATAACACTAACGCTCTTTCAATTCAGATCAGGTTACAAATAACCTTTGAATCAGGTCTACACTGTTTGGAATGGATTGATCTGTTAGGGAGCCAGGGTCATGCATCTCACTTTAGATAGCAAAACACTGTAAGGCAGTTTACACGTTTTACAAAATCAGTTATCCTATGCAGTTCACCTGTTAATACATATTTTAAAATGATTTGGCTTTGTCAATAAATGATTTCCCTTATATCTTTTACTATCTTATATAGAGGTACGAAAGGTTAAAATTGGCAAATTTTAGAAATACAAAACGATGTAGGTTTAGAGTTATCCTAAAAATAACGCTCATATTTGAATTCCCCATAAAAAAACACATCATTTCAGTAAAACAAGGACCACGATCATCTACTCTCCTGAGACGATCCAGGGATGCTGACTTTGAAGTTTCAGCCAGGGAAAGTGGACCAAAGTGCCCGGATCAGCCTCTTAATTTACCCAGTGGCCTAAGGCTGCGTGGGGCATGAAAAAATCAGGAAACGCTGAGTTTTTATTAATATCTGAACGTTGAAGAGGGAGTTGGTGGGACCACGACGCATCAGATCACATCTAAGATCAAGACGAAGCGATGGCAGTACTCCATGCTCTAGCGATGAAGACTGTGAATTCTTCGAAAACGGAACAGTGGCTGTGATGCCAACTTGCGGTTTCCTGCTCCTTTTTCATGCCCGGTTGTTTCGTATTGTACTTCCTTAGGTTCCCCTAATCATTATTTATTTTACTTTGCTTCAAGGTACAGTTCCAACTGAATCCGATTTCTACGAAAAGAGGGTTTAAGTGGTTACATTGGATTATGGGCCATTAGGTGATGCTTGTTGAATGTGAGTGTTGGTACACTGTGTGTCTTATTGTTCTTTTGTTATATCTGTATTTTATGGGCAGCTAGTCCTTATCTCCGAGACCTTAAAAAGAAAATTATTATTATTACTGAGCCCATCCCTCCCACCATGCCCTGCTTCCTACATCCCCTCCACACCACACACAAGTTGATATCTTCTCAGGGCTTTTTCGACGTTCAAGAACTCAGCGCACTGTGTTGTAACTTCACAGAACTCAAAACTAAATACAAACTAGGACATATGAAGATCCATGTCAATAATGTGATCAATGAGACAGAACTGACCTGGACCTACTGGGCTGTGATATAATGTATGTTGGTTTGGTTCTTCTGGATAAAGGTTTGATATCTAAATAATATACGCACCATACTGCTATTGTCATTAGTTGTGCCTGTTCTCAGCTAAGCATGCTAATGCACAACCTCCTGGCTTACAGAGTGGTAACATAGACCGATTTTATATATAAAATATAAATATTTTAATTTATAATTTATTTTAATACTTAACATATAATAACATAAATGGAGAATATATACACTCGGCAATATTTAATATAAATACTTGTGTGTGTGTATAGTATGCTGTTATCTGATTATGTTATTTCTAAGAAAGCCATGATGATACAGTATGCGCGTATCATAACTACATCTTGATGTTATAAACAATCAACCGTTGAAATAGGTTCCAACTTGAGCAAGCATGGTTATTTAAACCATGGTGAGCTCTATGTTTATATATATCTATGCTCTAGCCCCGAGGTTTCATATGTTTTCCCGCGCCTTCAAGATAGAGAATACACCAAGGACCCCCTCATTCTGATCTTGTGACTTGGGCTATCTAAATAACATTGACTTGCTTGACATGTATGTCCCTTTGATAAATCCTGACGAGTTTATATCTCAACTTCTATAAGTGTTATATGATGAAAGACACAAAGACATTATTAGCATAAACACTTCGCACTATCGTACTCTCCACATATTTGCACCTCTCACCCACAGAATACCATAAAACAATCATCAATTAGCTGCACACCTGTCTAAACAATCTCAAAGGAATCAGAGAAGCGCTCATATGAAGTGCATTCAGCCACACACAACAAACACACACACACACACACACACACACAAACACACACCCACACCACCCACACACACACACACACACACCCCACACCCACACACCACACCACACAGACCCACCCACCACACACCACACACACACACACCCCCACCATGTTCGTATTTATCTCCTGATATGACATGCCCTAGTATCGGTTTGTCACCATTTCATAGCCCCACC
>NW_011369945.1:21536486-21537638 GCF_000735185.1 Notothenia coriiceps
GCTGGGTGTGAGCCTGAGTACTTCCGGTCTTCGGTGTGGGGTTGTAAAAAAAAAGTCGACACTACATTGCTGTGTGCCCCTTTGTACAAATAAGTCCCGTTATAATCGGGAGATAAGTTTCCATTCATTTCCTATTGATGCTGAGGTAAAGGCTCAGTGGCTGATCAAGGTCCGTAGGCACAATTTCAGCCCCACAACAAATACCTGTGTGGGTAGTAAGCATTTTCGACCAGGAGACTTATTGGTCACAGCTGGAGGACTGAACAGAGTAAAGAAAGGAGCTACACCTGTTCTCTTTGCTTGAAATAACTACGAGCTACCTACACCAAGACGTACTGTTTGGGAGCGTCGGCCGAGGGCAGAAGTCCCACCACGGACTTGACAGCTGAGTACGAGGTGGAAACACTTGCGCCGCCGGATCATGACTACTCTGTAAATCCAGCGACGGCAGTGATTGCAAATCAGGTGGCCGACGAGAACGAAGCCTTGAAAATCCAGGTAAGGGAGCTCCAACACCAGCTGGAAGTGTTACAACTGAGATCTCGTTTCGGGATACAACGCCTGGCAGGGTCGGACGAGGACATTCGTTTCTGATCTCAGTTGTAACACTTCCAGCTGGTGTTGGAGCTCCCTTACCTGGATNTGTGTGTGTGTGTGTGTGTGTGTGTGTGTGTGTGTGTGTGTGTGTGTGTGTGTGTGTGTGTGTGTGTGTTTTGTGAGTGATGTGATGCACTTGTTAAACGGTGGTATAGTGTGCAGCGTGCATAATTATTAATATACATCCATGCTTGTATGCTGCTTACCGTTGTTGATGGTTGAGAGGAATCCGAGCTGCTGGCAGAGGATGCCTTGGCGTTGGTGATCCGCACCATCTTGGTGTTGGCTGCAGGCTCCACCAATTTCCAAAGGGCGAGGAAATGCTTGTATGTGGCAAATCTAAGAATGTAATATTGTTCATGTTAGACATAGTTTTGTTTCTTAAATTAGCTTCCCCAAATGAAAAGTGTTTATCAAACTAGTGGCCATAACAACATCCTGATAGCCTTATAAACAAACCTTATAAAAAAAACCTGGTGTAGAAACGAATGTCCTTGTCCGACCCTGCCAGGCTTTGTATCCCGAAACGAGATCTCAGTTGTAACACTTCCAGCT
>NW_011369945.1:21537683-21540874 GCF_000735185.1 Notothenia coriiceps
TCAGAGACGAGATAACGGCCTTATTGACGACAGCCTGACTCGCGCATAAACGACCAACCTTCTGCTATAACTTCTTTCTACATCTTAATAGAATCTCGGAGCCCCATTGCAATCACATCTGAAATTGCTTTTATCACACACACGTACTGAGAGTTTCATATTTTACATACAAGATGAGGTACAACAACCACATACACACAAAACACTAATGCAAACAACACAAAAAAAAACGAACCATCAATTGCAACTTGGCTATTACACCAAGCTGATCAGAATAGATTCCGACACCCACACATCGCTTTACGAGACTCAGTTCATCATCTGGAAGATGACACTCAGAGTCTAAAACACCTCTAAAATCCACAGATATGAGATGAACATATAGGATCACTTATTATACCACCCCCCACACATCATCATTTCTGATCCCATACATGCAGCCAACAAAAATAGGAGAATCATATCTAATACAAAACTACCATATATAAAAATATCAATCTATGGCAAAGTTCCTAGGCAAATAGATGCCCTGAATTGTAGTATACCAGAATATAGAGACAACAACATCAAATATAGGTTTAGGGTTGATATCAGGTCAGGGCTATTTCATTACACATTCAGTTGGCAGATTTATAACTAACAAAATTCAGCTAGGTCCAATAATAGACGAAACATGTAAAAACATGCGGGTAGCTTGAGAATTACATATTACACCACACACAAAATATTAACATACGCATTCTCTCACGAGACGATCGAATAAACAAGCGATCACCCGGCAATCCCATGCATCAACATATGTAACCTCGCTATCCAACTAATCGTACCCGCTACACATTTCTCCCACCCAATCCTCATCCCCATTCCAAAAACCAATACGTCTAATCATTAGATTACGGAGTTTCCGACTCCCACGCACTTATCCCCCCCCACGGCCACTTCCGCTCTCCGTTCATGCGTCCTCAGTCCCCACCCTTATATCTCAACATTGACTCCTTACAGCTTCTCACGTTTCGTATTTCTTCATTTTGTAGTTCTGGCCTGCCTGATCCACCGCTCTTGACTTTTACGGAAAACTGTTAAATACCAAAACGATCGCGACTCGATAAAGGAGCTATAGATTTGAGAATGTTTGTTTTGAGGTGAAATTGACTTCTGAGTAGATTTTCTCAGCCTGAATGCTGCAACTCGTTCTGCAGAGAGAGTCTTTGCTCATCTTTGTACACTTATATTTGGCACTTGAGGGTGGCTATAGACGGAAGGAGTGTGTGGGGACGAGGAGAGAGCTTGAGTTGGTGACCCATCTATCCATCCAGGACAGGCGCACTGACAAACAGCTCCCTGGAAGCGCGGCATGTGTCTGGTCCTGGCCGTATACTAATATATGCGCTATGCAATAAACAGCCCACATGCTGCTTACTCGCTGTGTAAACCACACATATTTCAAATGCAGAACGAGTCCACATGCTCTTTGTCCACTCGAACTCATTTGATCTTGTTATCCTTTTGTCATCACGTGTCGCATCATCTGACAGGAATTCGTGTGCTTGATGTCACTAACATACCTTTGGCAGCCGCAAAATGGGCTCAGGCGATAGATTAGCCTTTCCAATAATAGAGCATCGCGCTGATGTGGAAGGCTGTGGCAGATCCAAGCAGGTCTGAGAGGCTGTTGAGACGTGCTGTGAGTCACAGATTAATGGTAGCAGTAGCAGCGAATTCACGCCCGAAAGCTCTTTTTCTTTTATTCTGCTTCTTTTAGTGTGGTTTAGTGCGTGTTAGTAACGAACAAGTCTACAGGTCTCTGGCGGTGTTTTCTGGACTTCACACAAGTGATTCCATATACCAGGAAGTTTCAGACACTCGTGTGCGGAGATTTCGTTTTCTTATGGCATCTCACTGTACTTATTACGACAGTATATTTAGTAAAGCATCTATCACGTTCAGTCTGCTCTTTCCTTAATCAATGAAGTTACACCATTTTGAAATGGGCTAAACTGAATACATGATGCCCAAACAAATAGATATGTCAAGCCCTCATTAAATCTAAACATTCTTAACTTTGTATTCCTTATGTAGGAATCAATAGTATACCAATGCCATTCATGCTTGTATTATATCTTTATTCATGTTAGCAATCTGTCACCTGATTGTACAACCCATATTTGTGTTATTCTATGTTTGGTCATTCCTCTTATACTTGGCATCTATTGAACATGGGCTGCTGATCGATGGCAGGCGGTAATACTCCTCTGGTCCTCGAAGAAAATGAAAGAACCTACAAATGGAGATTCAATGGATTCTAATTAGGAATATATATGAATGACTGTTTATACCGAGGACATTCTTTGGTTCAATTATGGCCAAAAGTTATCATACCCACAGAACCACTTAAAGCTGGGGTAGTAAGTTTGGAGAAACAGGCCTAGAGATACTTTCCTTGCGTTATATTCCATGGAATGCTCTTAACATCCCGATAGCAATGAATATCTGAAGTGCTTTGACAAAAAATCCATTAAAAAAACTTCACCTGTGGAAGCCGTAGTACTGTAAAAAGCACGACCAATCATTTTAGCCGGCCCGGCTAAAATAACTGGATGGCCTACCTGCCTGTCAGCCTTCCATGTGTGCACAAACTTATCTCGTGCCCTCATTGGTCATGTGCGCGTTCGTGTGTGTTGGGGGAGGGGCTCTGTAAGGAAGCGGCAGATTTTTTCCGGTTGTGTATTTTCAAATTCTAGCGCACTCGAGCAGGTTTCTCCAAAATTACCTACCCCACCTTTAACTTAAATCTGTATAAAAGTTATACAGAAAAATCTCATCTCTGAGGCATATCTTATCTTATTATACAATACAACAAAGTACTTAGCAGAGAGCACCTCCCACAAATAAAACACAGATGAAACATTGACAGCATTTGGAAAGCCTCTCTAAATTTGCTATTCTACATTACCAGATAATCCCTTTTTATTTAATTCTACATAATAATATAGTCAAATCCAAAGATGAAAGCAAACCTTTGTTTTGGGGTGGATGTTTGGCAGCACTTCTCCCTGTAGTGAGGCCCGTTGCTCCTGGACTCCACTCCCCATCCCGGAGGACTACGCACTGCTGTCACTGAACCTGCTCATGAATTCAACTTCTGCAGACAGGGGCAGCACCACCAGGCCCTCACAGCTGGGGGGGGGGGG
>NW_011369945.1:21540899-21550504 GCF_000735185.1 Notothenia coriiceps
GGAGAGAGAGAGAGAGAGAGAGAGAGAGAGAGAGAGAGAGAGAGAGCGGGGGAGCAACAGAGGTCAGTTTTAGGTTAGCCTAAATATAAAACAATTGAAGAGATATGTTGGTGGCTGAGCGTCCGTGTCAGGATCGAGTGACAAGCCTGTCATGACAACACTGTCTACAAAGCAATATTTTACGTACAGGAGCATAGCTAGATTTGATCATGTGGCAAAATGAGTACAAATGTATTCAAGTCTCACCCTGTGTTCCTGCAGGCGCAGACATTTTTTCTAGTACTTTCTTTGCACTCCTCTGCAGAATAAGTCATGTCAGCATGTAATGACTGAGAGAGAGGGTTATCTATTAACAAGATACTGTTAAAACAACCTTGTGTTTTCCCTGAAGAACAATCCAGTTACCTTTTACCCAATTGCCACACCTATGCCAGCTTAAGAAAGCCAATGAGCAAAGTACAATGTGTGAAGTAAGTTACACACAAACAATCTCTTGAAGAATTGTCGGTGAAAGGTGTTTGTGTGAACAAAGCTTTTAAAAAAAGAAAAACAAGAGAACCATTTAATCCTCTTCATCGCTAACATACCAGAGTACAGTATTACCCAATCTTTGTACAATCAGGTCTTTCTTGTATTGATAGTCACTGCAGACTATCATGAGATGTGGGATCTCATTGCCTTAACAAACAAAGATGGCTGCATGTTCTACAATGAGCTTCTCATTCTACTGGACAAACCTATTCATGCAACCTTCACCCCACAGGCTCACTGCACACTGTTCACAGCTGAGCAACGCTCAAGCCAACTGTACTCTAAATCACAGTCACTATTTAAAAGCTTTCAATATGTCAACCTGAACTGCATGAGAAAATATTCAAAGTTGGCATGTGAATAATGTAGAGCTAGGCTGCAATAGTTATTTTAATGACTATTATTTAACTCTTAAATAAGGTTTGTAATATACATATTTTCCACAAAAGCGCCAAAAATAGGGACTGATTTGTCTGTTGTAGTTGTAATCATTTCTTGATGTTGAGATAATTTAGGGTTTATATTTGTTTCCACAAAGTTTATATAATGCATATGTTGTTGTCAACTGCTCCCAGAGACCATTTAGTTATATGTTGTATTCAATTGAATTATCTTTTCCAAATGTCTTTGTCAGTACTAGACACAAGTATTTTTTTTAATGTTACAGTGCAGCCATGAAAAGATGGCACCTCTAATTTAAATAGTTCAATCAATATAAGACTGATACAACTTTCAAACAAGGACTAGGCTATTACTGGAGGGGTTTTTGTAAACTCCACTTGAAGGAGTTTAGAAACAGCGAAGAGAATCAAGCAAAACAAGAGGAAGAGAGAAAGCCATGAGACAAGAGAGCAAACAGTGTGAGCTGAAAGGCCGTGTAGTCATGGGCAACTGATATTGGCTTCAGGACAGCAGGGCTTCAAGCCAGATCCTCAAATGAGTGCCGACCTAACACCCCTTTCACCTCACACACTGTCCTTGCTCCGGGACCTTCCCTCATTCCTCCCCTTGCATATCCTTTTACAGTTACTTGTTCCCGACTGCTGCTGCTAACTCTACCCGTTTAGTGTGCCTCAGGCTCGGCTGATGCTTTACACTCAGGAGTTGAGAAGACGAGCAGTACCTGTGGTTTGATAGTGTTCATAAAACACAAACATCCCTGTGTGTGAACTATTTACCTGAGACATTCAGCAAACTGTTTTCTCAGCTAAGTAACCTACATGGCCATAATCATCAGTCAAATGTATGTGGGAATGTAATTTACTTAGACTAAATAGTGCTCAATTTTCCTGAGTCTTGGAAGACATCTTCAAAATGTGAGTTTTGTTCAGATCAACCGCTAATAAACCAGAATAAATCATAAGATAATCACCATTTACAATCAAATCACATTGACAATCAAGTCTGTCAATGGACTGTTGGATTATCAACCTTGTTTCAGCTCTAAATACAATTTAAATTATAAAATCAATGACTGTGGTGTAGCTGTATGTGACTGAATTAAATCATGTGTTGTGTGTACCTCCTGGTATTTATACGTTGTTGCAACATTAGGCAATATAATATGCTGTAGTTTATCATATGTCATATATTCATTGTACTTTTTGTTTCTTTGGTTTATATTTATGTTTGGAGTAAATAATTGTTTTTATTCTTTTTTGTTATGTTCAATTGTTTTAAAAGAATATGTTATGTAGTAATAATCGTTATATTTTTTACATTAACTTTTCATATCTATATATGTTGTTTGTTTGCACCTCCATACACCAAAGCAAATTCCTTGTATGTAGACGTACCTGCCAATAAACCACATTCTCATTATGGCATTTCATTGGCATGTAATGTTTCAAAATACATTTTAATATATTGTAAAAACTGCATAACAATAAAGAGGGTATATTTACAATTACTAGCGGTAAATAATCAGATATTAATTCATAAAATAATCTCCATGTTTGTCTTTCTGTCTATGTAGTGCACTCACAGGTCCAAACTTGTCCACTAACATAACATAAAGACACCCTGGGCAGCCAGCTAGCTGTCAGTAGATTAAAACTAACGTTACATTTCTTACCTTAAACATTAGACACAATCACGAATATGTCTGATACATTTATATCCTTCACTTGGTGCGTTGTTTCGAGTTTCTAGCAGGTTTTTCGAAAGCTTTTTCCAAGTTAGCGAACGCGTTAGCAAGTTAGGCAACGTTAGCTAGCTGTTAGCTCACTGTAACAACGTTAATGTTATCTCGTCGACACAGCTGTGGAAAGTGTCTTTCTAAAAATGTCTCCTGGTGTAACGACACGTTTCTCATAACCCTCAGGTCTGCAGTGACTTTAAGTGAGTGGCTGTCTTATTTATGCCCTTACTACTGCTGTCAACGACCCGAGGAGGTTAACGTTAGCCAGAGTGAGGTTGGATAAGGAGGAGCGCGGTGGCATTCTGGGAAATGAAGTCCCAACGAGGAGGGGCATGTTTGGATAGGTCGGTAGAGGGGCGTGAGCAGAAGACACACTTGGCAACAAGCTTGTTTACTATAGCCTTGTTTTTTTTCTTGTCCGTGAAGTACTTTATTGATGCTCAGTAACAGGCAGAGTTGTAGTAACAGTTGCAACAGCTCCTATGTATGTATCAATACGGTGTCTTAAATAAAAGTCACAAAAATGAACAATAGTGAGTCACTATAACAGTAAAACTGAGAAAATCAATACTAAATGTTCAGTACAGTTGCCAATGGTAGATCTTACTATCAGAGATTTTAATTTAAATTGTAATAATGGATAAACAAATGAAACACATACAAAGGAAATGTTTAGATCTAGTAAAAGTATAATTCATTCAATACATTTAAATGTGGCTGCAAAGAGACTGCACAAACCAGTGCAGGTAAAATGTTTGCATAGCAGCAAATACATTTATTAAGATAAACCCATGGCACAAAAAGTAAGAAAATTAACATCTACATATTATCAACAAAAGTGTGGTACAGATATAAAATTGGGCAACAGAGGATTTGTGAGCAAACAAAACATGATTACCTGGACTACAATGACCTCTCAGGCGTTGTGTCGGACAGGTGGCCTGCTTACAAATATTTGTTCTACATCCTCTCCTTTTAACAACTTTGTCAAACTGGGTAGATGCACCATCTTAAACTCTTGGCTATTCCAACATAACATTTTTTCTTGCCTGAAAAGAAGCTTTAGGCTCACTGTAAGGATGTACATTAATGCCCTTCTTTACTTTCACTGGGTAAGGCTGCCATGTTTGCCGGTCCAGAGCTCTCGGAGCTCCACGTGACATCCAAGATCTCTGAGGGCTGCTTTACCCACGTCTCCACAGTCTTGATGGGTCTTGAGGTACTGGTTTATCAGGTCCTCTGCGCCCAGATCCAGGATTGGTTGGCTTAGGTTACTCAAACGGCCAACCAAGTTTCTCATCAGCATACATGCCTGTTTCTGATTTAAAAAAAGAAAACATGGACAGATTGTTGGCAAACATAAAAAGGCCTGATTTGTATTAGGTACAAATATGAATGAAAATGAATGACCTTGGAATATGGATATAATACCTGGACATTGATCGAATTGGTATGTGTCCTCATAGCCTGCACAGCAGCCAAGGCACCTCCATTTTCCATGATGACTATACAGTTTTCCGGTTTACGCAGAGCAAGCACCGAGAGACATGCACAGCCTTGCTCACACACCTACAGTAGAACATGAACATAATCTTAGGACATTTTCCAGAATTAAATTATTATTCAATTACATTTTTATCCAGCAAAAAACAACCAATTATAATATTTGTAAGCATCAATCTGTGTTAAATGCTACAGGTATGACATTTTACTCACAGCGGAGTTGTTCATGTGTCGGTTCATGGCAATGACAATGAGCTGGACTCCACCGGCATTAACAACTGTGTCTTTCACGTCGTCATTTCCTGCTATGGCCCGTATTGCACTAAAGACCTGCCGAATCAACTCCTGCAATGATAAACCAGTTCAGTGAGCATAACATACACAGTGAACATATATTCCTGACAGTCTGTAAAACAGCGCCATGTTTTAAACAGGTTACCGCTTTCTCATAGCCTTCCGCAAGCAGCGTCATGATGAGTTTCAATCCCCCCAGGTCACAGATGTCCTGACAGAACTCATTCCTCACAGCCAGATGGGACAACGTTGCACACAGCTCACTCAGAACAGAAGTATTATCAAGGTGAGCTGTGAGGGAAAAACAAAGGATATCATCAGAATTAGTTTTGTTGTTTTAAACTAAAGTGGTTAAAGATATCATGCTAAACACCTGAAACAACTATTCATCAGCGGGCCTTACCTTTCGCAGCCCCAATTAAAACCTTCAGTCCACTATTCTCGAGAACAATCATCTTTGCGTGTTCATGAGCTTGCCCAAAGGCAACTCGGACATCATCGTCAAAGGTCATGACCTTGAGAGCTGCAGTGGCCTCCTTGACGATCTGAGCACTTTCACCGTGTTGTTTGATGGCACCGGTCAGCAGAGGCAGGATGCCAGCTTTGACCAAATCCTGCCTGTTCTGTTCATGTTTCAAACAGCATTGACGGACGGTGGTTAAGGCTACACGTGTCACAGAGGACTCTGCCTTGTACTTCTTGAGGATATTCAAAAGGAATTGCTGGCCCTCTGCATTCAACAAGTCTGGCTGTCCATTTGTCAGTGCAGCCAGGGCGGAGAGAGCGGTAAACACAGCTTCCGGCTCCTCCACACCCTTTTTGCAGTAAGAGAGGATGACTGGGTAGGCGTCTTTTTGAGCAGCCAGGTACCTCTGGGCAAGTTCAAGTGAACAAAGCTCGGTAAAGCGTTTTAAATCTGCCTTCACATCCTGCACACTGGCTGAATCTTTTACAATGCAGAGGGAATTCAAAACCTGAAAGTAGAAAACAGATGTGAGATTGTGAAACTTTTGCACTCAGTAATCCCTTTTTCTCAAATTAGGATTACCTTTAAGACTTCATGTGTTGGCTCTTGTTTGCCATCAGATGATACCGGTGGTACAACTTGTATTATACAATTGAGGTTCACACCTGCATCGACACAGAAAACAGGTATGTATGAATACTTTAAACTATTTTGTGGGCTGATGGTAAAACTTGTTATCAACTTTCCAATACGGAACTTTAAAACATTGTTAGTCACTGTCCAGCTTTATCTTGTGTGTGGGTTGATGGAACAACGTTTAAGTAAAGTCAGTTACTAAATGAATGGACAGGAAAGATACTCTATAATACTTATTTTCTTATACCAAGAGATTTGTAATTGATCAGAGTCTTCGTGAATCAGCTATTGCCATTTTAGAACATTTAGAATAGCATGGGTCACAACAGCACACTATCCCTTTCGATCAATTTGTTGGCTTACATATAGAAGTGTAAATGCAAGTATTTAATTTGAATGTGTTTCCCTACATGTATATCTCCTTTCCCTGGTGTATGCTAGGTATTTAGCTGGGTTTTTGTACAATTTGTAAATGTATACTGTAATGTGTGTGTGCTTCTCTTGTTTGATATACTGTAATCAGGGCACTATTTGTAAAACAAAGCTTGATCTTTATGGCCTTTGCTGATGAAAAAAAAGGTTATAAATAGTTGATATGTTTCACCTAAAGTTTACCTATATGATAGGTTTGGCTTCATTAAGGTAATAATATACAGTCTGACTATCAACAAAACTGTTCACTCCTTAAATACCAGCCATCGTCCTTTGTAGCTCTGTTACCTTGAGACTCAAACTGCTTCACAGCATCCTTCAGAGCCTCATCAGGATCCATCTCAAACTCCTCCATGTTTTCCCTGACAGCAGCATCGAAGGTTTCCTGGGTGATCATCCGCTTAGCCATTTTCTCCATCTGGTCTCTACTCTGAAATGTCATAAAGATTATGTCAAACAATGAGAATATCAAACTCGTTGATTCAGTTTCAGCTAGTAATAGCTAGTGTTAGCTAGACGATGTGTTGTCTGCGCTCTTGTTTTCTACTGTGGCTGTTTCATTTCACAAAGCTAGCGATACATAAAGCTCTTCTAACGTTTGTTTATCACACTTGAGAAAAATATCTTCCTAAAAAACACAAGTCACATCACTTAACTGTTACCAACGCCCAGTGACAGACAGGCTGCTCTACTGTTATCAATGAAGCACAGACTGCCGCTTTCGATTTACGCTGTTTGCGTAATGGTTGTGCTAAATCCTTACAGCTCCTAATAACGCAGGGCGTACATTTGCGGCAAACGGTTGGTGAATAGTAAATTCCTCAAAAAGGTCCCACTCGTAAATATTCTCGGTTGGAACATAGACCACAAACATTATGTTCCGTTTCTCCTCGAAACGACTATTTCTGAGCCTTAATTTTGACCCAGTGGCTTGTGAAAATAGAAGCATGTAAGGTAAGTAATGTTAGTCAGTATATTTAAAAAGAGGAAGATAGAGGAATTACGTGGTTATTATTTCTTATATGGGACACCAACGCACATCTAAAAGGATATAATGATAGTGATGACATTTTGCAACTTGGATGTTATTGTTTGCATGAGACCACAAGGAAGTAATTTGAGGGTTATTTAAAGGACTTTAAATACAGCATTGTTTACATCCATGTTTACTGGCTTGCCGTTTTCTCATGACCTGCAGTGAAACCTGTGGTGAGACTTTGTAGCACATTGGTGCACCTGCATGCAAGAGTTAAACAATAATGTACTTTAAACATATTTTGACACTGAAATGCATTAAAAATATTTTGATATTTTTTGGACATTGCAAATTGGTTGACTTTCTGCCAGACGTTTATATTTTTTCCTTTTCACTCTCGCTGTCCTATGTTTAAATTAAGGCATTTTGAGTGGCCTCAAGAAACAATTAATATGAGATGAATTCTTACCTGTTTGCACAAGCTGAATGTTTTATGTTGGCATTCACATTTGTATATTTTTCATGCAAAGATTTTGGAATACTTTTATTTTGTCATTTCCTCTTCTACTCATGTCTTCCAGGAGATGGCGGTATAAATCCTTTAATGTTGCTTTTCATTATACCAGATGTAGTCTTTTGCTGATTACCATTTGATATCAACTAAGTGGAAGGACTGTCGTTTTAATTACGCCTATGGACGTTGGGTTTGTAGTTCTCAGAAATATACAACTCTGATGATTTATAATATATATATATATTTCATTTCATATCCAATTTTTTGCAGTACATACTATTAAACATAATGTGTAACATAGTACTACAACCAAAATGTGTCACTACAAATGCTCCCAAATGATTAATGTGGACATTGTTGCCCCAAAAAAGGGAGATGACCTCCAAGGAGCCACTGAGTAAACTGTGAAGGACATGACCTTTGTATGAAATGAGTCAATTGCAAAGGCCATCAACACCGTGAGGATCAGATTGCCAATACAGAAAAAGGTCACCAAAAGGACTGTTTCAGGGCATTACTGATCATATGCTTTAAAAATGGGAGTTACAGTTGCTGTCATTTGAGTGAAATAATAAACAAAAACACATCAAGTTTGGTTTAAAAATTAGATTGTGTGTTGTATACCTCAATATCCTCATGTAAACCAGTGTGATGTTTGAACACAAGAGATAACCAATTAGGCCAAAGTACAATATTACAGTTCAGACAGGGTGATACACTTGCCTGTCTATTAAAGAAAAAGCAAACAAAGATGTTTGCTCATACATCTAAAAGACAAAAAGGTCCAAGTTGTATTTTATTGAATTATGTAGTGATTTCAACGTTGAATATTAATTATGCTGGTTTTCTAAATATTTGTAGTCTGTGTATTTCAGACTATTAACAACATAGGCCTATATGAAAATACCCAAATATGTAGGATTAATATGTATTTTATTGTACGATACTCACCATTATGATACCTGATTTTGGCATTGGAATTGTTATAATATAAAAGTAAACTCATGTCAGAATATTGATTTTGAAGTTTTGTTTTTCTTCATTCATTAATATAATAATATTGTGAAATGTAAGACATGATCGTAGTGAACATGATGTAATGCAGCCCATCGGTAGGGCTATGAGATTTCCTCCGAGATATAATCACACGAATAAATGGATTCACATACAGCCACATCAAGTTTTAATATTTCTCCTCTCATCTGTTGTTTACTCTTGCCCTCTGCTGCCTGTAAATTATCTTCACCAGAAGAGAGGGGTTAGTGAGAAGTGAAAAGTTGTTGGACGCTCTAGTTGTCTTCTTGGACGCAGCTGAGAGGAGCCGCTTCCTGCCAAATAGTGCGCCCGTCTAATCGTGACTGCAGCAGCCACTTCCTGCATTGTTACAGTATTTAATGAGGATTAAATTGAGGCTGTCATGCTGTCATGTCGTAACGGGCGGCCATTAGGCCTCCTCCACACGGAGAGAGGCTGATCTTCCCCTCTTTGACTTCAGAGCTGATCCTTCACCTGGGCAGGGCCTGCTGACTGACATTTTACTGTCCAATTGTACATTGCTCTTTATAAATATAAAGTATAGGATTATCAATGTTAAATTCCATTCCTAAGAGCATATCAATTCATTCAAGAACACTTGTGTGTATAGCATTTTTTTATCTTCACATCATCATGTAGCCTTACAGTTATAAACAATGAGTAAACTAACATTTTACACTTCTTAAAGGAAATGGACGAAGGAACAGGACCACCTTAGTATGTAATCCAATGCAAAATCACAAAATTCAGCCTCAGAAAAAACGATTATGGCCTGACCTTTGTTATAAGCCTAAAAGGACTGGATATTATTGGCTGAGTGTTTCATTGTATTATTTTCGAGGCGTATCTTTATATTGCTTTATTTTGTATTTACCTTTCATTAACTAATGTTTGTGAGGCCATAGCCAGGATTTAAGAAATACTGAGGTTGTAAAACCCAGTTCCCTCTGTTTCAATCCCAACTCCGAGTGTAAAAACCTAGACACTAAAAAAGGCCGCTATGAAAATATGTTCATAATTATTTTGCTTTTTAAAAATGTATTGTGTTGGGGAAATAGTTACTGCTGCCAAGGCACAC
>NW_011369945.1:21550531-21554180 GCF_000735185.1 Notothenia coriiceps
GTGTAAAAACCTAGACACTAAAAAAGGCCGCTATGAAAATATGTTCATAATTATTTTGCTTTTTAAAAATGTATTGTGTTGGGGAAATAGTTACTGGACACATTTACATTTTAAATGGAAATTCATGGTCCCCAGAGGATAGACCCTGAGGACTTTGGTAATTCCTTGACTTTTCCTCTGGCGCAGGAGGTGGCTAAATGTTTTCGCTTTGAGGGCCAATACTGACACTTAATGGTGGGCCACAGGCCAAATGCATGCCTTATATACAGTGGGGCAAAAAAGTATTTAGTCAGCCACCAATTATGCAAGTTCTCCCACTTAAAAAGATGAGAGAGGCCTGTAATTTTCCTCCACACTTCAACTATGAGAGACAGAATGGGGGGAAAGAATCCAGGAAATCACATTGTAGGATTTTTAATGAATTAATTGGTAAATTCCTCGGTAAAATAAGTATTTGGTCACCTACAAACAAACAAGAAATTAATTCATTAAAAATCCTACAATGTGATTTCCTGGATTCTTTCCCCCNGAACAGTTTGTGGCTGGGGTCTTTAATAATCCTGTGGGCTTTCTTCCTGAGCCGCTGGGAGTAAAGGTCCTCCATGGATGGCAGCTCCGTCCTGGTGATATGCTGTGCAGTTTTCACCATCCTCTGTAAAGTCTTACGGTTGGGGGCGGTGTAGCTGCCGTACCAGGCCGTGATGCAGCCGGTCAGGATACTCTCTATGGTGCACCTGTAGAAGGTCAGGATGCTCTCTATGGTGCACCTGTAGAAGGTCAGGATACTCTCTATGGTGCACCTGTAGAAGTTGCAGAGTGCCCTGGAGTCCATGTTGAACCTCCTCAGCCTGCGGAGGAAGAAGAGCCGCTGTCGAGCTGTTTTGGTGATGGTGATGAGTCCATGTCAGGTCCTCATTGATGTGAACACAGAGGAACCTGCAGCTGCTGACTCTCTCCACCGTAGTCCCATTGATAGCGATGTTTCCTGAATACATTTGCAAAATTGCACAACCAAAGCACAGTGTGTCTCCTTTATTATTCTGTAATATTGTGGAGGGGCCTTGTGTTTAGATCTATCTTTAAGATCTTAATATTTCATTGTATAATGTGCTCAAAGCACATGTTCTTAAATAAAGTTGTCTTTAATAAAAATGGAACTCCATTAACTGACACACAGTAAACCTGAGGCCATGTGATCTGCTATGTGCCTTATACAGGATGTACACTTTAAGGAGACAGGGTAATAGCTTGGAATTTAATAAATGTTTGCTGGAGCCCCATAGGTCAACCACGCTACTGATTTATATGTTTCTCCGTACGTATAAAATCTGATCCTAGTCCCAACCTGAGCATCACATAATTACCTCATATAACCTATGCTGTATGCTAGCATAACATATGGCTCCCTGAACCCACAATAATAACAAAAACTAATGGAAACCATCATCACAGTATTTACATCTCGTTTCCCATCATTATTAAAAGCAGGGTAGCATTATTAAGCAGTCAATCAGGGTTGCAGTTACGCTCAGAGAATATGCAAGTCCGAGCACACACATGAAAAATCCTGCTGCTGCCTCTTTCATGGCATCTTCCCCAATCATCCCTGTGTACAAATGCCCATAGAAATGTACACACATGCACACACACACATATGTGCTTTAACTACTGTGATCTGAATAACAGAAGTAGACTGAAGAGGTTATAGAGGCCTGCTGTTCTCTAACAGGTGGGGGTTTGAGTGCTTTGTCAGCGTTCTTTGTTGCTGTTCTTTAAATGACAAACAAAGCTCTCTCTAGATGATGCTGTGTCATCAGGT
This sequence comes from Notothenia coriiceps, assembly GCF_000735185.1. NCBI lineage: Eukaryota > Metazoa > Chordata > Actinopteri > Perciformes > Nototheniidae > Notothenia > Notothenia coriiceps. The sequence goes on from NW_011369945.1 coordinate 21,552,351, forward strand.
CTGATTGTTTCCGTCCTCTCATCCCGACTGCATCTCCTGAGGCTACAGATTGTCTCGCATAAATGCAATTAAATCCGTACCAAGGGGCCATCTTCTCATAATCATCCCGCTTACAGCAAAAATCAAGCAACGCTCAGGAGTTTATGGGTAATGAGGAATCTTTCTGTAAATATTGTCGCTGCTCCTGTGGACCCTGGAACCAGAGCATGTTATCTCAACCAAAAATAACTTTCTGGTAAGAAACAAACAGCCAGTTTCAACTGAGAACACTGAAGTCATGTCCCTATATTTTGGTCATTTTTGGGATTACATAAAGTGGAAGGTTTCTGCTACAACTTCAAAGTGTTTTATGACCAATATGAAGGCAGCAAGCCAAACTGTATCAAATAACAAAATAAAATTTCAATCAGTGAAGTTCACAACGTCAGAACCATATTCGATCAATCAATCAAAGTTTATTTATAGTCCAATATCACAAATTTGACATTTCTTCGCAGGGGGCTTTACCGTTTAAACTGAATATTGTAAAAACAAGGGTTTCATTTCAAGATAAATAATGTAATTTTTATGTTTGGATTTTTTTTGTAAATATAAATTAGTATGGGTGATTTTATGTTTAAAATTGGCGTTTATTTCCATATTTTACCTTATAAACAAATGTTTTTACCATTGAAAGAAACACTGTTTTTCCATGATAGTTAACATTCTCTGTCAAGAAAATTCAGTGGATCATTAAAGACAAACCGGCCTCTCCTATACGGAGAAATAGCAGTGGCAAAATGTGTGTCAGTCTGTATTGGAGAGAAATTATATTGGATAGTTGAAACGTTTTCCTGCTGATGGCACCAGATCAAAGACTCATATGGAAAAATCCTCTGGGGAACATGAATTTCTGACAAAAAATGCTCTGAGGTAAATAAAATTAGGTACAGTGGGGAAAAAAAGTATTTGGCCACCAATTGTGCAAGTTCTCCCACTTAAAAGGATGAGAGAGGCCTGTAGTTTTCATCCTAGGTATACCTCAACTATAAGAGACAAAATGAGAAAGAAAAAAAAAAAAGAAAAAAATCCAGAAAATCACATTGTCTGATTTTTAAAGAATGTATTTGCAAATTATGGTGGAAAATAATTATTTGATCAATAACAAAAGTTCATCTCAATACTTTGTTGTATACCCTTTGTTGGCAATGACAGAGGTCAAACGTTTTCTTTAAGTCTTCACAAGGTTTTCGCACACTGTTGCTGGTATTTTGGCCCATTCCTCCATGCAGATCTCCTCTAGAGCAGTGATGTTTTGGGGCTGTCGCTGGGCAACACAGACTTTCAACTCCCTCCAAAGATTTTCTATGGGGTTGAGATCTGGAGACTGGCTAGGCCACTCCAGGACCTTGAAATGCTTCTTACGAAGCCACTCCTTCGTTGCCCGGGTGGTGTGTTTGGGATCATTGTCATGCTGAAAGACCCAGCCACGTTTCATCTTCGATGCCCTTGCTGATGGAAGGAGGTTGTCACTCAAAATCTCACGATACATGGCCCCATTCATTCTTTCCTTTACACGGATCAGTCGTCCTGGTCCCTTTGCAGAAAAACAGCCCCAAAGCATGATGTTTCCACCCCCATGTTTCACAGTAGGTATGGTGTTCCTTGGATGCAACTCAGCATTCTTTCTCCTCCAAACATGTCTAGTTGAGTTTTTACCAAAAAGTTCTATTTTGGTTTCATCTGACCATATGACATTCTCCCAATCCTCTTCTGGATCATCTAAATGCTCTCTAGCAAACTTCAGACGGGCCTGGACATGTACTGGCTTAAGCAGGGGGACACGTCTGG
>NW_011369945.1:21554203-21559075 GCF_000735185.1 Notothenia coriiceps
GTGGGGGTGGGGGGGACTGGCTCTGCCTAACATTATTTTATTTTACGTTTTCCCAAGCTTGCCAGTTTGTAACCATGATCCGTGGACGTGATTATGTGCGGTAGAAGTCGTTAAAGGAGGTTAGGATTAACGCCAGCGGCTCCTCGGCGGAACGCTCGGTCCGCGGCCGGCTGATGAAAATGCACGAGTTCCGGCTCGGTTTCTCCTCGAGAGGGGACACCCAGGTAAACAGTCCCGGTGAGCCTCTCACAGCCTCACTTTTAGGGCTGAAAGATAAAAGTTTGTACCCGCTTTTTGAGGCAGATGGGTGTCCCGCATCGGGGGGTGAAGCCAGCCAGGGTTTAGTGTCCGGGCTCGGTTCTGGTGTTGGTGTGGGTCATGTTGAATAGTACCGGCTTCAGGAGTTTTTACTACTTTAACTTTAAGTGTGTGACAGCCGGTGGTGTTCATGAAATAAGATAAAGTGGCTTCGTGTTTTTGTTTGTGTCGATGTTAGCTCACGTTAGCTCGCTAACTAATAACACCTCCTCTGAGGCGGTGTCAACATTAAAAAAAAACCGGCTAGTTGCGCATGTAGTGTGGGCTGGGTTTAGTTTTTAAAGGGCTGACTGTGGTTTGGCTGGTGTTAGTTGGTGGTGGTGTAACGTTAATGGTGGACGCTGCTGCTCGCTTTAAGCCCCCTGGCACCAGTGTTGGTTCTGCTATCTGGTAGCTAATCTTCCTACTTCTCTCTGTGACAACCGTAGTCTTCCTCATCTTAAAGCTGAACACACACACACACACACACACACTCTGACACACACCGCACACACTCCCTCTCTGTCTCGCCCAGACAGGCACACAAACATACTCGCACACACATTCCCAGCCACCAGAACCTTACCAGTTTGTTGTAATTTTGGGACAAGACTACATATTTTTGACATTACACCTGATACTTATTTACCCATTGTTGCACTCGGACCCATTTAAAAGCTTTTAATATATATATATATATATTTTTTTTTTATGACAGACCCGCGGTGTTGACAAGTAGCCCATGCAGCATTGTGCATCGTGTTGTGAAGGCATGGCCACTGTTGTTAAATGTGATGTGGACGAAATGCTGGATACATGTATTGCTATTTATTAAGGTCTTATTACATAATATCTGTTCTGTTATCAGATACATTAATCAACTGCCTTCTAGGTGACAGTAATAATAATCTGGTTTACAACTTTGAACTGAAGTAGCCTGGCAAATAATCAGACAAATAACAAAAGAGGAAGATATTAATATATTGTTGCTACATTTAAAGATTTCAGAAAGTATTGTTTTTGTTAAGGCTGCAATTTACCATGACTTTCTTAACCGCTTAATCTGCTCATTATCCTCTCAATTAACTGCCTGATTTATTGAAAGAACAGGAGATTGTGATCCTTCTTGATTTACCAGTCAAAGGAAATGTCTATAAATGTCCTGTTATGTCTGACCAAAACACTCCAGAATCAAAAATATTAAGCTTTCTTTAGAAGAGTAAGCAAACAGTTGATTGATTATCAAAGTTGTTGCTGATTCTGTCATTTGACTGACTGTTGCAGCTCTACTTTGTTTTAAAGATCTTTAGCATACTTGTCAGTAAGCTTTGGTTAATTAGGACCTGTGCACATCAGAGACACTTTAAACCAAGTACTGTGCCTGCTATAAAGACTGGTAAAGTGATTTGCTGTTAGGAGACTTTATTGCCTCTTTGTGGAGATCTGGAATAAACAGTCAGTTGTTCATGTGAACAAAAGCCCTGTAAAGTGTTGTTTGCATGTTAACAATCAGTTGCATTGTTTATGACCTGTCACTGTGAACAAAATTCAGGTTGCCTTTAGAGAAGGGGTTGACTAACACTGGTCCAAAGAAAGGAAAAGGCTTTGGTTTGACACTAAAAAGTGTTGAAGTTGTACATCCACAGGGAGACTTATCCACCCCAGAGTGACTGTATTGATAATATTACAATGAGAACAGCGAGTGAAATTGTTCAGAAACTTCTGTTTCCAGAAAGTACTGTTCCAGTGATCACACAGAAGACTGACCTTGTCTAGTTGTGGAATCAGCCACTGTTCTGGAAAGGGTCATTTCCTGGCCACAATTTAAGCTGCTGCACATGACTGCAGGGGTCACAGGGCAGCTGTTTAGTCAAGCCTCCATGACTTCATAAAATATATAGGTAGTAATTTGCTGTCTAATTGCTTTTTTCTGCCCTTTTGTTATGGACAGAGGTGTTTGTTGCTGCATAAAGCTCTGACTTGTCAAGAGTTTAGAGGTATTTCATGAAGCAACCACTAATCAGCTTCATAATAATTGTATACGTTTTTTTGTTACTAATTGATACTTTGAGACAATTATCACTAGTAATTGCTATTCTGGCCGGTGCAGCAGTTCTACAAAGTAATGTGACTGTGTGGGTGCATCGTGTTCTGAAAACCTTGCGCAATGTAGAAATATGTTTTCCCAGGTTAAAGGTCTGCCAGTGGGTAAATAAAATGCTGAACACATACTGTATGTGTAGCCAGACATCGATGATGTTTGAAAGTGAGTCCGCCAGCCTAAATGAAAGCTTACTGAGTGAGTGATGGTTGACATGATCCATGAGTGACAAGATAAATAACCACCTCAGGGCAGGAGGAAAGACACTCAGCAGAAACTCTACAGCTGTAGATAACCTGTGAATTTGTTTGAGCGTTGCCCGGATAGTGGCAGCAACCTGATACCATATTAAAGTGTTCTGCCACTTGCACTATGCAATATGATAATATGGGGGTAATTATTGTGATGTAATTACACTGCAAGTCTTAATCAGAGGATTGAGTTTAATAACGTTTAAAAGTCTTATCTACAAAAAGCAATAATGATAAAGTAAAAACAAATACTTTTTTTAAATAAAAAAATGTAGCAGTTTCTACCGTTAACATGCTGTTAGTTAATAAATCTAACACAAGTTATTAACTCATAACTCATAACTTAATGATAAGATTACAAAAATAGAGTTTGTAACATGAGAAGCCTTGAGGACATTTTGTTAACGTGGCCGGATCAATGAATGAAAACAGACCTTAGACTGTGTTTAAATAAGTAGACACAAGATCTGCAAGATGATTGCAAAAATGATGCAATGTTTATAAGCAACCATATTTACGTAGTTTTTTGTCAGTACACATTTGCCCTCTGACATAAACTTTGTTTCACTGAAGTTACTTTTGAAAGCTGCAGTAGATTAAAGGATTAATAGTTTTTTTTGCATTTAAAGTTCATATCATGGTGCGTTTGTGTGCATTTCAAACCTGCTTTACATAAATATTTCCCTTTCCTACAATGGAAGACTCAACTGCGTGCAGGGAAAACGCAGGGAAATAATGCGCAGGTCATAAAAAAATCCTGCTGATACAAAACTATTGCTATGATAAAAATTGGTTACAAACTTCCGGGTATGGCGGTTGCGTGGGAAGACATGACTCACACAGCTTAAACTGCAACAATTTCTACAAAAAATATTCGAATTTGCAACATAAAACAGTAGAGAGTGTGGATCTGGATGTTGGAATGTCGAAAACCGGTGAATTGAGCAAAGAGAAGAGCAAAGTGCTCTTAAGCCCCACGGACCCGGTTCCGGGGCCGAAATCGCGTCATTTGCAGGAAACAACGTCTAAGGAACCTTAATATTTAATAAACTATTAATATTTTAATCCATATAACGGGAAAAACTAATTTAACTGATCTTTTTCATTAAAAAAAAAAAAAACAGACAATGCTAACAGTGAGCCTCTGAATTAGCCCAGAGCGAAAAATGCTAACCTATTACTGCACGAAATACTCCTCATATTTTATATCCATATAACGGGGAAAAACTCATTTAACTGATCTTTTTCATTTTTTTTTTCAAAGAAAACACACAATGCTAACAGTGAGAACGGTGCTGCCCACCTCAACACTGAAAGATACAAACTCGCGACGTTATCAACAAAAACGTACATCAAAACAAGTGGCGCTAGGTAGCCCACAACGCTAACATGGCTTACCTTCGTCTTTGTCTGGTCTAAACTGGTCTTCAATGGCAATAAAACGATAACAACGATGATGTAGTTAATCCATAGGTTAATATCCAATGTGGCTGTGTCCCCTTTGAAATGTTCTGATAATCTATAAGCAATAAAACTGCAATTCCTTTTTAAAATAGTAGAGCAGGCCATTCCTACGCTCTATAGCAAGATTGAATGCGCAAAGACGCAATCTTTTTTTTTAACATCAGTGTGTGCGGGACGATTGCCCTTCGATTCTATTGGCTCTAATGGTCAGAAAGAGATGTCACATTTCAAAATCGAAGAAGGGGGGCCAGAGATAAGGAAAATCCACCCAAATGGCCCCAGAAGAGGTTTTTTTTGCTAAATCTGTCTAAAAAGGTCAAATATCACTTGTTTTGCATCAATCTTGATACAGGGTACTTATTATATGTTGTACTTTGGATTCCTAAAGCTTTTAGTCTACTAACCATGCGGCAAACTCTGGGCAACTTTCGGGATGCGAATCAGGAAGTGCCTCAAACTGCAGTTCATCTAGTGGCCAGTAGGAGCAGTCTGCAGAAGGGAGCAATTTCCATAAACCCCAATGTTAAAATGCCCAACTTTACAGCAGAAATAAACATGTTTAAATCGTGGTTTCAAAACATTTGATTCTCAGTATAGTTAGATTCCCCCTTCCTGTCTATGGATCCTGGAGTGAATTTTTTCTCAACTCATCTGTTTAATTAATATTCAGTCTTAAAGTTATGCATAAATTAGGGCGTAGGTCACATTGAGTGACAGCTCCGCAGACAGCAGACTGCTGCTGCTAGCTTCTGTCTCACT
>NW_011369945.1:21559120-21573622 GCF_000735185.1 Notothenia coriiceps
CTTGACACGTTCTCTCAACAAAACCTTTAATCATACCTGACACATGACAAAATAATCTTCATTTTTTAGAAGAACGCTATCATATCCTGAACATTGTATTTAAAAAGATTGGTTGTATGAAGCTTTTCTACTGACTTTTTCAATCTTACATACATCGAATTTGCCTCACCATTCTATTTCCACTTTCTGTTTTTTTTTTGTGTTTTCATATATCCAATATAAGGAAAAACGCAGACCACAATAGATACAAATGAAGCAGACTTCAGAAGAACAAAAACAATAATATATAGAAATAAATATCCTGTAATAATTATGAACTGCGATCAAATCAACAAATTAATAAAGCCATACAAGGAAAAAGAATAAGATACCTAATAAGCAACCAAAACCAGACCACAGCCAGAGACAACACGCAGAAGACTCAGAAAGAAACAGAAAGTATAAAAGATCCACAAAAATAAGAATAGTCATTATAAAATCAAAGAGACAAACTACAAATCGATCATTTCCAAAAGACTAGAAACAGTTAAACTAGCCAAAGCTAAAGTTCAGGTACAGCACACAAAAAAAACTACCACATTAGGCCAAAAGAGATCTAAAACTGTCATCAAAGGTAGGGGAATCCAACGCCGGGCGAAAGAGTAAAAGAAGAGCACCAGCAGATATCTCACACAATGAAACAATACGAACTGACAAGAGAAAAAGAAACACAGAGAGAGCTATATATAGGTGAGAAGCAGGGATGAGACACAGAGACTGAAAACCTCAGGAAAGTACGGACAGCACATCAACGGAAGCGGGAAAAACAAGAACAACACACAAGAACAGAAGAATGAGAATACAAAAATAGGATCGCAAGAGGAAAGAAGACTATAAAAAATAATACAAAATATACAAACAAAAAGAGAAGACACAGAAAAAAACAACACACCGAAACTGACGGTAAAGATAACTAAACCTAAACATATCTGCTCCGACTCACAACATCGGGATGATTTACCCAGGGATTTGGGACAGCCCACCACGTAGCCATATCGTACAGAGGCATTTTGATTCTCGCAAGTCAGTATCGTTTTTCTTGTTAAGAGGCACGTCAGAATCCGGTAGGAGAGCATATTTGCATGAAGACAGCTTATTCCAGTGTGGGGAGTTTGTGTCGTTAGCTAAAATTAAACTAAAAATACTTTTTCTTCTTCCCTTTGTATCCAATCGGCTCCTGAATGATTCCAGTTGACCCCTGGCAGGCCCACCAACACACTCTGCCAGCTTAAAACACCATTCATGTCAAAGTAAAACTGGCTTAGTTCGCTCATAAGATAAAAAAAAATGACGGCTTTAGGCTGCGTCGGTGCGAGCTGTAAAATGAAAAAAATAACGCGCGCAGTGTGGCTGGGCTATTCACTATTGTGATGGTGGCATTACACGACGTAATAATTCCCAACCATGTTCGCCATAAACACGAATCTTTCTACGATCGTCCGCACTCGCTCCCACACACGGAATAATACATTCACTATCTACAGCAGCACGCACGAACCTGCTATTATTCACAAAACGTGTAGTGTGTGGTGTGTGTGCTGTGTGTGTGTGTGTGTGTGTGTGTGTGTGTGTGTTGTTGGGTTGTGTGTGTGTGTGTGTGTGTCGTGTGTGTGTGTGTGTGTGTGTGGTGTGTGTGTGTGTGTGGGTGTGTGTGTGTGTGTGTGTGTGTGTGTGTGTTGTGTGTTGTTGTGGTGGGTGCTGTGTGTGTGTGGTGGGGGTGTGTGCACAATTTGACAGAGGAATGTCAGAGGCTTTGAAGAGAATAGCCTGTGTGTATACTTATGTCATACCTAACTGTGTATGTGTGCTGTGTGCTTCTGTGATGAGCTCGGCTCTCTGACGTCTGCTCGTTTCGAATACGGCCGGCCCAGGGTGCTGTATTATGAACCACATGTGTACACCCTGCTGCTTCTAGTTTTATTAGTAAAATGTGTGTTGTGTGTTGAGCGCTCACCCTGCTCGCTGCCACCTGCATATGGAGTGTTATAGTATCAAATCATCACACGAACTCGGTCATTGTTTTCTAGACATTTAACACAGAAACCTGAAAGGAGAGAGAAGGAGAAACTCCTGAGGGCAAACATCTCTCCTCGTGGTCTAACAAGGTTTGCCGCGTCAAGCGATTTATTCTTGGATGTGTGCAAGCTTTATTTTTCACAATCAGAACAGCACTATCTTCCAAGCCATCAGCGTGTGATCAGTAGTTGCGTAGCTGCAGGACACGATCACACAGAAACTAGCCTCTAGCAGGCAGGGGAAGTTGGAATTTGGCGGCAGTTAATTCTTGTTTTCGTGACATGATTTCCACGTAGCGATTACCTCTGATTGTATTGTGGACTGTACAAGCTTACTCTTGTGCAACCAGTGTTTTATATAGCTGGGCTATGACAGTAGATGGTAAAGAAGCAGACACGTAGGCAGAATCATCAGCAAATTTCACTCCTGCAGGAGGGCAGTCACATTATGTAGTTGTACAAAACTTCAGTGTTCCAAAAATCAATTCAAGATCGGAAAAAAGCATTGAGGTAAGTGAAGAGACGACCGCCTAAAAACCTTACAATTAAGAGTTTATTCATACATTATGTGCTCCCTGCCAAATTCCTCAGGTGCGCTGCTATTTCTTTTCTTACTGTCTGTAGCTATTGGCTTGAAGTATGCTTTTACCGTATTTATTTAACGCTATAATTGCAACAGATGGCAATATCTCACAATGAAGACATCATGGATGGGGAGAGAGAAAAACTATAGGGCTAATTTCATTATGTTTAAAGATTGAATTTAGTTGTCTCAAAATGATGTGCGTATTTCCTGTCTGGGCTTGGACTGTTTACCAAATTAGAACAACTATTTTAGTTCTGCAGGATGCCTATACTTAATCTTTATGTCAAAACTGCCTTTTCATTTCGATGTGCTTCTTCATCGACTCGCTTAATCACGCTTGTTAAATCAAAATCAGATGGCAAGTTTTAGTGAGTCAATTATGAAAATACACTCATTAAACTTAGGAGGATTAATGCCTCCCTCATCTGTATCTCGTTACATAAATGGGAAACGGTTTTAAAATATGATACCCTCAGCTGTACAAGCTGAGTGTGATTCCCATCCTTGCGGTTTCATATTTTTCTTGTCACTTCCTTCATGCTGGATATGACTAGTTGCAGCTAAAGTTTGAATTTTAATGACAAACAACATTTTTCTTAACCTTCCATACACAGTCAGATGACGTTTTTATTTGACATTACATATCATAAAAGAACAGGACCTCTGCATGAGTCTCCGCCCACTGATATATAATGCACTCAGTTTGCAGACACATTGCCATCTTTTTACCTGAAGGTGTGTGACTCACTTTTTCTTGATAGGAACAAATCCGTCACCTCCCCCTCCACAGCAACGTTCTTCTGAATCTGCAGGGATTGGAGTTTCATGTTCTTTTCCGCGGAAATGCGGAAAGCTTTACCCAGTAGTAGAAGACCCCGATATGCAGGGAGTAGCTACAGCACGACGAAGTCAATGGGGCAACACTTAATCACAAAATACCACTGCCGAAATGCACTGAGCATCGCAGTTGAACATGGGTTTCGAAGAGTGAAACGAGTACCTCGAGGCGTGGATTTTCCGTTTTAATTGTGTGTGGACGCCCATCCCGCCTTCACAGCTGCTCACATAGTTGACAGTAGATAATACAAGGGGACCTGCTGTCGTGGTGTGTGCTATGTTGTGTGGTGGTAGTGTGGTGCTGTGTGTGTGTGTTGTTGTGTGTGTGTGTGTGTGTGTGTGTGTGTGTGTGTGTGTGTGTGTGTGTGTGTGTGTGTGGTGCATTGTGTGTGTGGTGCTGCTGCGTGCTGTTGTGGTCTACCTGTGGTGTGGGAGGCAGCGGTGGATGTCGGTGCGTGGCCAGACTCGGAAACCACACTGTCACCTCAAACAATCACAAGGAGCCTGAGCAGCAGCGGAGTTGCTGTGGCAATAGCAATATATGCTGCTGCAACGATCCGAGAAAATACTGCATGATTATGTGCTTTTTATGCTTCTCAAATCTTTTATGTGACGCCGGCGAAATTTGGAAGAATGCACCTCCGTGTTGAATTCATTACAGACTTTACACTGACCGCTAAACGAGTTATCAGACACAGAATCTCCCAGCCTTTACAACCTATCGAACAGCCCTCAGAGTGACAATAAATAATATAAAACTAAATTGCATTTTAATTCAAATAGCACCATGATGTGCAGTCAAAGAGACTACGCTCACTTTCATTTGTCCTTACGCTCAGCTCTGTTCCTCATACTGTCTTTATTCAACTTATATATCAGCACTGCTTATGTACTGATTTGTAGTCAGCTTGACTTCTTGCGTTACAAATCCAAGTGGCTGTGTTGGTGGGCGTGTTGCATAAGTACTGGTTAGATACAGGGGTGCCCAACTTTTTCAGCTCGGGAGCTACTTTTAAAATGACCCAGTGAAATGATCTACCTACAGGGCCGCCCTTCCCAATCTTTGTGCCCACGTTGACGGGGGGGGGGGGGGTAGTGAAACTAGTGGAACTGTGGCGCGCTTACACCAATTGCGCCCCATAATTGTATAAAGGTGCGCCACATTTGCGCTTCAGATGAGGCTCCATCCGCGAGGTGTGATCTGCGTGTAGGGAGGGTCTGTCTACCTACATTAAAAATGCCAGTGTACCTTGCATAACTGCATGAACCCGTATGGCACAATACAACTCAGTCAGTACATTGTTGGTCATTACGTTAATCTTCTATCAGTAGAATTGTATAAATTGGAAGGCTAACTATAGGTAATCAGCTCACCGGTGATTTGCAGCTGGCGCGTTTGACCGCGCATGCATGGTGAACTGCGTGTTAGAAAAGAAGAGATCTCAGACTTAACGTAATAAATCAGTGAGTTTGAAAGCTTTTCAGACCTTAGATGTTGCACAGCAGTTTATAATACTTTGAGAATGGATTTTACAACTCCTGAAGGGTAACACTCTCCTCTCATTTCTTTGCGGGTGTGGTGCCACACTGGATTTTGCTTCAGCCCTTTTTTGCCAGGTTTACAAAGCATCTTCCAACAACAATCTTCTATCTTCAAATCAAAGGTATTTTTTTGCTTTTTCAATTAGTAATTTATTTGTGCAAATGATCCAAAATATAACTCTTAATACCTGCAGGGCTGCATAGATCACAGTATTATCAAACAGAGGAAATTGTTTTGTCACAATTTCCTGCCATCTGAATGAGAGCGGGAATACAATACGGGAAATGTTATCCGAGCAATCCTTTATCAAGCTTTTATTGAATAGCCGATAGCTCCCTTTCAGGATTCCCATTTAAAAGGACTTGCTGCTGCTTTTGTGTATTTCATAACTTTAAAAGCCTCAGTAACATTTTTTAATACATTTCATTACTATAAACCTTTTATTATCATCAACAAAGCAGTTATTATTACTACAAAGCATCGAGTGGCTGCAGAGCAACTAATGGCTTTGCCGTGTGTCTTGTGTGTGTGTGCGTGTCTGAGTACAGTATGTGTTCACAAGCGTGTGTTCTACATGAGTAATATTGTAGTATAGATGAATTATTGGCTGCATTCCATTACTATGGACGGTCACAAGGTGTGTGTGTGTCTGCGTGGGTGTGTGTGCGTGCATGTGTGTGTGCGTGTGTGTGTGCGTGCGTGCGTGTAGCTTTTTTATATACTGGCTTGCAGACAAAAACAACAAACCTGAAGTTAAAGGAGACAAATCTAATCACACAACACAGGGAGAAAGGCAATCACACACACACACACACACACACACACACACACACACACACACACACACACACACACACACACACACACACACACACACACACACACACAGTACACAGGCTCTCTTTCTTCATTCCCCTTTTTTACACATACATGCATACTCACAGTCCTGGATAAATGACAAATGTGGAAAGTCTGAGAACTGGCTAGTTTTTCAACAAAGTGCCTGTTCTGTGGACCATAGCTAGGAAGGATTTGGCCACCGTTCCATTTCCTTTCCTTTCCAAAATGCACCAAGATAAATAAATACGCCTATGCATTTCAAAGCATGTATTAAATTGTAATTTATAGCTCAGGCCAACATGTCGCGGTTGAATATAATGAAAAGCAACATGTTTATAATACACCCCGACTCTGGTCAGTGCATTTAGATCTACAGCAGAGCAAAGAAAAGTTCTTAGTGCAACAACAGCCTTTTCAAATGGATGTTCATGTATCTTTGAAAATAACTGCATGGTGAAATGATTTAGCTTTGTATTCATGGGGCTTTGAGACATAAAACAAACTCTGTATAACAAACTGCCATGAACATTTTGGACATAAAAGCCAAGCCACAACAAATAAACAGATACACAAACAAGAAGACAAACTGGAAGTCAAAAAGAAAAGAGACAAAAACAGATCACGACAGCAGAAAGGATTAATACTGTACATCACAACACATGGATTGGTTTAAGAAATCTGAAGTAACTGATGAGTCACACACAATGAAGTTGATATGTAGTTTTAGAACGTCTAAAGATAAGTTGAATAGTCAGTATGATAATGCTGACCAGCCTGTAGAGTTTGTGTCTTTCTTTGTTTTACTTTCTCTCTGAACACACACTTTTGATCTTTACAACCCACTGATTAAGGGACAGCTCGCACAAATATGATGAAAGGCACAACAGGACGTCTTGGACTTCTTCTCAGAATCGGGCTATTATAGAAAAATATAATCTCCACACATTTATACAACAACTGTAACAGAAAGGAACTGAGCCACTAACAAACACCATTTGGGTTCATGGAGGTGGAGAGAAAAATGCTATAGGTGAGATTATAAAAAAAAAAAAATATGACTCATCAAGTAAAGTTAACATAAAGATAAGTAAAACAGTGAGTGGGCGGGAAAAGAAACAAGACAGAGGGTAAGATTGTGCATGAGATAAATATCGAATAGCAAGGGTGTCCAAAAGATAAAAGAGAGGGTTAAAGTGCAGATGAGGAGAAGCACTGTGGGTGAGGGAAATACAGGGAGTTAAATAAAGGGCGAGAAAGAGAGGGAGGGAATCATAGTTTCCATTTTCCTGTGCGTCACATGAAAACAGACTATTCATCGGAGCATCAAAACTAACTCGCAATGTTATGACCACTTCAAAGAGTGGGATGAATATAAACAGAAATATACAGAGAGGGGGGGGGGGTGGATAACAAAGATGGTCTCTGTCTCCGGTGCCAGCTCAAAGCAGGAGTGTGTGTACATTATTTATGGCTATGATTATGCGTGTATTCATAGAGTTGGCAAAGACGTATTCACCGTTGAGAAAGCCACTGCAGCCACTCTTACCATCGGTCTATAAGGACTAATATTATTTAAGTATAATAATGTGAATGCTGTATTCTACCTGTTAATGAAAATCTGAAATTCTTTATCTCATCACTTCTTACATATTTATCTTGATTTATATGAACATTTGAGATCCATAAAACGTTTGTAGTAGTGTATTTTATGTTCTTTAGAAAATAGTCCCATCTGTTTTTGGATGAAGATGTTTTCGTCTTGGGGCTTTTAATCACCAAGATCCATGATTATATACCAAATATTTGTTTTTTTTCAAATATTTGGTATATAATCATGGATCTTGGTGGAAGGATGTGGCATGGACCAAGAAAGTGCCCATACTGTTTGGAGCAGATCCGAACCTTAGGGCAGACCCAGGCATAATGTTTGACTTTCATTAAAACTTTTTGCTGTATTCATGAAGTGTTGGAATAATTTCCGGACTGAGAAAAATTCACATGACTGACTTTCAAATGTTCAGACAAAATACAATACTACATTTATTTTTTAAGCTTCAATGTTGTCATGACTTAAAGCTCGAGTAAAACAAGAGTTCAACCTCTCCATAGCCATTTCAACAATTCAATTGATGTAAATTGACCTCTCCAATGGCTATTTAAATGTTTTTCTTGTTTGTAAAACCTTCAACTTCAGATCTCCAGAGAGATGTATTTATATGGCCTTTAGCACCACTGTCAGGGAAACACTGTTCCGGGCTATCACACTATGCTATCATTTATTCATTCAGGTTCAAGTGCTAAACTAACTCACACATTTTAGATTTGTAAATCTAAAATGCCTGTGCCCAAGGGCCTCTCAGCGCCAGTGGTCTCGCCTTCAGCCCTCCTGCCTGAGATGAGACCCCATGGTCAGAGGTCCAGGGGCAATTTTCCCATTGATCTGGTCAGTAATCCCAGCCGCTAGGCAAACAGCTGAGTTCAACTCTAAGTGTGTGTGTGTGTGTGTGTGTGTGTGTGTGTGTGTGTGTGTGTGTGTGTGTGTGTGTGTGTGTGTGTGTGTGTGGAACACCAGCGTTGATAAGGAAATGATGGAACTATTAAATTCATTAAAAGACAGATTCGGCAGGCTTTACTTCCACACAGATACAAACATACATAGAGCAGGTAGCCCCCCCCTCACACACACACACACACACACACGCACGCACGCACGCACGCACGCACGCACGCACGCACACACACACACACACACACACACACACACTGTACTTGTTTTGTTAAGAATTCCAGGGAAGGAATACATGTGTGTTTATATCCAAGTTTAAAGTATTTTCCCCAATAAATGACCCAGGTCCCTTCAAGGATTTAATAGTCTTTCATTCTATGTGAAGAGTGATATACTGTAAGGTGGATGGAAAAGTGAGGCATCAATGTGTGCGGTCCCTGACTACTCATGTGTGTTGAAGATGACATGTATACTGTCTCCAATGTCACATTTTATCAGCAGTTTATTTCCCCAAAGTCCAGAATGAACTTTTAACCTTAGTTTCTAAGTCGAGATCAAAGAGATGTACTCTATGTGCTCTAAAAAAGTGGGAATCTGAACACCCACAATGGCATGATCAGAAGCAACTTAATTGGAAAATATATGAAATGCCTTATTCATAGAAATAAAAATACAAATTAGTTCTTATATTTAGAAATATGTATATATTCTGTGTGTTTTCCGTTCCAGATATTCTTCAAATACTGTGGAAAATTGAGACAGAAAAATATTTGTGAAATAATGAGAAAAGCATCTATTCAGGTTGTTGTAATTATTTTTAAATAAAAGTAAGCATCTCTCAGCAACCGTCACCACGTAGTCCGTGTCAAATGGAAATGATGTCGCCAGGACGGATACGTCATTCGCTGCTGAATGGTTGTGTAAAAATTACTCAGAAAATGACTTAAATGTACATTATGCCAGACTCCATAATGATACAAAAATAAAGTGGATAA
This sequence comes from Notothenia coriiceps, assembly GCF_000735185.1. Classification (NCBI taxonomy): domain Eukaryota; kingdom Metazoa; phylum Chordata; class Actinopteri; order Perciformes; family Nototheniidae; genus Notothenia; species Notothenia coriiceps. The sequence goes on from NW_011369945.1 coordinate 21,568,482, forward strand.
TTCAGCCTGAATTATCCGGCTAAATTAGTTTGTCAGTTAGCAGTCACAGGTGGAACACATTTTAATTTCTTCAGAAGAGTACAACACCACACAAAGCATGGCAGTAACATACAGAGCTAAGAGGATTAATTGTGTTGCCAAATCAGAGGCCTTACTCTTTTCAAGTGCGGCGACACTGTGTAATCCCACAAAACTCTGTTTTCTCTTTCATAGCGGCTAGCACAAAAGCTGGGAAGAAACAACTTTCTGTGTATTTCAACACTCATTAAAATGCCCATTTAAATAAACTGCAGCAAACACATGAGCTCAAAGATTAGCCCCCTAAAGAGAGACTTGGATCCATTTAATCTCATTTACCTTTAAAAGTTCAGGCCCTGAAGTAGCAGTAATGGCAGACTTTAGTAATGATTCATGTAGTAGTAATGGTTCATTTGATCCTCCCTAACACACACATGCATTATGCTCAGCCCTGATATACCCCCAAGCACACCCACAAAAGAGTCAATTCAAACCAGAAACAGATTATAGAAAAGCATTAATGAGGCTCTTTGCTGCACACACACACACACACACACACACACACACACACACACACACACACACACACACACACACACACACACACACACACACACACACGAACAAACACAGATATGAGTTCAAGTTGTTTGCTCTCTCTATGAGAGCAGGGCCTGTCGCTGGTTATCATTCATGTCTACATTTCCTGTCTCTAATTTGAACGAGGGCGTGCTGTTGAAAGCCTGCTTGGAGCCCACTGACCTGAAACTTGCTAAATGACAGACAGAGAGTGTGGCTGGTGAACATAATGACACCGAGACGTGAGATAAGGCAGCCCTGTTAAGAAGAATATCTGAATGCTAATCGGCATCAGTGACTCCTGTATTTACCCAGGAGCTGTTTGCTGAGGGCACAAACTCTATAAGCGATGCTTTGCTTCACATTCACACACTTCAGTGACTTCGACATTACCCAGCTGCTCCACCAGAGGAGCTGTGGGTTTATTAAAAGCCTCAATGGCACTGTAGTGATGGATTCTTAAACCAAAACCTGCATTTATCACTATTCTTGATATCAGCATTGTCACTCAAACTCTTAACTCACCCGATCTGGAACTCTATGTTGTCTTTTAGCTTCCAGTAGTGTATTGTTTTGTTTTTTCTCCTGATGTATGGTTCAATCTTAGCCGCTCTCATCGGTCCTTGTCGACAGGGACTGCTTTGATAAATGTGCCCCCCTCCACCTGCTCAAAACTAAGCAGCAGACAGGTCAGGTGTAAGGAACTAGCTTTGGAAAACCACTAGACACCTGTACACTCACATGTTTCGTTCCCAGGAGTTGGAGACCAATCAGGGGACAACATGAGAGTGAATAATAATGTGAATCCTTTGACTAATTTGGTGATAATGAAGTTCTGTTTCAGCTGGATGTGTAAATAAAGGCAGTTAGCCACAACACATTCAGCTAGTTATCTGACAGCTTTGACCCTGAAGGGCCAATTTAGCTTAAATTTATAGAAGAAAGGGTATTCTAACTTGTGACAGGACCAACAGATGGACAAATCCCAGCTGTACCAGTCACTATGGTAACATTTTTGCATAATTGCTGAGCTAATAATACATATTGTTGTATTAGAAAATGTCTGTTATACATAAATGACTCGTTCCTTCTTCCCCCTGCCCAGACTTCCAGCCTCTGTGGGGTTCTGACTTGTTGACCTTTTCTCATCCCTCATTAACGTTACAAGTAAACACTGCTTTCTTTGTTTTAATATGACCAAGAGGCTGGCTAATGTCTCTTAATAGGACTGATATGCAAATTATCTCATAATCACACTTCACACAGTTTGACGGCTGGTAGGTTTTTAAGAATCTCTATGGAACGTCGGAGGTCTAATTAATTCTCTGCTCAAACTTAATTACCAGATTTGGGGAGCAAAAATGATTTGCATATTTTCCAGGCACCTAGCCCAAGTCCTGATGATGATGAGGGTTATAAGGAAGATGCAGGCTAGCATATTTGTTTTCAGATCATAACACACACATATTCAGACTCATGAACTCACACACGTAGCAGTCTTAGAGCTGTGCATACTGTTTTTAAGCACCTGTCTGTCTGTCTGTCTGTCTGTCTGTCTGTCTGTCTGTCTGTCTGAGTATGTATGCATTAGTGATTTTCTGATCAAATGTTGCCTTGGCTCATGTTTATTAATGATCAATCAGCACTGAGTGCAGTTAAGCATAGCCTATCAGATGCTACCCTGACACTCCTGGATTTACATATTTTAATTGCTGCTGCAACAAGTGTGCTACGACGCATCTCCAGCCTCTCGCAGACACACACACACGCACGCACGCACGCACGCACGCACGCACGCACGCACGCACACACACACACACACACACACACACACACACACACACACACACACACACACACACACTCACACAGATATTTACAGCACATGCACACACAACCCTGTACTTCTATTATTGTGAGGACCTTCATTGACATAACACTTTGCTGCCTTGTTCCTTACATACCATTTGATGATCTGTTATTCCCTTTTACTAAGTGTGTCTGCTCTGTTATTTTATTTTTCTGTTTGATACCTTTTTGCTTTTTTTTTTCCATTTCAAAAAACAGAAACTATTTTACCCAGAGGGGGGCACTCCTGCGTCTTCTGACCTGTATCTCTTGGACCAGTAAGGCTCTCCCCAAGGGGCTCCAATGCTCACAATTCCCTGTTGGACCCCTTGGGTGAACCTTCCCACACCTTCACCCTAATCTTTACCACTCTTTCACCCGACCACGCCCCTCCTCCATATTTTACATACCCCCATATCTCTTACAATCCCAGCCCCTGCCCCAGGAGTTACAACTCCATAGAACACATTTTTTTATACATTACCAATTACAACCAAAAGCATAACCCCAACCTTAACCTAAACCTAATTCTAGTTTGAACCCAATTTAAACAGGCCTGTTGTTCAAAAGACTGACCACAATGTCTTCTCTCTCTAAAGATCTAAAACACACACACACACACACACACACACACACACACACACACACACACACACACACACACACACACACACACACACACACACACACACACTTTCAAATGTTGACTTTTTTGTCTCTGCTCCTATCTCTCTCCCTCTGTCAATCTTTTTCATTTCTACTAGTTATATCATAAATTATTTTGGATACATCACAATAGTCTGCCTCAAATTAAATGTATGTATCTTTGTGTTTGTGCGGGTGTAAGTGTGTGTTCCAGTGTGTGTCTCTCTCCCTGTGTAATTGCTTGTGAAGCCGTTTCAAAAGCAGGTGCAGTTTGTCTGAATGACTTCTCTGTTTTATAAGTAGCTAACTGCTTTAACCTGCCAGCTTGTGTGTGTGTGTCTCTGTGTGTGTCTCTCTGTGTGTGTGTCTCTCTCTCTGTGTGTGTGTGTGTGTGTGTGTGTGTGTGTGTGTGTGTGTGTGTGTGTGTGTGTGTGTGTGTGTGTGTGTGTGTGTGTGTGTGTGTGTGTGTGTGTGTGGAATGAGGGTGATGTCAGTCATCAAGTCTGACAGCTCCCTTCCTGAAAAAACACCTGAGAAAACACACGCTGCCATGCACATATGTGCCTGCACACACAGTCCCTTACAGACGTAGATTTTTACAGGCACAGATGCATGTGTACACGCGGACACATATGCAAACACTTTCTACTGAAAACCCAACACGCACCTCATGTTGTTGACAGATTTTATTTTTATAAAAGAGACCACGCACAGTTTAAAACGTAAACGTCACCTTCTGATGAACCATACCAGATTAAAACTTTAAGCTAATTTACATCTGTCTGATGAAAAGCTGTCATCTCAAAAAAGTCAATATTTCCTTCTGCAACCTTTTCTGAGTGACAGCCCTGTTGGGAAAACAGTTATTGAGTTATTCAATGCAGTGCACTCATGAAGGGACTTTTAAACCCAAGAATAAATGCTGTGAAATACAGTATTTTGTCTGTTTTAAATGTCCTACATAGTTACATTTCAATGATAATTATTGCAGAGAATATCATTTGCTTTGTGTGATAGAAATGTACTTTTGAAAATCTTTATAAATGCCTTTATTTATCAACAAATTACATGCACATTTGATTAATTAATGTGTTACTGACTCCCTCTTGTATTAAAAATGTACAGCAACGGTAGTCTTTCTGAAGAGAAAGAAGAAAAAATAAATACAACATAATGAATGTTCTACCTTTTGTGACATAAAGCATGTTTAGAGAAAATGTGTTCCTTTATAATTGTTTTTATAATGTAATATGGAAAAAGGATGTTAAGAAGATACTCAAAGGATCTGTAGATACCTCTTTTGACATACATATATTTGCTTTCTGTATTATTCACATGTCTAAAACAATTGAAATACACTATAACATGTTAATTAGTGACCTTAAGAGGTGCTGATTTGTTTGCATTCTTTTCCTAAGCTAAGATAACCAACTACTTGCTCAAGATACAAAGAGAGGGATATCAATCTTCCTGTCTACGTCTTTGCGTGAATATAAGCGGGTCTATTTTTCAGATATGCTGTTTCCACAAGAACATGCAACACATTTATGGAAACATAAAATATATTAAACAAAGCTCTGCAGTGAAAGCATAATAGGTACAAGAGGCGAGTCAGAAGGAAAGCCTTGGTGCTGGGGTTCCCTGCGTTCCAGCCTGTCTCATCGTAAATTCCCTCATTTAAAAAATGGTGAAATTCATTTCTCACACAGATGGAAACAGGCAAGGCTGATTTCATTAAAATACCCCATCTGTTGGAGGGAGAAAGTGGGGAGAGAGGGTGGGAGAGAAAGGGAGGGAGAAAACAAACAAGGGTGAACCAAACAAAACAGTTCTCCTGTCCTGGAATAATTTGTTCCCCCTCAAATGTATGTTTTGTGTGTGTGTGTGTGTGTGTGTGTGTGTGTGTGTGTGTGTGTGTGTGTGTGTGTGTGTGTGTGTGTGTGTGCGTGTGCGTGTGCGTGTGTGTGTGTGTGGTACTGATGGGAATGTAATTTGAACAGACATGCTGCTATTGCTAGAAGAGCCAGCCGGAAAAAGAAAAAGAAACAGAA
>NW_011369945.1:21573641-21580249 GCF_000735185.1 Notothenia coriiceps
ATAGTAGTAGTAGTAGTAGTGTGTGTGTGTGTGTGTGTGTGTGTGTGTGTGTGTGTGTGTGTGTGTGTGTGTGTGTGTGTGTGTGTGCGTGTGCGTGTGTGTGTGGTACTGATGGGAATGTAATTTGAACAGACATGCTGCTATTGCTAGAAGAGCCAGCCGGAAAAAGAAAAAGAAACAGAAATACGTGTAGAAAAGACGTGGAAAAAGACAGAATTCGAACGCAAAACTGCTGATTTCATTCAACGATAACATATCTTTTTTCATGTGCCATAAGTAATCAATGTTTGTTTTTTTCTCATGTTCCACAAGTCTTATGCTCACAATTTAACAACCAACAGCAACTCCAAAAACTCACTGCAACCAGCCAGGAACTAGTCTGTAGTTATGTTAAACCCCCATAAACGACCATCCTTGAGATCAAGAATGAAATCATAAGCTCACTTTTATTCTTGTTGAAGTGTCTAAAAAACTAATATTTCATTGTCTATTTATCTTAAGTTCAGATGTAATGAATATCAGTTTAGATGCTCACAGAGAGCAGAAGGATACAAAACAAAGGGTCAACCAGCTGTGATTTAGCAGAATAACAAGACTTACTTTCCGACTCCTAACCTGCGGCCGACCCATGAGCTCAATTGTGTTGTTTGCAGATCATAAAAAGCAAAAAAATTGAAATTGATTTGAACTGTTTTCCTTTTTATATTCAGGAATTTAAATGAAGATGACCTAAAAAAATCCTTTTCAAGATGAGCTAACTTAGTGTGGCCACACTGTTAGAGAGGGTAAGAGACATCATTTAATTTTGTAGATGGATGAGAGTTGGAATGAAAGAGATGCTGTGTGTGTGTGTGTGTGTGTGTGTGTGTGTGTGTGTGTGTGTGCNTTCGCATCGTGAGATGACACAGAATCGTTTGGTACATACATTATCAATCTATGATAAGAACTTGCGACTTTATAAACAAATACAGACATCAAAACATGTGGCGCTAGGTAGCTAAAAATGCTAACATGGCCTACCTTGGTCGTTGTCTGGTCAAATCTGGTCTTCAATGGCATTAAGACGATAACAACGCTGCTGAAGTTAATCCATAGGTTAATCTAATGTGTCTGTGTCCCTTTGAAATGATTTCTGATAATCCATAAGCAATAAACCCTGCTTTTCCGTTTCCAGATGTCAGAGCGAGAGATAGCTTCACTATCATGCAAAACTAAATGCGCAAAGCCCCCACGTTTTTGTGTTAAGGTTGGTGTCTATGTGAAAACTCCCCTTCGATTCCATTGGCTCTAGCGGTTTTAAAGTGATTTCATTCGTCAAAATCGACCAAGGGGGGCCAGAGATATGGGGAATCCACCCAAATGACCCCAGAAGTGTTTTTTTTGTGCTAAATCTCTCTAAAAAGGTCAAATTTCACTTGTTTTGCATCAATCTTGATACAGGATACTTATTATATGTTGTACTTTGGATTCCTAAAGCTTTTAGTCTACTAACCCATCATCCAAGTGTAATTTTCACAATAATTAAAAAATATTTTTTGGACGGACGCTATAATTTACAGTTTTTTACTATGTTCAATCTGAATTTTCTTTAAAGTAAAAACATCTATATTGATTCTGACTTTTCTACATCCAACTCACAGGTTTATCATTACTTTGAGAAAAAAGACTATTAATTTTCCCCTTTTAGAAGTGTAGTTATGGTCATTTGTTCTAGAAATGTCATTTTCGAGCCTGGGACCTGAAAAACAGGCTTGGGGTCTAACAGGTTAAAATAGTGCAAGAACATATTGACATTACCCTTTATGAGTGTAATAGACTGTAGCACAGCATGCGCCATTGTCTGGCTCGTATCGTGCCCAGGGAAGATCGAAGTAAGTGTTTTCTTCGTTAGACCATGCCCAATAGTCGCTTGTGTTTTTGTAAAGGCCGATCCAGGCATGATAATAGTTTATGTACATAAGGTTTTCCTCCGACTGCTTATAGATGGTGGCCAAGTCAGTGTGGTAAATTGTGCTTGAATTGGATAAAAGAAAAAACATTATTTTAATTGCATTGCATCTGTCAGAAAAACCAATGCAATATCATTTTCGAATCACTAAGCACCAAATGCAGCCGAGTCTAATGGAAAGTCATTAGTTTAGCACATATTTGGTTTATATTAAAGTGTTATATTTATGAGAAGATTACCTTTATCTTTTTTACCAAATGTATTGGAAATCCATCCAGAATTATTTAGATTATACTATAAGAAACTTCTGAGGATGTCTATAGTTACAAGTACTCCTCTTTGAGGACCATGTATTTCTTGACCAAAGTGCTGGTTAGTCCTCAGCATCTTGAGTACATACCACTGGATGGAATTCTGTACAATTATTCATGGTTCCAAGAGAATTTTTATTCACAAAGCTATTGGAAGTTATAATTGGGAATATATAGTAAGTACAACTTGAACGTGTCACTAGAAATTGCCTATAGCAATTACACATGGGATCATTCAAGGAAGCACCATTGATCCCAGAGCCGGCCCGACCCATTAAGCGACCGCTCAGGGCCCAAAACTATATTGAGTCAATAATATAATAAATTAACGGTGCTGAACCTCATCATGACACTAGAGAGGATGGTAGGATTGTAATTTCCCGTGTTCAGTGAATGCAACAGAGGCAATGCACCAAACCAACCTGAGTTGAATGGAAATAAACATCTATTTTATTGGCTGACAGGTACCTATCCTGTGAGCTGTGACAATGTTTAAAATAAACTGTCAGTCGGAGTCAGAGTTTTTGAAAATGGACATAAGAACATTTGGTCTTAAAAAAGATGACAATTCTCAAGTGGTGGCTCACACAACAACCCCAGAGTCACCACTTGAGCCAGGTAAACAAGGTATGTAAATGTCAGTAAACTTCCAAGTTATGCGAACATGTAAGCAAAGCATAAATTACAGCTACGTTGACGTTACTTTGAATCGCGGGGGTAAGCTAAACCGTTAGCAAGTAGCCAGATATATTAAATAAATACGCTGTCATACAATCTAAATGTTATGTTTTGTAGCGTTACCTGGTGATTTCAAAGAAAGCTCTCTGGGAAATGTTGACTTACTGTTCGACATGAAGCTAGAAGCCAGCTTACAGTACACAGTTGATCCTGAGTCCTGTCAGTTAAAGTGTTTCATAGTTAGCTTAGATAAGCATCAACCTAGCACTGAAATACATGGATGTTATGTGACAGTATTTCTGAGAAAAAGTCAGCTGAAATGGTGGCATAGTTGCCACTGCTTTATGTGTCGACATCATGTTTGAACGTATTTGCAGTAGTAAATGTGGCTGTTTGGCCACTGACGTTGCCATAACAACACCTGAATTTAAATGTGCAACCTCTTTTTCCATGAAATTATAATTATTCTGAATGATATTCCATGAACATTATGAGATGGAAAGCCAGACTAAATGAAAAACAGTTATGAAATACTATAGGACAAAACAAGAATACAGTTAAAAAGGGGAGTAATTTGTAAAATATCCATAAAGAAAAATCTGTTTACAGTTCTGTTTCATATGGGTGTTGAGAGATGTATCCATAGATCTCTTAATGTTGCTCTCAAAGTGCACCAGATTGATGCTTTTAACTTCAATATTTAAAAAAAAATCTTCCCGGGGGAGCTGGTGCACTTTGAGAGCAACATTAAGAGATCTATGGATACATCTCTCAACNTAACGTAGTTAACGTGAGCAAGACGTACGTACACACACACACACACACACACACACACACACACACACACACACACACACACACACACACACACACACACACACACACACACACACACACACACACACACACACACACACACACACACACACACACACACACACTCTGCTAAAACAGCATTTTGTCCATAAAGTCTATTTCCATGGTTAAGTTGTGATGAATGGGACTCAGTTGAAGTCAATGAGATAGCGCAACGCCATAATTCAATTCAGCACACACTCATGCACACACGCAGACACACATACACACTGCAGAGTGTGGGCAATAATTCAACACTTATGCATATACACACACGTAGAGACACACACTCGCACATTTGTGCACACAGTCAATGAGACCACAGTGTACCATAACTCACTGTAAAGATAAATGCCCAGTGTGCATTATCAGTGAGTCTGTGCGGCGAGCTGTGGGTGTGTGTGTGTGTGTGTGTGTGTGTGTGTGTGTGTGTGTGTGTGTGTGTGTGTGTGTGTGTGTGTGTGTGTGTGTGTGTGTGTGTGTGTGTGTGTGTGTGTGTGTGTGTGTGTGTGTGTGTGTGTGTGTGTGTGTGTGTTTGTGTGTTGGCAGTTCTGCTGAGTCTGGGATGACGTCAGTAGGAGAGACGTATACACATATTAATGGTGCTTATATCATAAACCAGCTCCTAACACCTATTTTGTGGTCATGAAAACTTCAATGTTTAAATTTTTTATAAACTCTTTTTATTGTTAGGAGTTTTATTCAAGTTGTGATGCATAAAAAGTTCTGCAGGGAAAAAAGAAATGTCTTTCAGTGCAATGCGTGGGTTATGGGCTGAAATCTCCCAGGTACCCAGGCAGACATTTCACTTACAACGTCTCACATAAATTGGCCTAAATGAAGGGATTAGGGAGTGAAATGCTACCTTTAAATTGCAGTTTAAAAAGAGGCTCCTTTTCTGTGGTGTTTCCTTTATTGTGTTTGCAATGTATTTTTGAGGATGAAATGCACAATTATTTTTGAATGCTTTGTAAATTCACTCAATCATCGAAAAGTTAAGTTTGGCTTTACTTTATCATGACAGCTGGAAAAGAAAAGGCTCATGTTAACTAGAAGTACTTAACGAGAAAGAAATAATGGGACAGAGGCTCGTTATTTGATGTGAGTAACTAATCACCTAGAAGCAAAATATGTCTAGATGTATTAGTAAATCTACCAAAGTTTGTTGCAGCTGATGTATGGTTAATCCCAGACACGTAATATAAAGTGAGTCTGAGTATTCTTACAGAACTAATATACCTTTTAGTTTGAGCTGTGGAAACAGATGAAATGACTACATCTCAGAAATCTTGAATGTAGGAACTTTAGACAGTTGTAAGTAAGTATGTGTTGAAGTGTTTAGAGTATGCTAAATGCACTCTGCTAAATCTTAAATGTTCAAACCTAAACGTCTGCGATTATTGCATTCATATATTATGAGTTTTCACTTCAACTACTGTAAGCTGTATGTTAAAACTGCAATTATTGTATTATTACCCGGCCAACAAAACACATTTTAGAGATTATATTTATTTATTTTTGCTTAACGTTTAGTTTTAGGTTTTATAGATATTTGTTAAACGACAACCTAAATGAATTCATGTAATACATTGTCTATTTATGGCAACCTCAATGAAAACAAGAAAAAAATAGCAAATGTATATGAAGGCATATTTAATACACTATGTTTAATTCCTGTTTTAAAAGTGCCTTAATAACATCAAGTAGCTTTATTCTCTGTTCTATTTGATTCATCATTCACAACAGCATTATATTTCAATTAAAAACGTATGAAGATAAGATGTCTACTTGTTTTCAAACTTGTAATATATAATTGATACCCCTCCCATAATTCACATAGTGCCCATCAGCATTGAAATGTGGTTACTTCTCCTGTGATTCTCAATTTTAACTCTGAGGCTTCATTGTCCCCGTGGGGAAGGACACTTGTCTCGGGCTTCATCATGCTGTAGATCTGCTCTAATTATAAAAAGGCACATAAATAAATATACAGCCCTAAGTGATAACCACAAGTAATAAAAAGCAAATAACTATGTGCAACACTTGAACACATCTCATCCTAAATATCCATATTTCTAAGTGGCCAGGCAAAGTGTCAGGGCATTTAAACACAACACCCTCTCTTAGGTTGTTTTGCAGCAGCATGAGTATACATCACTTTCCTCCTGGGAAACACAGTTTAGCTGATCTGCTGTCAGTGAAAACAACCATCAAGTAGGACAACAACTCTCTTTGTCCGGGCCTGAAAAAGCAAATGAGGACATGGTGATTCATCCTGAAGCTCTGGATGAGATTTGTTCTTGTTGAACTTTTACACTTCAACAAAGCCAGATACAAGATTGCGTGACCGTAGGTGCTGGTCCAGGCTGAGGGTTCAGAAGCAAAGGCTGTTAACAACACTTCTCTGTGTGCATCTCTTCATCTCCCTCCTCTCATTAGTCCTCTTTGTCAGTGTGTGCCTTTCAGAGGATAAACTTTATTACCTCTGTAGGGAAATTCTCTTGCTCTAATGCAATACAAAAGGATACAAGATTCATTATACAGCAATCTGAACTCACCCTTCACTCCCACTCCAACATCAATCACAGGCTCGCCCTTGTACACACATGCCCTCACACACACAAACGCACATGCACATGCACACACACACACACACACACACACACACACACACACACACACACACACACACACACACACACACACACACACACACACACACACACACACACACACACACAGCATCTCTTTCATTCCAACTCTCATCCATCTACAAAATTAAATGATGTCTCTTACCCTCTCTAACAGTGTGGCCA
>NW_011369945.1:21580286-21587501 GCF_000735185.1 Notothenia coriiceps
GGTGTGTGTGTGTGTGTGTGTGTGTGTGTGTGTGTGTGTGTGTGTGTGTGTGTGTGTGTGTGTGTGTGTGACCATGCAAATACACCTAGTGAACATTACCTCATATGTGTGTGTGTGTGTGTGTGTGTGTGTGTGTGTGTGTGTGTGTGTGTGTGTGTGTGTGTGTGTGTGTGTGTGTGTGTGTGTGTGTTTGTGTGTGTGTGTGTGTTGGGACATTATTGTCTGGCTTTTTCTTTCGACTTCAGCTGACCTCAATTTACCTGCTGCTCGCCTCTGAATGCAGAACCACCTTACACGCGCACAGGCACACACACTGAGACACAGATACACACACACACACACACACACACACACACACACACACACACACACTCACTCACTCACAATTCCTCATATGAATAATACATGACTATTTAAGAGCTGTCTTTAAGGCTAGAGAGCTCCAGAGACATATCTGGGGGTGTGTGTGTGTGTGTGTGTGTGTGTGTGTGTGTGTGTGTGTGTGTGTGTGTGTGTGTGTCTGTGTGTGTGTATTTGGTCTCATTCATGAGTTACTGACTCTGACTTTCTGCACAAAGTTACACACACTGTACAGTTACATTTATCTCCAACTGTTTCTCACCTTGTCTCCCTGCATGTCTCTCGGTGCCGCTCTCTGAAGGCTGTCAGGTCGCATATGCCTACTGATGACACTGATCTGTGTGTGTGTGTATGTGTGTGTGTGTGTGTGTGTGTGTGTGTGTGTGTGTGTGTGTGTGTGTGTGTGTGTGTGTGTGTGTGTGTGTGTGTGTGTGTGTGTGTGTGTGTGTGTGTGTGTGTGTGCTATAACCTCTACGCAAGTTAAAGTGGGTCCTCCGTTTAAGGTTGTGATGGCACGATTTGTCTTCCACTTGTCAAACTCGGCTTCCCTAGAGACATTGAAATGCAGAAGGAGAGGGAATAAGGAACCCAGAGAGAAAACAACACAAGGGATGTGTTTGTAAAATTGAAAGTTTGGCTGTTGAAGCACATTTCGCTGTTTGTAAATTCAAGATGGAACAGATATGCTTTTATTTACTCGAACTGTCAGCAACTTAAACAGGAGACAGTCTGGCAGAGAAACAGAGGTGGAAATTCAGGATTGTAAATCTATGCACTCAAATCCAGTTGAAATTCTTTGGTTGCCAAATGAAAGATGATCCGGAGCAACGGTGACACACACTTTCTGGTTAGTATTTGGGAACCACACGAATGCTCTTTGCAATAGTGGCTCCCAATGATTATTGCAGCATATCAAATGAAAAACTATATTTCAATAAGAAGGGTGAAATGGTGTGTACTGCTGCCACTCTCCACAGTTGAATATGTGGTGCAAGTTTATTGTTTTGATCATTTAAGGAACATGATGTTTAGTTCTGTTTTTACTAATTCAAGACATTAATTGGACTACGGTATGAAATAACAGATGGTAAAACTTTTTTTGTATACTGTGGAAATGAAATTGAACACACGTAAGTGCAAAACTAACATAACAGTTTCAAGTGAAGTGATTTAGAAAAACAAATTATATAATCAACCTTTGCATTGATGTTTACATGTATGCACATACAAAGCATGTACAAAACAAAAAAGATTTGACAGAATTGGAAAATTAGTATATGTTTATTAACAACAAATTAGAGAAGGTTATTGTGTATCTCCATATCTCAATGTAAGATTTTATCACATTACGATTTCATCTAAAACAATACATTATTATATTAAAATACTCACCAGCCGTTGGTTGAACATCATAAGGATGATGTTGAAGAGCATTTCCAAACAAAGTAAAAATAAGTAAGGCAAGTGTTACTCTAAGTGTAATGGTTCAAACTGTCTTATAATAAGTAATAGCAGAGCCTGTCCATATATCATCCTCATACCAAACTGCTTCTGCTTCCAAGTTCTGTCACCATCTGCTTCTGGTACCAAACGCCAGGGGAATTTAATCTTTGTCTCACTTCTGCCCAGCCTTTGAAGCCTGCTGTTGTTTGGTTGTTTTTGTGTGCCAAAGTGTGTGTCTACGCTTAATACAGAAAGGGGGAGTAATTATGTTTCCATCGTTGAGGTGTCAACAACTCATGGTGGGCATTGTGTTTGCATATTGTTAATTTCCCCTCTCACTGTGCATGGTGGTGCATCCCTGCATGTTTCTACCTGCTTGGTGTCCTGCCAAGTGGAGAGGTCCCCGCACGTTGACACTCGATCTGACAGGCCTGCTGACACTCTAGCATTTAGCTCTGCGCGTGCACGTGTGTGTGTGTGTGTGTGTGTGTGTGTGTGTGTGTGTGTGTGTGTGTGTGTGTGTGTGTGTGTGTGTGTGTGTGTGTGTGTGTGTGTGTGTGTGTGTGGTATGAGTGACAAGCTGTGACACACTAGCATTTGTCTCGTAAATGCCAGAACAGAGAACTGACACCAAAGGGCAGAGAGAGACGGCAAGAGCGAAATGTAGGCATGGACGGAAATAAATGTAGTGAACAAAAGAGATGGAAGGAACTCGCTTTGCCATGATCTCAGGTAATTGGTAGTTCACCAGCGTTTTTGATATTTCTTTTAAATCCAGAGAAACCTAATCCCCCTTTAAACTGTAACAGCCTCGCACCTGCCAAGCTGTATGCCTTACTGCTATCTGTGCTTTTTTGTTGTCACAAATCCTTTTTCACTTCACAGTGCAGGTACACGGCAACAAATCTCCATCCTAACAACTCTGTTATTCAGTAGAAATCTTACTTTATAACACAGGTGAAAAATTACGGATAATGTGATGTCATTAAGTCATTAAAACAGAAGATTATTATGATGAATTTTGTCAAACAAAGCTGAATGATCCTGATCTGGATTAAATTAGCACACTTATATAAACTAATACAGGAGAAGGAGCATTTTTTAGAACTGTACTTCACTGTGCTTTTATTTGATGACCCCATTAAGTCATTCATTTGGGTGATTCATTCATACATTTTTCAGATTAAATCTTGTACCAAAATGTAACAAAGTCATGTGGGTCAGGGTCAAACGGGAGCACTGTTTTAACAGCTGCCATCACAGGCTTGAATAATGTTGGTATATGCCGCAGCAGGCTAAAGTCACCCAACTCATATTTGTTTAATAGCCTGTTCCACCGGTTCAAGGATACCATAAATATAAAATGCACAGTGCCGCTGGTCGACAATTTGCATAGGAGCGCTTTGAAACGATGCCTTCATCAGCGGTGCCAAGTTCCAGTCCTGTGTTGTCCAAATGAGCTTTCAGCAACCTGCAAATTATCAAAAGCAATCAATGATCTAGGAATGTATGGCTTACGTGATATGGAAAAAAAATATGGTGCTGTTGTTTGTATAAATCTGTACTCAGGCAACAGGGATATAAATGTTGTGCGTATTGTAGGTTTAATTGATTTATTTTCACCGCAATGTAGCCGTGTCAATAACTAAAACATGGAGGATAACCAAAACACATCGATTTGAAAGTGAAATAGTACATCACACTGTAACTTTTGAGAAACATCACTGAGTGGGAGTTACGTTCTGACTGATCTCTCCAAACTTTGACTCCCGCTTTGACATCCAAACAAGTTCAAGAGGCTTTTGGAACCTTTCTGTTTCTGCTCCGTCAATAATGCATGCTGCTGTTGAACTGAGTCGACCAGTGCAGAAGTCATTTAAGGAAGAGTCCCTCAGATCCCAGCCTCAGACCTAAGATGAATAAATGTAGTCACTCTGCCTGCCACCGACTCATTAAAACATATTAATTCTCCTGTCGTACGGGGACCCAAACTGTGTAAATGCACTCTCTCACCCTGGGACACAGCCTCATTAAAATATAATAGCACTTGTGTCATGTTGGGACTCAGCAGACGCTTCCTGTGGCCCACGTTGAGCTCAGATTATAAGAAAGGAATGATGTTTCTACCTGTGATTGAAATGTGTTTGAGTTCAACAAGAGACACATCTGATTTTGTAAGTCATATTATTATATTAAATATTGACAATTTATGCTCTAGTTTCTGAAAAAGAGCATCCGATTGTATAACATTTTAATATGAAATGTATATGGACATTATACCTTATTATTTTAAGACTTTGGATAATACATTTTTATAGTTGAAAAAGCATAAAGTTCTGCAGGCGTCACAAGTTAGCAGGACATTTGTTTTCCCGTTTAACTTTGTTAACTGGGTTATATGATATTTTCTACTACCGTTTAATTGGCAAATAAAACCCTAAATATTAAAAGCACTTTTTATAATAGCTGGTTAAACACATAGTGGTGAGTCCATTAAGGATAAAAAACGTACATAAATATCGTTTTTGAGTGAAATGTTTACTGTATGTGTTTTGTTTCGTTTTTTTGCCGTGGCTGGCAGCATTCTGGTTGTCCGTCACTTTCTCGTGAGCATGATATATATATATATATATATATGTATATATATATATATATATTTATTTCATTACATTCGGCACAGATGTCCACATGGACTCAAAAATGAACTGATTTGATTAGATTTGGCCCGAAGGACTGTGACCTCACAAAACAGGCTGTGAGCAGTATTTCAAGAATTCATATACTAATTGTGACCATATTACACACTTTTAATATGATAAAGTTATGAATTATTGACACACACGCACAGCCATAAAAAAAAACTGAGTTTATTTGTGTTTTTAATATTTGTGTTTAGTTTTCTGGAACATTTCATGACATATTTTTAACGAATATAATAAATTCAGTAAGATTGAAAGCGTCATCAGAAAAGCTTGGTTCCTCCCATTATTCACTGTGTGTGTGTGCATTCTGTGGTTTCTCATCCCATTGTTAGATCAGAGCGTGTGTGTGTTTGTGTGTGTCCTTGTCTTAGTTTGAGGGAAACATGGGACAAAAATGACGAATGGTTTCTTAAACTCGCTCTGACACACACTGTTTTTAATATTTGTCAGGAGAGCAAAACTAAGAGGAATGGTGTAATGTGTGTGTGTGTGTGTGTTTGTGTGTGTTGTGTGTGACTGAACAGCTACAGTATATGTTCCTTCCTTAGGGGTCATGCTTGATCCCAACAGCCTATAGGTGTATCTTCACTTATCTTAAGCCTAGATAATATTGTGCCAACCTTGGAACTTTTTTCATTTCTGCCTCTGAAAGGTCAGGTGTATGCAAATCCCACCTTTGGCAACACATCTTCATTTAAGAAGCATTTTGCGCTTCATTCAATTTCTAGATTCACAGTTAACCAACATATTTACTATGTATTATATTTATAACAAATTACAAAATGTGTCATAATTAATTTTTTGGGGAAAGCTCAGATTTGTCTCTTTTTCAACCAACATCTCTCCAGAATTACGTACCTTTTTAAAGTAAGTTAGTCCGTTCAAAAAAAGTTTTTATCCTGATGTTTCGTGCATGCAGATTCAAGAGATGTTTCCTTCTGTGAATAATACAACAGCTTATCGTAAACAAGCTCTTCTTGTGGTTAGGACTGCTTAGATTTTGTTTCCAGCTATGGAAAATGAAAAGAAAGAAGTTGCAAGAATTTCTAGTCAGTCTCTCAAAGTATTAAAGAAACACAAAAAACCAACATTTTCATCACTTAAGTTCCATAAGTGATTATTTAAAGGGAGATTGTGTAACTACAAATACAATTCAAGAAAAAATGTAAATAAGTAATGTGTAAAGTCTGAATACTCTACTGTATATGCGTTTATAAGACTGAGTAAATGTATTTATGTGTCTGTAAAAAATGAGTTTGCACTATGTGTGCCGTTCTTCAACTTGTGACTAATGTCTCATACCGCTGAATCCCTTAAACTCCAGTTTTCATAAGAGGCCCGAGAGCGACATGCACACACAAACACACACGAAGTAGAACAAGAGGAATCCTTATCTTCAAACATTGTGGCCTTCAATCCTCTGAGAATGTTGTGGTGTCTTATGGGTGTGGTTGTGCGCACGATTTTCATGTCAGACAATGAATTCTTGAGCGTCATGTGTGTCCTTTTGTGTTTGTGTGCATGTTTTCTGATGTGGTTTTGTTGAACAGAACAACAAGCCCTTAAGTTTTACAGAGAAAATCCTCAAATCCCCAAATGGATTGATAATTACAAACAGGACAAAACTAATATGTGTGTGTGTATGTGTGTGTGCGTGCGTGTGTGTCTCTGTGGTATGGGGTGGTAGCAGAACATGTTTTATGAGTTTTGAAGGAAAAATCATTACAAGTTCTTGCCACAGCTCAAAGAGAGGAGGAATACAGAGATACAGATCTGAGATTTACATCAAGATGAGCAGAAACAATAGGAACAACCAGAGAGATGGATAGAGAAGCACAGAGACAGGAGACACAAAGAGAGAAAGTGAAAAGCATAACATTTTGAATATATGAGAATAATATTAAATAGCTCTCTGCTGCAAGATGCCAGGCAAGGATGTTTTGATTTAGCCCCATAACAAACAAAGTTTCTATACCCACGAAAAAGCTCCTGCCTTGGCAATTTAAGCAATTCTTAAGTGGTTTCAATGTTAACATAAGCCAAAATGAAATAATTTGCATCAAGAAGAACCTTTTTTTGTCAGTGCTTGATATAATCTGTTCCTCTTCTCGATTTGCTATAATGTTTTGAATCATTTGTGTGGAACTGCCCCACATTCAAAAACAGCTTAGGAAATATTGTTGATTTTTGACTGTCATGCCAAGAAAGCATCTTTGATGTGAATATTAAGACCAAGCCAAAGAGGGACAGCAGGAGCAGGAAGAGAGGAGAGGGAGGCAAGGAGAAACAAAGGGAAGAGAGGACGACTGGGAGAGAGAGATGATGGAGAGAGACAGAGAAAGAGAGGAGGACGGAGAGGATTGTTGAAAAGAGACATGTTGATGAATGAGCAGAGCTTTGGGCCAGTGGCAGTACTAAGCCAGAAACGTATATACTTCTAAACAACTTAACTAGAGAAAGAGAGTCCTTAAGTTTGGCAGAATACAACCAAACAGAGGTGGAAGTGCAGATTATATCAAATAAAATCTAGAGAAACAAGACATAATAAAACACAAGAAACACCTGGAAGTATCTAATGGCGCATTTCCACTGCAGGGCCTCACACGGCTTAGTACGGTATAGTTACGCCTTGGTTGGCCAGGCTCACTTTATGCTGCATTTCCATTACAGTTTAGTAGCTGGGGCAGTAACGGCCCGTGCCAAGGCACAC
>NW_011369945.1:21587546-21589255 GCF_000735185.1 Notothenia coriiceps
CCAGCACCACGAGAGCAGCCCATCTGTGGGCTTTGGAAGCAAATTGTTTATAATCCATAATCATTTTTATGTAACAAGTTAGTGCCTAATGGTAGCCACCAGAGTGTACCGCAGCTTGCCCTAGATTCCACCGGGTCTGTCTGCGGCGCGTTACGGCCCTCCACACAGCGGCGTGCGTTGACGCTTCACCATTCACTTTGAATGGGGTGACGTCACTTTTTGCCGAACTGCATTTTGGGAAGCGACGTGTTGCTGGCGTTGCTCGCTTCAAAAGTTCAGCAATGTTCAACTTTTAGCGCCTCGACAGAAGCGTCAGCCAATGAAATCCCGTTTATGCAAATCTGCCAGTACAAGCGCTAGCCAATCAAACCGCGTGTATGCTGGGAGAGACTACGCAGGTCATTTCCTCATATTCCCAAAAATTGAGGAAAGATTCATTATAGCGCTAGTGAATCACCCGGTGCTGTATGATCAGTCTCTGTTCACCTACCGGGATACAAACCGGAGGAACCAGGCATGGAGGGAGGTGGCAGAGACAGTGGGTGAAACTGGTAGGTTTTCGCCTGTTTGGGGAGTTTATATCCAGTTTACTTCGTTTTAACATTGCTATTGCTTTGTATGTCGGGGGCGGGAGATTCATGTGATTGGTTGTTGGTCGCGTTTCTCGCAAAAAATCCCCAAGCTTCAGATACGCCCACCGCCAAGCGTCAACGCACGCAGCTGTGTGGACAGGCCGTAACTATAGTAACGCAGTGTCGTGTCCTTAAACCCCGGAAGTAAGACTTCTTTCCGTTCCTTCGTAAAAACCAATGCAAATTCTCCATAGGATTTTGGAAAAATAGCTTGAAAATAAGGTCTGATGGTTGCACACACATTTAAGAGAGGGATCACGTTTTTGTTCAGCCGATAATCTCCACATGTCAACCCTACTTTATAATTTTGAATCTAAATCATAGTCGACAGAAGCAAATGCTAACGTTATGCTATAAACGAATACAGCAGGGCTGGCTGTGGCTGCTTGCATAACAAAAGGAAAAACTTAACGCGGCTCTCCTGTCAGGGGTACTTGAGTGAGTGACATGCAGGCTCTGCATGCACAGCAAACCACCAAATCACCAATCATTCTGTGATCAGATCACAGCAGGCCGCCCCGCTAGTTTGCAGACCCATCAATTACACCGGTAAAAAATGAGCCGAGCAACAGGAGGACAAATACCTTCATCCGATAAATATAGTTAAAAAACCGCCATATATATCGCAGGGGAGAAAAAAATCGGCATGTCAGTTTTTTTTCAATATCGTGCAGCCCTAAACTATACCATCCGAAACCCCATTCATATACAGGAAACCAGCAATTCAATTAGCCAGTCTCTAATTAGTGTCCACAATGCATGAAATTATAAATATATAAAAGTTAAACAACCACAGGTAATAACACTGCCAATTACCTATTTAGAGAGTTTTTAGGTCCGATGCCTCCAGTGCTTTGCTGATTGTGGAGCTTTTGCAAATCATCTCTTGCAGGATCTGTTACTCAGCCAAGTTTTCTCATTGAAACATTCCGGGTGGCTGACCAAACATGGACACAGGTGTTTGGGTGAGATGTCTCTGGAGGTGCGCTGGTTATCATCGACTGTTGCTAGTTTTCTCCCCACAAGAAAAAACACAATGCCTGGGGCGGGTTGCCGCTGTTGACGTGAATCCCATCA
>NW_011369945.1:21589300-21594973 GCF_000735185.1 Notothenia coriiceps
TTATTCTTATTCATTCTTTATGCGCGCAGTGAACGCAAGGTATCTAATGTACTTATTTCATCTAGTATTCCATAACTTAATAACAGAGATGGTCCAAACTGAGTGAGACATGGCAGAAATCCTAACAATGAAGCGGGACAGGAACGTGTGTCTCCGTGAGAGGGGCGATCAAGAAAAGAGAGCGAGCGGTGAAGGAGTTTACAGTGAAAAGACACAGAAAGACAGAAGCATAATAACAAGTAGTATTTAGGTGTTTTTCTTGTAAATAACCGACGTGTCAAGACGAAGTACAGAGTCCCCTGGTTTGTCCCCTAGTCTAACTGCATCGAGAAAACTAAAAATCCAATTTTCTCAAATCCGACACTAGAGTGGTCAGTACAAAGCATATTAAAAACGGGGACAGATGACGACCGGGGGATTGGGCCACCCAAGCCAGGCGGCATTTGGCTGTGATCACCATTAGCCATACTGTATTGAGGCGCTGGACTCAGAGGGCTTTCCTTTGCTTTCCAGGGCCAAGCCGCAGATTTGTTAAACAAAGTCACGTTACTGGGGCAGAGACAGCGCTGAACTTCCCGGGTGTGTTTTCCCGGCAGGAGAGCTACAATACTTAATTGTGGGCTTATCATGTTTATTCCGGCCACAACAGAAAAGAAAAAAACCCTTCAGGGTTCAGGAGGTCAGACAAAAAATTGGCAAAACGGCAACATTAGCCCTGTAGGCCTACCTGTTGCACGCGTCCCTGGTTAGGAGTTAAGGGGAGAGGCTGAGCATCAACCGATGAAATGTGCAAATTGACATAAAAAGAATAAAAGGGGAAAAAATGTTCCATGTTTTTTATGGCTGTAAACGGCTGTAAAGTTTAACTGTTATGTAAGCCAACTAGACTGACAGTTTATCACTCTTCCTCCTGTACATTAGCAGATAAAAGGCATACAATACTTGAATGAATGGTAAATAAAGAATTCTGGAAATAACTGCATCTCCATTGGAGATGGCAAATCCGGATCCTTTTACGGACTCTGAGTCTTCTGAGTCAGTCATTGAAGAGATCCAGAGTCAGCATCACCAAGAGTGTAGAAATCCTACCGGTGAAACCGAAAAGTTGTTGCATTTCACGAGCCATGGGCGCGGGAAGGGAGGTGCTGAGGGCGCTGCAGCACCCCCTAGCGGCAGGCAGGCGGTGCGGAGCTCCCCTGTCTGAATTATTACTTGACGGTTATTGCTGCTCCTGCTGTGCATAATCTGTGTAATATGTAGCCAATAAATTCCACATTGTTGGTAAAATAATATTTTACATCTTTGTAGGTGTGTGTGCTTGCCAGTGGCGTCGCCTGGCCTGCCCCGAATGTTTTTTCTGTAGCCCCGGACAATTCTACCTCAATAATATAATACATTAACTGTGCTTTACGTGAATCTCATCATGACACTAGAGAGGACGGCAGGACTGTAATTTCCCGTGTTCAGTGAATGCAACAGAGGCAAGACACCAGACCAATCAGAGAGTTGCATGGAAATAAACGTGTGCCTGTGTCATTCAAGCTCGGCTCTGTGTGTGTGTGGAAATAGCGCATTTAGTGTGTGTGTTTTAACTTCAATATTTAAAAAAAATCTTCCCGGGGGCAGCGTCCCCCCGGACCCCCCTAGAGGAGGTGAAGTCCGCTCCCCACTCGTAAAAAACAGCACTTTACCCCTGCCTATATGCCGTGAGCTGATTATCGAGCCTTCATTGTAACAACAGTCACGGGTGTACTGTGTGTTTGGGTGTGGGGAGTGTTGCAGTAGAACATTCCACTGTATCGCCCCTGGTGTTCGCGCTTGTGTGCGTGCTCTATATAGTGTTCACTGGAGTCCAGCACCTCAGCACCCCCACTCAAAATACCTTCCCACGCCTCTGGTCATGTTTGATCAGGGAAAAATGTAACATTTGTGATATTGGGCTAAATAAATAAACATTGATTGATTGATGTATGACGTCACAGCCTCTGTATACTCATCCAGACTTTGAGTTGCAGTCCTAAACATATCCCAGTCAGTACAGTCCAAACACGCCTGAAGATCCTCCATATCTTTACTGCTCCACTGCCTGAATGTCTTTACTACAGGTTTGCAGAGTTTGGGTTTCTGCCTGTATGCAGGAATCAGGTGTACCATGGTGTGGTCAGATTGGCCCAGCACAGCGCGGGGGACGGTGCGGTAGGCTCCCTTGATGGTGTGATCCAATATATTCCCCTCTCTGGTGGGGCATTTAATAAACTGTTTGTATTTTGGAAGTTCATGGCTGAGGTTGCCTTTGTTAAAGTCACCAAGATCAATAACTAGACAGTCCGGATAAGTCCTCTCCACACACAGTATCTGGTCGGCGAGTGTGCGCTGCGCCTCCTGCACGTTCGCATGCAGTGGGATGAAAACACCGACCAGTATGAATGAATGGAACTCTCTTACTATTTGGTATGTAATGCGACATCTAAAGTGATAGGCAAAAGTCATTATGCAGAATGACCACACACAAATGCCTACTGTCATAAGCAGAGTTTCCATCCATCTTCCATAAGGTACAGTCTTCAATTGCTTGAAATTCCAAAAGCATTTACAAATATAATAAACACTTGCTGCCATTAGTCTTTCATCCATACACGTCTTTCTCTTGCTTGCAAGAGAATCTGCTTTGATATTCTGATTGTTTGGAGTATTTTTGTCTTCCGTTCGCTTTCTCTCTTCGTAATGGAGCTATACAAGGACTTTTCCACTAGCCCTCACAGTCATATTTCCCATGCATGGTCATACTTTTATATGTGCACCTTTCTGGGCCTAACAAAAGTGATTTATATACCAAGCCTACGTTTCTTTTGACGACCATGCTAAATGTTCCATTACAAACACATCTGCTGACTGAGGGTATGGAGGACAAGAAGAGAGGAACTTATAGACAGAGGGAAGGGGGGACATATGGAAGGGGCAAAGCTTGAGACTTTGGAGTTTCTCAGTTCTTCTGGCACATCTGTCCTTCTTCCGTCTCTGCAAGGGCACACAAACACACACTCAGGAAAACACATTCAGCTGGCACTGTTTAGCCACGCTGCATGCGTGTGGATTACTGGATGTGCTGCTTATTACAGCTTTGGGGCAATATGAAGCGTTTTCATGTGGCCAAGCTTTAGACATTCAAACAGGGCCCTTAACAGCAATCAAAGAAATGATGTATCATCCACTGCTTATCATGGCAGAGCAATTTATCCATAATCATTTTAAAGTTTTAAAGTACCAATAGAAATGCAACTTAATGCCATGTTAATAGTTTTTTCTTCATTATTTTTAGGTTTGGACAGTCTGATGATTAGGGAGTCATATTAAGTCTGTCACCAGGGTCACCACTACTGAACATAAATCCTCTTGCTCAGACCATTTGAGCTACAACTATCCATTGTATAGGTATTAATGGAGTCATATGTAGTGATTGGAGCAACAAGTCCTCCAACTCATACGACCAAATAGGTCGATTGTTCAAGCGCTTATTACGACGTATAATCACGTTTTAAAGTTTTCTAACTCTAGTGCTCCCGTTGACTGCAGACGCTCCGGAGGGTCGTATATTCACAAATAACCCTCTCTGGAAAATCCTAAATTGTAGGATAGTTTGGCGATTCAAATGCTTTTTGATTATATTTCTAGCAAAAAGTGTATATTGTACTTTTAGAATTCACTTTCAGTGGATATGTAGGATCTATAGTTTGATAGATATTACGAAGATGATTTGAGGTCTCGCCAGGAGAACGTGTATATGCGGCAGCGTCCATGTAAAGCTACCGTCAACCCTCACGGGGTGAAAACAGTATTTGCGGTTTCGAAGTTTTCATAATAAAACCGTATTCCCCTCACTGTCAAATGATTTTAAAGTGATATCTGCACTACTCATCCACTAAAAAACAACAGTTTATCCTTAATTAGATGACATTAATTGGTTTAAATTGTGAACACTGCTTTTGTGTTTTTCCATAGGTTTTTCCCTTTCGATTCTGAGAGACACATTTCTTTTTCAGAGGTTTTGATCTAACATAAAACATCAAACTACCCATAATCCTCAGCTATCGTTGAAGCTCGGTGCTTGGATGTTTTAGCCGCAATGCACGTTGGGATATGGTGTTTATGCGATGTGAAATCCAAAATCCAAAATAAATAAAATAAAAGAATACTTTATTCCGAGTTTGCTTGCTTTTCTCATTGAAAGTCGTCACATAACGGCATTGTAATACATGGTTCGGTAGCATTAAATATTACACATCTGCCGTAGTTCTCTATTTTTAGAGCCCTGATTACAAAACTTCTGGACAAACTGGAAGAAATGCCGCCGAAACTGAATACGTGACGTGGATCATAAATATATAAATACCGCAGCAAGCTCCTCCACGGGTTTCCCTACAGGCGAGGGAGCGCAACGGAAGGGAGCGAAACGGACGGAGAGGCGCCGGCACGGGGCTTCCGTGGCCGCGGCGCCCTCCAACCTATGGCCCATCCCGTGGAACCGACGTACCGGCATTCATGGGGACGGGTTGCCCGACCTCGGCAGGCTCCTCAGCAGCAGAGAGCGGCCGGGTGGGGTGCTCCGTCTTCCCGGAGCTGACTGGCGGGGGGAGGAAGTGGCCCGGCGGGGGGAGAGAGTCTCTCCGCCCGGGACGCAAGGGCAAATTCCCGCCTCCTCCCTGTTTAATGCACAGATCACAACAAGGTATTTTTCCAATAAAATTAAAGTTGATCTGTATCCAAGTCTAAGTGTCCTTTGTTTCCACAATGCTACACTTACACATAATGATGACTGTACAAATTCCCCACTCGCCGCCCCAGCTGTAGCTCCTGTACGGGAGGTGGCTAGTGGGCATGCGCAGATGAGAGTGATAAACCGCAGGAAGCGCTATCTTAGTGCTATGCGGGTACAGGGACATTATGGCCGCCGTATTACTGTCAGAGAACACACTACGCCTAGAGCAAAGACTCCAGTTAATGCAGGTTACCGTAGTGGTAAGGGCTGCATTATGGTGGAGCCCGCACTCACACAAGAGCGTGCGGCGGTGTGTTCAGGGACCTCAGTAAATAACGAGAGAGAGCCAAAGTCTAAACCAAGGTTACTCTCCATCTAGTCTCAACCAATCATAAATGTATGGGCAACGCCCTGTGTAATCAAATGTATTGTTGCACGAGGTTCTGGGCTCTTTCCAGAAATAGACTGACAGATTCAACACATCCTCACTCCCAGGTTGGCCTATGTTGACGTTATGTCAAGTCTTTAGCGTACATTTTCAACTTTCCGGAGATGTCCATAGGCTTCTATATAGCTCCCTAAACGTATGTTGTAGACGACTTGAGATCGCGAGCGAATGCTACCCGCAGATCCATTCTCACAGCGTCTATCAACCTTTGTCTAACTCAATATCAAGCCACACTTATTGTTTTTACTTCTTTATTTTAATTGAATAATGTAGGACTTTTGTTGCCGTCAGTTATGGGGAGAGTAGGGGCTCAGAATACTGAAATCTGTATTGTTTCATTGTTTTTTCCTTTTAATTTTGTATTCTTTTCTAAACCTGTGGGGAACTTAGTTCAGGGTTCACCAAGGTTGACCAATGGGTAAGACGTTGTATTCATTTCCTGACCACCATTTGGCTGGAAGACTGGGAT
>NW_011369945.1:21595013-21618529 GCF_000735185.1 Notothenia coriiceps
TACAAACCACAGACTGTCTGTGTCATGGCGAATACAGTCGATGGTTTATTTATGTCTGTGTAGGCCGTTGTTGTGAGTGTGGATGGTCGGAGCATATACTGCGTTAGCTTAGCCGATCTCCATTTAGAAAACACCATTTTAAAAGGTTTTTCGCCTGCCGTCTGTCTGCAGACTTGTCAAAGCATTAATTCATGGTTTTGTTACTTCGGCATCATTTTGAAACGTGTATTACAATTAAATCACGGTAAAATATGTTCATTTTGTTGTAGTTGCCAGCGATTCTCTCACTAGTTTAGCATATTCAGCCCGGTTGTTGGCCCGGAAAGAACCTCGATTTTGGAGAGCCAGAAAAACTGTGAAAAAGTTCCCGCTAGCCGGAACTACGCCTAGTGGAAACGCAACCAAAAACGGGCCGGCACTGCACGCTTAAACCACGCTCCGCGCTGTAGTGGAAATGTGCCATAAGTGGCAACCATGATTAAAGCAGGTTGGTTATATAACTGTTAAGAAAATGTGCTTTTCTGCTTTCTTCATTATGTTGGACCATATATATATATATATATATATATTAACTTTAGTTGTGAATAACTATACCTTTTGGTGTCATTTTTATATTTGTTCAACTTTTTTAGATGTTTTGTTTTGCTACATTGTGGTGTCATGTTATATTCTCTCACTGCAATGCTATTTTACTAATAATTATTTCAAACAAATTAACTTGTGATATATGATGACTATAATATGCAGTGTGTGTGTATGTTTGTGTGAAATTAACTGAAGAATTTGCAGTGCAGTACAAAGCCTTTGCCACTGGAGGCAGCAATGGCACACACACTGACACACACTCCTCCTCCTCCTCCTCCTCTTTCTCTCTCCCTCCTCACACACATGGACACACACAGAACCATCCATCAAGTGTGTGAAAGATCCTTAAGGCCTTAACATTACTCTTGTTTGGTGTGATAGAGTGCTGGACAACTCTGTCTCTTTCTCTGTTTCATTCTCTCGTTCTCTTTACGCCTTTATGCTCTTGTTGGCCGCCTCTCTGTCTTTAAACTTGCTTCCTCACGAATACGCTCTCCCTAAATCTTTGAGGTCCCCCTCTCTTACTCACCCCATACCTCTCCATCCGTCTTCCCTGCCATGCCTGCTCTCTCCTCTCTTTTTCTTTTAATCCTCTTACTGCTTCACTGTACACACACACACACACACACACACACACACACACACACACACACACACACACACACACACACACACACACACACACACACACACACACACACACACACACACACACACATGCCCATTCCCCCTGGAAGGATGTAGTAATCAATCACGGTGATTATGATCAGTATCGTCGCAGTAACATCAATGAGACTTTTGAGCAAGGATGACATCATCTATCTACAGTATCCATCACTGCTAATATGGTCTTCATTTGGCGTTCTTGAAGTGGGGAGGGGGGAGACAGAGAGACAGAGAGACAGAGAAAGAGACAAAAGCTCTATTCCATTGGGATTAGTTTCCCGCACGACGTCTGAGATATAATTACTAACAAAGGGTGACACTGCCTTCATGTTCCCTTTCAGATGTGATTAGAATGACTGTAGTTTCCACCCTTTATTAACCTGAAACCTGTTACGGTTAAGTTGAAGTTCCTGTCATGACATTAAGGTGGAGATCACTCTTAGGCTGACAGTCACCGTCCATCTATCATCATTTGTTTCTATTTCCTGGGCTCCCAGCAGGCAGTGCAATTTTTTTTCAGGATACACAATTCATTAGGTTGTATAACTTTTAATGATATCAAGCAAGCTGTCTTATGGTTGTGTTTTATAGGAGTACAGAACAGCTGAAATAGTTGATGATTGAATCGAAAATCAACAATAACTAACATTATCTTTTTCCATCCTCTCAAATATAAGGTTTTGGTTTATCTACTTTGTCTTATGTTTTAATCGTAGACTTTGTGAATTGTCCTAATGGATTACTGGAGGAAATATTTAACACACTAATTAATAATGGAAAGAGTCATAAGTCATAAGTATCTAGAAGTCAAAATGAAACTTTAAAAGAACACATTTGCATATTATGTTATATTGAACATGTTTCAGTCCTGATGGTATTAAATGTAGGCCTACTACCTCTGAGTGTGACAGTAAAAAAACATGACATGGATGTTTTAATCTCAGATTCGTCTATTAAAAATACTAAATATACACTGAAAACCATGGACAACTAAAATGAGTATAGGCAAAGCTCAAAAGAAATGAATCATCCCATCTCTTTTCAACCTACATTCAGATTAGTTTTTTTTTTGTTTTTGGATCGTGAGCTACACGCATACCTGTAAAGTTATTTACTTGAAAGAGATAAGAGGGAAACTTAGATTTCAGAAAAAACGAAATGAGACAAAAAGACAGGTGGATTCAGAGTTCAGAGAAAATGGAGAAAAACTGAAAGTTAGACTGTGTTGAAGAGGAAAGCAGGAGAACGAGAGACAGACAGAAGAGGAGGTGTGGGCAGAAAGTAAGACAGAGAAAAAAAAGTTGTTAAGTTGTGATGGATGCTGCAGCAGTGCAACCTGGGATTGATTTGGGGACGGCTGTCTGTCAACAAGCAGACCAGAGAGAGGAAATAGGTAGCAGCAGAGTGAGGATTGATTACCATGGTAACGGCTGGTAGTAATGAGCAGCTTGTGTCTGGGTAACAGTGCAGCTCTCAGGAAATACAGTATTATCTGCCCGAGCTCACTTTTTGTATCAAGGCTGTCTTTTCCTCACTGACTGGAGACCTCCTTTTCAGAACCATTCATTGGCATTTTGGGAGAATTAAAATGTTACGACCATCATTCAGTGTGCCTTACATTTTTCTGTAAAAGTGTCATCCCTCTTTGCGGTTAAGGACTTTAACCTGCTGTTCTTAAAGTGTTTTTGTATCTATTTCTACCTCTTAATACTTTTTAAAAACACATTCCTTTCATCATCTTTGAGGCATTCAATAGTTTGAGTCCATTACCCTTTTCCCATGCTGCTTCTGTTCCTTACACTCTGTAAAACCACATTGAGTTGAAATGCAGAAATCGTAAAAAGTCTACTTAAATTTCAGTCTGCATATTTTGTTTAAGAGACACTATTCACTGTATGCTGACCTTGGAATTAGTTCTGTGGTTTTTGATCTTCTGGACTCGGGGCCCTGCTGGTTTCCATGCGAGTCGATGTATTCAGGAATGAGTCACATGTGGGACAGCAGGTGAATGCAGTTAACCAGGTGGTTTGATGGAAACCCAGCAGGTCTGGACCCGGAGGACGATGACTGAGGAGCCAGGCATTAATTCAGAAAACCTAACTTTGATCTATTTCACTGCTGCAATCTGACAGGACCTGCAGAGCTGAGAATGAATGAAAACTGCTCAGAAATGATCTTTGTCTCATGCCTTTTTCTTTTTGGCTAACCCCTAGAATTCTGCAGGCATGTATGCAGGTGTTATAATACAAAAATATAATTAATAATTATTGCGATAATTGCAGGCTCAATAATAATTCTTGTTTGACTTTACCAGTCAAAAAAGAAAGAAAGACAGAAACAATTTAAATATGTGCTATTCTATAATCCCATTTGTGTCATTTAATTACAAAAATTCTGTTTGTACGGATTCAAAAGCCTAGAAAACCTTCCCCCCCTAATTAACTTTTTTAAAAACACAAAATTAACTGGGGTACTGTTTTTTGAACAAATGGAACTACTCACTTGAATTTCAACATCACTCTGTGTCCATCTGTGTGTTTATAAATTGCTTGGAGCCTTCTGGAGCTCTGAGTTACATCTTGTGTAGTCAAAGAGAATTGAAACCATTTAAATTGGAGACAGAATATTGACAATATTTAAACCGCGCGGAGGACAACATCTTTTTACGGGAAAGGAGAACATTAAAAGAGACAAAATGGATCGACCACACTGGGCTCTCTGTTCTTGTTTTTCCTCTTGGTGTTCTGTAAATTAGCTTTTTTTCCTCTTGCATTTAAATCTCCGTGTTTGTATCTTTCTTTCCTCAGCTGCCACTGTAAATATGTCTCTATCTCTATGTCGCTCTGTCTGCTGTTATCTAAACCTACATCAGGTTCTCCTCTCCTTATTTACCGCATTTATGTTAATGAATATGGATTTTCTGCTAGCAGTGAGATTTCCCTGCTAACCTTTCTGGCTGTTTCAGCAGAAAAAAAAAAAATCCTTAGGGTTTAGGCCGGGTGACATTCTGGATGAAAGTGAGCTGTAAATTGGAGGCTGCATAAAACTAAACCACTGAACTTATTAGGTTGACCATTATTATGCATTAAGTATGAAAAGGAACATATTATTGCACTGTAAAAAAATTAATGAAAATCTGGATTACTATCTGGAGTATAACAAATGAGAGGTGGAATATCGATATGAAGTAATTGGAACACTTTGGAAATTTATATGTGGAATTAAAGCCAGTGATTAAGTTATTAGAAATGTCCATTCCCAGGAAGTAAAACATGAAATGAGATTTTTTATTTATGTTCATTAAGGAGGCCAAAGATCAAAATGGCATACACACAACTTTGACTAACACTCTTGCATCACACTGATCAAATAGCCTAAAAAACAAACAATTTAAAACTGTTGCTACATGTCCTCAACACGACATCAGCGAGCGCTCGATAAGAAGCAGAAAAACGGATGATGGCACGTGTAAGGAAAAATATGTTGCCTGTATTTAACTCACAGTGAAGGAAATCATGTGTCTACGAATAAAATAACGGCAGGTCTGTGTGCGCGTTTAAGAAAGCGAGCTGGCATGCTACCTTGTCTCATGCACTGACCCGCCCATCAAGGAGAGCACTGTGGAAAATCCATCTGGATCATACACACACCTAATGACGTCACACACACACACACAGACACACACACACACACACACACACACACACACACACACACACACACACACACACACACACACACACACACACACACACACACACACACACACACACACACACACACACAGCAGACCCAGACTCAGGCCTTCCATATCGCCAATATAATTACAGCTATTACATCTGACTCAAATATAACTTTACATCTCGGCCTCCCTCTCTTTCTGCGTCTTACTCCATCTCCCTTCTTTTTCCCTCCCTGCCTCTGTCTCTCTTTCTTACTGTTGAGTACCCATGTTGGAGCCATGTATAACTATATGTGAGTGTGTGTGTGTGTGTGTGTGTGTGTGTGTGTGTGTGTGTGTGTGTGTGTGTGTGTGTGTGGTGGCATAATGCTGTATAAACATTACCTCAACTAACGAGCGGTAACTGGTCTGGCCCAAATGTTGTGTGTGTGCGTGGTTTAACTTAATGAGCTGTACAGTCACTTTTTTGTTCAGAGCGCTTTTTACACTGAAACCAGGGGAAAAATCTCCCTTTCCTCCGTAATACATTGAAAGAGAGACGGTGAATGGATAAAAGAATGGAGGAAAGGTGGACGAACAGTACATTTTACACCAAATAACTCAATAGCTCAACATTTAGTTTGTATACCCTCCCTTTCTCTTTAACTTTGCATTAGAGCTGAAACAATGAGTTGATAGGTCATTTCACAGATACATTTACCTGATACAATTTTGATAGTCAATTACTTTTAGTAACTCACAATAACCTGGCCCCAGCATTTCAAAAAGGTCCAAAAGTGCCCATTTGCTGCTTTGTCTGTGTTTTATTTCATCGTCAATCACATTCTTATTAGTTCTGTTTCGGACTCCCGTCTGGATACAAGAAAAGATTTCACCTTGACACTGAGCTCCGAGAAAAATAGATTTTTAGTTCTTTTTTTTTGTTGCATTTCCCCTATCATCATTAATATTTCATCTCATTAAGACAACGTTATTTTTTCCAAGAGAAACTTGATAACAGAAGCAGTTGTAGTCAGACACCCATATAAAACAACATGTATAAAGTTAGACGACAAACAGCAACAAACAGAACCATTAAAAGCAATTACAAGAGTCATAAAAAACTTCACATACTGAGGCTTTACATTTCCAAAAGTAATAAAATAATCTAGTTTAACTTTCCATTTTTACAGCCTGTGCCTCACTGCCTGTTTTGAAGCCAGCATGACTCCATTAACCACCATTAGTCAGCGGCACTAATAGACAACCCTCGTCTTGTTCTGCAGAACTGACCAGCAGAGAGGTGGAAGGTTCACCGGTTAACCTTACAGTATGGTGAGTGCATTTGTTTTTAGACAGCAACAACAATACATCAACACTTCCTGTTGGCTCTCCTTCTCTGTGGGTCAAGCATTGCGCTATAAGGTTCAGTCCACAGGTGTCACCAGGTCCAATTATAGCATATTGAAAAACTGTAAAATATGCACACTGCCCAGAGAGACTCACTGCAGCTGCTGCGTGTACTCGCCCCCCATCCCCCCCCCGACCCCCCACCCCTCCCCCCCCCACCCCCGCTTGTACTTAAAAAGAAACGTATGTCTTGGCTGCCACCCCCCTAAATCCTTGATATTTAAACATCTCCCAGGCCTTTTCAAAAGCCATTTAAGCATCAAAAGAAAGGGTAGGGATTAAAGTGTAGCAGTGTAACAAGCCCAAAGACAAAACCTCATTCATTCTCATTCTTCTGAGACATTTTGCCAACTAGTAGCCATGACATTTGATGGTTTCTTTCAGACCGACACACATATGTATGTTGTTACGTCAAATGTTATTGGCCTGTTGTCTGCAACATGATTGACAGCTTAAGTTATTCTGATCTCTCTCTCTCTCCAATTCCCTCTTGCTATGCTAAGGAGTCATTTTTCATGGCTACAAGGCCACTGAGTTTCTACTGTCATGGTGCGTGCGTGCGTGCGTGCGCGCGTGCGCGTGTGCGTGTGCGTGCGCGTGTGCGTGTGTGTGTGTGTGTGTGTGACAAATTAGAGGCTTGACAGTAAAGACCTTTTTGTAAGAGTGTTGAAGTAGAGTGTAGGTGTGGGATGATAATGCAAAACAGTTATCTGCCATATCTGTCTCTATTTGAAGCATATCTGAAGCATTCACACACACAATGACACAGATGTTTGGACAGTTTAAACATTGTTAATGAATAATGTATTGATATGATTCATCAGGAAATCAACGAGTGATTCAGCACTTTTTGTCAGCGAAC
This sequence comes from Notothenia coriiceps, assembly GCF_000735185.1. Lineage (NCBI taxonomy): Eukaryota > Metazoa > Chordata > Actinopteri > Perciformes > Nototheniidae > Notothenia > Notothenia coriiceps. The sequence goes on from NW_011369945.1 coordinate 21,602,198, forward strand.
AGTTCATGAACTGTTTGCTGACAAAAAGTGCTGAATCACTCGTTGATTTCCTGACACCAGACTGAAAAAGGAATTTCACATTTTCATGATTTAACCTTTGAATTTGGAAACCCTCCACTGTACAACATCAGTGTTTTTTTAGTTGTGGCTGAAAATACCTTTTTGTCTGGACAGAAATGTTTGTTGAGAAGTTACTAATTCCATCATACTGTTTGTAGAAAATCCAGTACATTTTCTCCAGATTGCTTCAGTTTATGTTGCTCATAGCTATATATTCTTGCAAATTAAAAACACATACTCACGCACACGCCATTTCAATAGCAGAGTGACTACTGCAATACATTATTATATTTTATTAGCAACAGGTGTGTGTGAGTGGATGTGTGTGTAAGCCATGCAGGACTTATCTTCGTAATAGCAAATGATGTAGCAAAAGGAAAAATGTAAACGCTCATGTGAGTAATAATGTCGACAGAGAAGGAATCACGTTTTGTCTCACGAACCTGCATCTATTACTTTTTCTTTATTTCTTCCTTCTTGCTGAACTTTTTCTCTTCTTCTCCTCTTCGACCTTCTCTTTCAAACCTCCGACCCTTTACCAACATGACATGTTCATCATTGTGCAACTTAGTTTACTTCAAACTTCAGACAGTGTTCATTACTCCACAGGGGAGCATACTAACAATCACCAGCCTCAAATTTCACGTATTTTTTTTTATAGAAACGAGACTATAGAGATATATCTCTTCTTCTGACACTCATAACCATATAACTCTCCTTCTAACTCTTTCATTCTCCTTCTACCCCACTCTCTCTTCTCTAAGGCTGTCTCTATTTGTTGTTCAACTTTTTATTTTAAGGAAATACACTCATAAGATACAGTCAGACTTAAAGATATTAATTTTCCTCTTCAGGCTCACCTTTATGCCAAGCAATCGACCTGTTTGTTCTTACAATGACAAATGCGAGTATGTCACCTATTACTGCTTCCATTATACACAGAGTAATTCACACATATTGCCCTAATGCTTAAAGGACCCAGAATATGCACGGATGCATGAGACAACATTGTCGCGTTTCCAACTTCAGTTATTCTGTGTGACTCTGTTGCTCTCACCCCCCGGGCGGGTAATGACAGGGACGATATCTGTTATTATTCTGTGTTGCAAAAATGGCATACACACAACTTTGGCTAACACTCTTGCATTAGTAGAACACTGATCAAATAGCCTGACAAACAAACAATTTAAAACTGTTGCTACATGACAAGGCTCTTCCCCCCCCCCCCTTGGTTATCGTTGTTGTTAGCTTTCTCAATGTCTAAACTTGGTAAACAGGCACTGTAACCCCATAATTAAAGACTGTCCAGTGTGTACATTTTAAACTAATTAAATTGGATCAAATTAAAAGCAAAAGGATAAACTAGAAAAGTAAGGTGACAAAGAAAAAGTCCAACAAACGGTCTGCATCCTCAGAGAGCCACACAGCTAGAGCTAGTTTACACCAAGCAAATCTGCCAGGTTGAACTTATGTTTACGTTTTAATTTGATTGATAAAATGGAAGAGCAAAAAGAGGTTTAGTTGTTCTAAAATAAACGTTTCAATTAGATACATCACCATTATATGGAGCTAATGTGAAAATCATGTGTATGAATGCCAAATTACTAATTATAGATTACATGTTTTTAAGAGTCCAATTTTAATCAACAAAAACAGAGCAGCAGTCAGGCATAATAATGAGTGTTTGTGAATTGAACACCACGTTGTTCTATAACATTTACTGTATATCTGTATACGTTATTTATGAAATTTAAGTTAAGTTCTTATTTCTTATCAATCTAGTTTTTAATTCACACTTTTCTACTATTATATGTAATAACCTTATCAAAATGTTGTTGTGGTTACAGAAGCAAATGTAATTAAAAAAAGAATAATTCATTTACCCATATTTAAATTAAATAACTTGGGAAACAGCTGGTGTTAAAATGCATGGATTTATTTGCTGTGTGAACACTTAACACAGTATGTAGGGCCTGTAAACAGAGTAAAGTAAAGAAAGTTGTTTGCCGTAAAAGCATTGGGATTTGTATGTAACATATGTGAATGTGTATGGTCACAGCTTTTAAACAGACACAATGTAAACAGTATTGATGCTTGCTTTGAAAACAACTATGAAATTAATACATTTGTACGTTTTCAGTTTGAGGCTATTTCTGTTCATTCAATGGTGTTTACGCCAACAACCAAATATTGCGGGCCCTTGCAAGATGTGTAGAAAATCATCATTTTGCAGAACATCTGAATGAAGTCCTTGAGGAACTAATTTGCAGTCAGCTGAACAAAGATATATGATAATGTTTGTTTACTGTGTGTGTCAGTGCGTGCATATTTGTGAGTGTGTGTCTCTGCAGGGAGCACTGTTTGACACACACACCATCTGGACTTCTTCAAACACTGCATCAATCTAAGTTCCTGAGCATCGGTGTGTGTGCATGTGTGTGCGTGTGTGTGTCTGCATGCGTGGTGTGTGCATGATGTATACACATGCGGTATTGCTGTGTGTGCATGTGAATGCTTGATTGGATTTTGGCATGTGTGCGTGTTCACCTGCACTTAGAATACTTGTGTGTATTGTTGTTGTTGATTGTGTACTTTTTTTTTATCTCAGTGAACAGTCGTTAATCAACCTCAACTCGGGGGAGCCAAAAATAAATAACATAAATGTACCATAATTTTGAAAATATGCAAATGTATCAACTTACTAACCAGCTTGATGACGCACGTCGGTGTAATATAAAACGTGTCTAAACAAGAGATGTCGCTAGAAACGGTAATGATGGTTATTAAACATATGTCTATTTTCTCCGCCATAGAAAAGTTTTTCTGTTGAGCACCTATTAATTATTGTCCGGATGTGCCGGCTTTTGGTAAATACTTTTCTCATATAAAAACTCAGATGTTATCCTTGATTACACTTTGCTCCAGACTGAGTTGCTGAGTCATAGTTCATTATTGGGCATTTTACTTCTTATTTGAAATATTTTTCAGGTTATTTGCAGCCTGGATGTAGACCTTTTAATTGCTGCCCACATTTATGATTTATTCAGTGATTCAAATTGAAATTATCAGTATGAGTAACTATTTTCTTCTGTATTGAAAAACTGTACCCAGTGCTTTGTGTCTAGTAGACCACAGTAAAACAGGAGCATGATACATTTGTGTTAACTCACTTGAGAGCTGATTTACTGTGATCTACTTTAGATTAGATTGTGATTCTGGGTTATGTGGTTATTGTCTCCAGCTGTTGTCCACATCAACAGTCTGCAGCAACCAATATGTATTAGTGTTCTTTCCATTTGCACTAATTTCCTCTTTTAACCTACTTCCTAGCCTACATTACCTCATTGTTATTGCTGTAAGGCTCTCTGACGATATTGATAATGCACATTATGCCACTCTCACATGCTCAGCTACAGCAGGAAATCAAATCTTCCATTTCCATTTTCCCATTGCATTTCTACTTATTATTGCAGTGCTACCCCTATTAAGCCATTCACATCCATCCATTCAGTTGTCAGAGCCAGCCTGTGTGCCGAGTGATTCAATCCCTCATACTGGAGAGCCAGGTATTATTAAATACAGAGCGGATAGTGCAAGTTGAGATTCACCTATGCACTCTATAAATATAATTTTATACTAACAATCAGTTAGTCTGTCACCCAGTCTGACAGCCAGATAGTAAGTCGTCCAATTATTCATCCAGTCAATCATTCACTCCGCCAAATAATCAGTCAGCCAGAGGAATACCAGCCTAACAGTTGGCCTGCAAGCCAAACAGTAAATTGTCCATTCAGCCCAGCAGCCAAATACAAACAGCCAGCAGTCAGACAGACATACAGACAGACAGACACAAGTGTAATTAGTGATAAGTGATTAGGATTGTCTAGTCATTTAGGATGAACAACTGTAATTAGAGCATCTCTCTTTGCCTCTCTGTTTCTCCACTCTGCCCTTGTTCTTTCTGCTCTCCGGTTACAGTTGTGTGTGGGGCCACACACACACACATATACATACACATTACAAACAAACATTAGGATTCTGCTCTTTGCTGCACTTAGAGAAACTTCCATTGAGAATCCATTAGCGGCCTAAAAGCACTCAGACTAATTATGAGTACAAATTCACTCATGTCCTCAGAAGCATTGTTCATATACACTAAAAGTTGTTTTTACATAACAGAATATTTCCCTTTTCAAGTTTATTCAATATTCTTTAATAACCCTATATGAATGTTAAGTTTTACAGACATTAGCATTTATAACTGACGGGTTGTGTAAAAGATTTTCTTAAAGTGTCTTTTACCATCCATTTCAGCAACATAGACATTTAAGTTTTCATAAAGAAGTATTGTATATACAGTGTATTCATGAGACAGGCTTTCAGTTAGTGGTTGAACTTTGACACTGCTGCTGTTTTACGTGATTGTGGTTTGTGGCAAATTAACATACAAAAATATGAAGTGAGGTAATATTCTGCTGTTTTTACCTCCAGGCCTTCTAGAGATTTTAAGCCTCATTCTTTCTCCTTTTCTCTCTCCACTCCCTCCTCATGTCTCTACTCTCCAATCATTCCTCTCTGTGAACCGTTTAACCCCCAGAGAAAGGGGAAAGGCTGGAATATTGGGTTTCTGCTTCTAATGGGACACGTTCAAAAAGGGCCATCACAAAATGGCTTTTTTTCATTTTTATTGGTGCTTTGTGAAAGTCTTCAATTTCCTTTTTTCTCCCACACCTCCATTATTTTTGTTACAGGGTAATTTCCCCCAAGGAAGAAATGCTTTAGGGTTTTGGCTGCATTACAAGTAAAGATAAGGAATCAACAAAAGGTTGTCTACTGTATAAAATAAACATAAAATAGGTGCCTATAGTTACTGCAGAAAATGGTAGAAGTTCGCAATTTTAAATAAACAATTTTTCCTGCTCACTTTTTTTTAATGACTGATTTTAAATTCCATTTTCTTAATTTCTTTCATTTTTTGTAAAGCACTTTGAATTGTCTTGTGTTGAAAGGTGCTATATAAATAAACGTGCCATGCCTTGCCTTGCTCAGCTGTCAGAAAACAGTACGAATTACGGTAAATTGTATTTAAGGAAATCACTGTGGTCATTGGCAAGAATCAAAGCAATCAAATTCAAAGTTGTAAATGTTTATTAGCTACAGTTCATTAATCATTATCTCTAAATGTACAGCAGCTACTCTATAAACATTTTATTGCTTAACCCTCCAAGCCCCTCAAGTCCACCCAAACACCACTGGGAAAATATTTAGCAAACACTCAACTGGTGTAAGTTGCCTTGTAATGTAACCATAAGAGGTAACCTCTAGGTTACAAGGTTGAGTCATGATTTGTTGAGGAGACACTCTCATTTATTGAAACAGTGTCAGCCCAGAAACAGTTTTGGTCTGAAGGAAGTTGGCATATTTACCAACCGGCGACACAGTGGTGAGGACAAACCTCCTCCTTTGTCTAGACATGATAGAATAAAGACTTTGTGTGGTCACAGGAAATCAAAACTGAGTCAAGAGAGGCAGCATATTTGTCCCAGACAAAGTGGTAATGGAATTAAACATTTCCTTCATGAAAGACGTTAATGATTTTTGTAACGGAAAGATACGAGACAAGAGGACATGTGTTACAAGCACAATGCCTGATCTTTAAACCATCAAGCCACAAAGCTTTTATATCCACTCTCCTTCTTTCTTTCTCTCAGTAACTATATTATCGCTATTGCAAGATAATATTGTTATGTTGCAGAATGAATAAAGTAATTTTAACTCCCATGTGTCTGCTGATAAAGAGAACAGATCCCATATCAGTGCTTTACACTGACACACACAGACAGACAAACACTCATTTAATAGAGAACCTGATATGATAACGACAGCTGTCTGAGGATTCAAAAGGCAGACGAGGGATTTATGGCGCGACCTTACCTACTTTACGTAAAAGTTGCATGGATGGGGGAAAAGTTGGAAGAGGTAAAAACTTCAGCAACACTTGCAGTATAAATAAATGTACTGTCAGAGCAGAGCTCTTAGGATTGTTGCCTTAACTGTCAGCAAATGACACACCCCCCAAAAAATAGGATGGTTGTGGCTTCAGGCCATTGACCTTCCCGAACGTAACTTGTTTATTGTGGCATACTTTAAAATCACTTAACAAAGTGGTGAAAATATACCTTGAACTACCTTGTATTTTCACTATATAAAGGAAAGACCAAATACATTTTAAAAGACAGGAATTATTTTATAATCAAAAATCATTCATTTCAAATTATTCTATTAGGAACCCTGGAAATAGAAACTTTATTTCGAATCTTAGATAATATTTCAAAGGCATTGCCTGAAATGATAACCCAACATAAGTATTATCCCCAGTGTTCCTGTCAAATCACGATCATGTGTTTTTACCATTGTTATAGCTTAAAACTTAACGGTTTTCATTTACTTTTAACATTGCCATGACTGTTGAGAAAAGCATGCAGCTGCTCTTCTGATCATAATTTTAGTGCCAAGCTAGTATACAAACATAGTGGAGCTTATAGACTGATATTTCTGCTGGTAGAGACCAAACACTGAGCAAAAAGAAGAGTGGATATTGACAATATACATCATGACATTGAAATACACGACTCCAATGAATGCAAATGTGGCTCTTTCTCTCCTGGGTGTGAAATCAAACTGTAATGACCTCAAATATCAATGTCTATAATGTCTTTATTTAACCATGGAGATTCATCAGTCTTGGTTGTCTGGAGGAACTAATGATGTGAAGATTAAGAAAATACGTTGATAGTGAAGAGGGTGTGTGTGTGTGTGTGTGTGTGTGTGTGTGTGTGTGTGTGTGTGTGTGTGTGTGTGTGTGTGTGTGTGTGAGAGAGCGAGAGACATGTATGCCTTCATGCATATATGTGTGTGTTTTTGTCTTCGTATGGGTCACCTGTAGGTCAGTGAGACGCCAAAAGTGTCGGTACATCACCCTAAATGTCCCATCTGACAAGCTCAACATAAATCCTTGCTATCGTCACCACCATGGATTAATATTACAATTCTCATGTGAGGAAGAAAGAACAGAAACGCAATCATTATGCTCCAGAGAGAAGAGTGAGAAAGTGGACAGGGGTGGAAAGGAGAAGAGAAAATGCACAGTCATAATTGGGCTATAAAGAATATTGTTAGCAGTAAATGATCCACATAATGTGATGAATCAGCAGTTCTTGGATTCGATCATGGGCCAGCAGTACTGTGACGGCTGATGTCATTCTTGGATAGACAATCAGGACTTAAGGTCAGAGCAGAACCAACTCTCAGGATTTATCTGAGTTTCCTTTAAAATCTAAGTTGGTCTGGGTTTCGCTCTCTATTCTTTGTCCTAGATTTCAGGGACGGCCATATCTATTCATGGTGGGAGTCGAGAAAGGGTCTAATCCCTAAGAGCCAGTTTTGTTTGTTCACAAAAGCAGAGGAGCCCAGATGTATGACCACCCCATTGAGAGTTTATTTACTCCCGCACAACTGTAAACAATTATCAATAAGTAGCTGGAAGAGTGCAGGATAAACAATTGTTGTGGATGTTCAGATTTCACCTTGCCACCAGATCTCCACAAATGACTCTTTATTTATTTAAATGTATTTCTGGATGAGCAGAAATAGAAGCTGAATGTGAAATGCATTATTCACTCCCCAAAAAAGTGTAATCTTATAGGGAAAAAAAGAGACGCTTCTAGAGCTCTGGTGCATGGTGACATCTGAAGTTCATCACTGAGTTTGTTTATGCCAAGATGGTGTCCCAAGTTGAATCCCCACATCACTACCTTCTTTGGGGCATGGCTTGTGGCGACAGATTTCTTCTTATTTGAATTAAATCTGAAAGATGAGCTATTTTATTTTTCTTCTTCTTTCTTTGGTTTAATGGAAAAGTTTTGCGTGACTTTCTCTACATTACTTTGCAGATCCATTTTTTTGAATTCAATACAGAGTTGGTTTTAGCTGGCTACTATGGCTTAAGCTTGAGCTACATCCAGTACCTCCCAGGAAGATCTTTCACTTAGACGTAAAGTTAATAGGTTACCTCAAAATATGTCCTTCTGATCTCTCTAATTAAGTAATGGTATTATTGAAACAACATTTGCAGCTGATCACTGTGCATGTTTGGCAGATTTGATAGCGCTCTATTATCAAAATAGCTTAGTATATTTGTATCCAACAAGCCAAAGACATATTGAAAAACTCTAGATTTGGAAACTACATCAGAAATTGCTCGTTGGAAATATCTACTAAAAGGGTCGGTTCCTGGTCATTTGTCTGACCCTTGTTGAAATGAGAACTGAAGTTATACAGAAATTTGATGTCATTCTCATTAAAAAGACAGGAAAAAAACAAGTCAAACAGAAGGTTCATCGAGCTGCTTTTCTGTTTATCTGTTCCCTGATCAGTTGGACTAGTGAATAATGTGTGTGGGTGAGAGAGAATGTATCAGAAAGCGGTGTAAATAAAAGCTTGTGAAGGAGACAAAACTTTCCAAAAGTCATAAATAAATCCCTGTGTTTGTGTTATTCGATTGGTTTTAGCTATAGCTATATAAACTGTTATTGTTACGTGCAGTTTTTATATTTATATTTATTTTATTTTACAATGCTTCTGACCGTTATTCAATACAAAGCTAAGTCGCTAGTATGTCTTAAGCTACGTTAAAGTATGTGAAATAATTTCAAAAGTGCTCAAAGTTTTGGTATAGGAGCTGACTTGACATTAGTACAGAATACAGCACACCCTGACCTGCCTCCTGCACATGCATCATTTATGAGGAGACTTGAGCCTGTTGGGACTCTTTATGGTCTAATGAAGACCTGGCTTGCGTCTCCACAAGCTCCTCAAATTGGGATTCTTGTCCCTTACCATATTGGGTTTGATGTCACAACTCCATCTGGATCCATTTGTTGAGGGCCGCCATTTTGTTTCCCTCCTGGCAAACATTTCACCCATTTTATTTGGATACACGAGAGAATCCAGCCCATATGAGCTTGCGCCAAATCCTGTAGTGCGGATCATGATTAGGACGCCAACATGGTAATTACAGTATGTTAGGGAGCTCAGACATTCCTGTGGACTCAGCAGCTAATCAGTCAGTATGCACTCATCTATGTAATGTTTTAGTAAAGCGTCGCCCAGACTCTGCTACAGGTGAAATATAATATGCACCAGTATGCTTGTTTTGTTCCGTAACAACTTCACATGCCTTCTTTTTTTTCCTCTCTTCATCCCGCATTATATCCGAGTCCCTTGCCTCCTCACCCTCCTTCTGCCTCCCTCCATCCATCCATGCCTCACTCTTCTCAAGTGTCACACTCACTCACTCACCGTCCTCCTCTCTACTTGCATATGCTGTGAATCAGAATAGGTTTCCATGGGGAACAGCTCTGAATATGATCTTACATTTTTCATTCCTCATCTCTGCTGCTCGTTTTACCCTCAATTTGTTGCCCAGAGCCAAAAAGCAACATGGGATTCATGAAACGTGCACACGCCGCAGAAGACTCGATTATGGCCCATCCATCTCTCTTTCCATCCCCTTCTCTCACTATCCAAAACAACCTGGGAATCGTGAGACGTGCTCTCACCTCAGTCGGGAGTACTTTTCTTTCTCCCTCTCTTGCGTCCTGCTTCCCCTCAGCCCCTCCCACCCGGTTTTTGACTCCTTTTCAGTAACTTTTATTGAATTTTTCCTTCTCTCTTGTCTCAATTGGCGTTATCACTCCTTCTCTTCCCACTATCTTTTTCTCCCTGTCTATATTTCACTCCTTCATGCTCAGAAGTAATTCTCTCCCTCCTCTCCCGAGCCTTATTCATCATCATCATCATCCTCCTTTCTCTCTGTCTCTCACACGCTCACATGGACATGCATAAATCCAGTCTGCATATCAGTGTCACTGCTTCTGAACAATGTTTTCGCTGATAGCATTTGGGTGGGTTGATGCAAGGAGAGAAAAGGAAAGAGAGATAGGGATGCAGAGAAGAGAGAAAGTCCAAGGAGAGGAGGAAAGAGGAAGTGAATGTACACACTGCACGCCCCTTTTTGTGTAAAAAATGTGTTTGTTTACTGAAATGCGTTAGTATCCTATGATGTCCTCTAAATAATGTTGTTAAAAAGCTTTAAAAAAGGTTGATTACAACGACACAAGGGGTCAGAGAGATAGGGAATAGAGACAGAAACATAAAAGACTGTCGGAAACATAGAGCAACAAAGACAATTATCATTATCGTGGATTTGGCTGAGGAGGTTGACATGAAAAGCTGGCTTTCTGACTCACCAAAATGTGGATAGTTGAAGAGAAAAAAAAGCCAAAGCAGAGTGTAAGAAGCTAGTGAAAGGATAGAAGAAATAACAGGTTTTTTTTCCACATCATAAACTGAGGCTGGAATTTCCAAAATGTTATCCGACCAAGTCTCAATTATTGTGAAAGCAGAAAGCAAATGAAGGGATTCACAGCTAATTACATGGATGTTTTTAAGCAGGCACTATTATATTAACCTCATTTCAGATCTTTTCTCCAAGTAATGCTAATTTCCATTTCTAGAGACTTATTTAGGTCGTGAATAAATTGGTAAGATAGACAAGTGTTTTTTAACACACTTAATAGGGAAATAAAGGAGGATATCCACAGGAAATGAAGAGGAAGAAGATACAAATCAACCGTCTCTGTCAATGAGGCAAATAGGAGTACTATTGTTTAAGATTTTTAGTTTAGTTTAAATATCATAAAGGTAAACAATTCAAGATGAATTGCTCTAAGCCGGATGTGCAAAGGCAAAACAAGGAAATCTGATTCAATGACATGTTCTTTAGATACTGTTGCGTGCTTATTTTGCATGAACAATTTAATGTATGTACTGTACTGTAATGTCCTTTTATGATTTTCCTTTAATCCTTAATACGTATGTATAGGGTTTTTATATAGTGTAGCAACATAAAAAAAATAAAAATGTTCATCAATTCATTAAACAAAAACACACTTTAACACTAACATGCATTAACATGCCAGCAGATAAATGAAGACTGAAAAACACACATTAATCAAATTCAGTTTATATAGCTAAAACACATTTTCACACACATTTATGAAAACAATGATGTCATAAAAATAGACAGAACTAGACTGAGAGAGAACAGAGAGGACACTCACTGGGGGGGAATGATACATTAACATCATGTGTCGTCATAGACAGTTTACCCATAGCTAAAATGATGGATGAGCGTGGTTTATGGACAAAAATATTTCTTTGTGTGTGTGTGTGTGTGTGTGTGTGTGTGTGTGTGTGTGTGTGTGTGTGTGTGTGTGTGTGTGTGTGTGTGTTTGTTTGTGTGTGTGTGTGAGACTTAATAACTGTGTCTTTCTGGTTTCTGAACGTGCAAATATGTATGAATTTTTGTTTTTATGGTTTCTGAAAAATCTATTTCTTCATTCACACAAGACATAGACCAGACCCACGTATTGTTCTGCCCTTTTTCTATTATTTCTCCATGTTTATGCGGTTGTCTGAACATGGTGTGGTAAGAAATGTATATGTAAAGTATCCTTTGGAGGTTATAAGTCTATAAACTCAGTTAATTAAACTTTTTTTCAATGTCTTTTCATGTTTCAACTTCATGTATAAGACTAGATTAGACAGCGCAGGTATATAATTGTAATGAGTTAAACGTTAAATCATTGAACATCAAGTACAGTAGGGTCACAGTTTATCTGTTTGCTAGTGCAGTACGTGCCTGTGTCTGTTTGTGTGTGAGGTCTTGAAAGAATCAAGAACGATATCATGTCATCAAATGTGTGTGTGTGTTATGTGTTATTAGATCAGTGAATTAGATCAGTGGAGGGCATCCAAGGAAAAACAGAGACGAGTTCTTCAAAGAATTGAAGCGACAGTAATAAAGCACTGTGTGATGCATTTATTGGCTTTTTTTTTAGGGCAGGGGAGGAGATGTGCTGATCATCACAGCTGCAGCTGAGCTGAACAATCCAACAACATCTGATCTAATTCTTATCACTGACTCCAGATGACAGGCGGGTCAGTGGTGAGAGAGGAGCGTGTAGTCCTGTGGGATGCTGGTCTCATATCAACCTGTCGTCCACTGCGAGATCTGATTGGTTGTCAGTTGTGTGTAAAAACTCAGAATTGCTGGATGATGGCGTGCCTAAAATGTGTGGATGTACAAACACTTAGGTGAATTTACAGCAGTCCCTTACAGTCAAGGACACTGCTTCAGGGTGTGTGTGTGTGTGTGCGTGTGTGTGTGCGTGTGCGTGTGTGTGTGTGTACGCCAGAGAGCGGTGTGTTTCTACATATACTGAGATGTCATCAGTTGTACAAAGCAGTTAAATAAGGTAATGGTCTTTCAATCATTAGCTTTTAATTGAAACCGTGATGTATTTTCACAATTGTGTGTTAAGACATTGTGTATTGTACAGTTTTCATATTCACTCAGTGTACTTTATACACTCGTTTTAAAAGTCTCAATTCCGTACTTAAAGGGGACTGAATTGCTGGATGTATGTTTCTGAGTTTCACACCATCAATCACTCAAAAACAAGATCAAGTTTTTGCATGAAACCAAAAAAAAAAATACAGTTTCAACTTTTTAATGGGAGTTTTAAATCCCTTTTGTGCCAACGGTTCTAATGAGGAAAACATGTCCTTATCCCCCAAAAGCTCCACTGGTGATGTCCCCTAAAGTTAAATGGAATAAGCTCTCCAAGATCAAGAGTAAAACATGTCAAGTCTGGTTTAGGGCGGAGTACCCTTTTAATGCTGCTAATCATCCCACTTGAACTGTGAAATCTGGGAATTGTAATGGTTTTACTGGTATGTTTTCAGGGTATGCAGACAAGTGAAAAGTCACAGAATAAGCGAAAAACCGTTTGGAAAGCTGGGTTTGATCCTGCGGAAGTGGCTTTGATAGCAATGTGTAAAAGTAGACACTGGTAGCGTGTAGACAGTTGGCACCATGAGACAGACAAAGACAGAGAGAGAGAGCAATAGAGAGAGAGAGATTTTGTGGTTTTTCTTCTCATGGATATATAATCAGTTTAAGAGGATGTTTTTTTCCCAGTTTTGCTTTGATGCACAATCACAGTTCGACCCACACTGTAATTCTGTTTCTCTCTTCATCTGCCCCACTGTCTTTCCCTCTGTGCCTCTCTCTCTCTCTCTCCCTCTCTCTCTCTCTCTCTCTCTCTCCCTCTCGCTAGTGTTTGATGTGGTGGCACCCTGGCATTGTTCTTGCTATTGTGCCAGTGTGGAAAGAAGGGAGGAGGGCAGAGGGGAGCGGGACGGAGGGAACGAGACAGAGATAGATGAAGGGATGGTATTGCAGTATTGATGTGGCATTGAGGCCCCAGTAAAGTTAAAAATCTGGATATAATTGACAGCTACAGTGGCAGATCTGGGATTCCCATCAGAAAGCCATGGAATGTTGTTGAATGTTCGGGAATGACCTCTGAAAACGTTCTTTAAGGGCTGATAGAAAGCAATACTTGTATATCATCATATCACCATCACATACCCAACATTCATGTTTCTAATAATGAAAGCCTTCCAACTTTGTTTGCTTCCATTAAACCATCCTTATCTCTTATGTGTGTGTGTGTATGTGTGTGTGTGTGTGTGTGTGTGTGTGTGTGTGTGTGTGTGTGTGTGTGTGCTATTGTACTTTTTTTTATAGTGACCATTGTGATAGACATTTAGTGCTTGTTTGAATCTATTAGGGCACTTGGAGATTACAGTCCTCCACTAAGGCAAAATGCAACTATCTTGCAATGTTTAACATTTTTAAAATTATTTGTGTATCTGCGCCATTATTCAGATCGACAACATTTTTTAAGGGATTTTTCCTTTGCCCAAGCTACACCCTACCAAGTTCTACCAAGTATAATACAATTGTGCCAGTAGTTTTATCATATTCTGCTGATAGACAGAGAAACAGACCTTAGTGGAGGATGACAAAAACTCATAACTAAACCTTTATTGTTATGGTTGTAAAAAACTTCATATAAACGAATAAACATATGTTTTCATAGTTTTAAAATGTTTTTTATCGAGCCTTTTTTCCATCGTGTGACATCTCTGTAGAGCTTCTCTCTGATGGTGTGACAAACTCTCGTTCTTTGCAACCCTTGGTTGTTTTGTATGTGTCCACTATGGTTTACAATCTGTGTTGAACGTATAAACATTAAGTTTATTTGATTCACCAAAAGGGATTTTAGGAAAAAAGACTCCACTTCAATAAAACCTCATCCCTTGATCATCCCATGGTCATTTTATTAACAACGACAAATCTGCTGAAGCGTTTTGACATTCATGAGAGCAGATTCAGCGTGAATATCTTTCAGATTAAAAACATAACATCAGTATAAAACAGGGGTCGGCAACCCGCGGCCCACGGGACGCATGCGGCCCTTTAAGCCCTCTGCTCTGGCTCCCTTGAGTTTTAGACCCTCCAGAAAAACACGGGCAAAAATCCTTGATTATGCGGGCTAAATTCCTTGATTATGCGGGCTAAAATCCTTGATTATGCGATTAAACATGCAGGGTTTTATGTGATTTTATGCGGTGAAACTGCGGGAAGTTGCGAAATATGCGGAAAGTTGCGAAATATGCGAGAAAATATTATCGATTTTTTTTTTAATATTGGGCTGTCTTATTTATTCTCTCTCACACACAACCTGCCACTAACGTTAAACCCCTTTACTATTGAATTAAACACATTCAATGTTTATTTATTGTAAAAGCAATTGGGCTATTTTAATGTCACGCACGCACACACACACACACACACACACTTCTCCGCCTCATTCTGTTTTCATTTACTCGTTCGTTATCTGCAGCTTCAATCTTGTAGGCTACTCACTTCGTTTCTTGTAGCCCTCGAAAGGGTTTTGGAGGTTGATGCCTCGTGAACGTGAGTTGTTTGGCTTTCTTGTCCGCAGCAGCAGAAAGCATTTTTGAATGTTTGAATTAATCAAAGTGGGTCGTCACCGTCGATTTTCTCTTATGATCCAACACACAGTTGCACGGGGTGCAGAATAGTTTCCCCCCACTTTTTGCCCGGTCTTTAGTAGAAATGTTCGTCGGTAAATGAGATGGATTAGATATTTTCATCTTGGTGTTTTCTCTATCGTGTGAGCTCCACACGTTCACTCTATACAGTGTTGTTTACATTCTGTGATGCGCGAGCTGATGACGTCACGTCAAGACGAGTTAACTTTTTTTTCTTCTCAATTTTGTGTGGAAAAATGCGGGGATTATGCGGCCTTTTGATAAATATGCGGCCTTTTAGAAATCTGCGCCATTTTGCTGATTATGCGGTAAATTCTGCGATCGCAGAATCGCGTTTTTCTGGAGGGTCTAGAGTTTAGACAAAAATAAGAAGGAAATAAAATAAAAGTATTTGTAGGACTATTTATATTTTGTTGCATGGTTGAAAATGTTTCGTATCTTGTATTTTGAGGTGATACTGTGACACATAAATAAAAAACAAAACGGTTTTAATTAGGTCAACTAAAATATGCGTCACATCCTGCTACGGTCCCGCGCGATCGCCTTTTCCTGCGGGGTGAATAATCTGACCCCCCGGCTCGATGAGCGAACTATGGATAAATCAAAGAAAAGTACCGGAGGAACACAGGATTTAATTCTGTGTGGACAGAGTTATATGCTTTCACAGCAAACGATGCTGGTTTACCGGTATGTTTGATATGTAGAGAGAAGTTGTCAAAGGTGCTGTACTGCAGCCTTTACGTATCGAGAAACAACGGGAACAACACGGAGAGGAAGACAGCTGACGATCTTCAGTCATAATTCAATGGGGTATGTAATTCATTTCAGAAAACACTTTTTGTTATATTCCATGGAATGCTCTTAACATCCCGATAGCAATGAATATATTAAATGCTTTGACAATAAATACATACAAAAATTAATCTCTGGAAGCCGTAGCGCTGTAAAAAGCACGACCAATCATCTGAGCCAGCCCGGCTAAAAATAACTGGATGGCCTACCTGCCTGTCAGCCTGTCAGCCTTCCATCTGTGCACAAATTTATCTCGTGGCCTCATTGGTCATGTGCGCGTTCGTGTGTGTTGGAGGAGGGGCTCTGTGAGGAAGTCTGAAGGAAGAGGCATATTTTTTCCGGTTGTGTATTTTCAAATTCTAGCGCACTCGAGCTGGTTTCTCCATTCTTACCTACCCTACCTTTAACTATTTTTATGGGTGCTATCGA
>NW_011369945.1:21618574-21641586 GCF_000735185.1 Notothenia coriiceps
TAAATTGTGGTCGGGAGGAATTTACTCCTGGACGTGTTATGTAGTGGCCATAGTGGTGCGATATGTTTGACATTTCATCGAAGTAGGGTACAAAGTGATCTTGCAACTAATAATATAGCTTCTTATTTTCACCTGGATTTTGTCTAGAACCCCTTGTTGTAATCTTAGCAAGTTGGTAGTCTTCACCTCTGGCTAGTTTCTATCTATCTATTTCCTTTTTTCTACTCTTAGCAAATTACGGTAATATTTACATGTTACTCTATATTATTTTACGAGAGTGATAGTTCTCACGGTAGTTTGTTTTGTTTTTGTTAGTGTTGTATTTTCTGTTGTTATGTGCGGTGTATGTATGGAATCCTTATTGCCTTATTTCCTTATTCCTTATTTACACGTCATTAATTAAACGGTCCTTTAACATTATACAGACTCAGCTCGCTGAGCATAAGCTTCTTTTAAATGTTGAGAAAACCAAGGTAATGCTTTTTTCAAAAGCAAAAAAGACACCAGAGCCTGTTTTATATATTGCTACTATGCAAGGACAAGTACTAGAAGTGGTTACCTGTTATAAATACCTAGGTATATGGCTTGAGGATTGTCTTCATGTCAATAACTTGCTTAAAAAGCTGAGGGTTAGACTAGGTTTCTTTTTCAAGTTTTTTTTTCTTTTACAAGTCCTATTTCTCACTTGAGGCCAGGAAAAGGCTAGTCACTGTGACCTTTTTACCTGTGCTGGACTATGGTGATTTGATCTATATGAATGCACCTGCCCATTGCCTGGAAAAGTTAGATGCCGCCTATCACAGCACACTGAGATTTGTTACTAACTGTAAAGCACTTACTCATCACTATACCCTGTATGCCAAGGCAGGTTTGCCTTCACTAACTGTACGGAGGCTCAGTCATTGGTACATGTTTACCTATAAAGCCATGTTGGGTAAACTACCAACTCTTATATGCTCTTTGATCTCTCACAGAGAGTGGCAAGTAGCTATTGCCTGAGATCCCAGGATGTGTTTTTATTACATGTGCTAGGACTGTTTTAGGTACTAAAGCTTGTATGTGTGCTGCTCCTCTAGCTTGGAACACTATGCAAAACAAATTGAAACAGAGCATTTTAGTTCCCTTGCATAATTTTAAAGCTCGGATAGATGAAATGTTATTAGATATCTGTCATTGTGAATAGGTTGCTAATGTATACCTCTGTAATTATGTTGTATTGATGTCCTTTTTGTTTTCTGTTGTTTTTATGTGTTACCAATGTGCTGCAGGTCTCCCTTGAAAAAGAGATTGTTGATCTCAATGGAATTGTCACCTGGTTAAATAAAGGCTACAAACAAACAACAAAAGGTTTAATGCAACCTTGCTTTGAAAGCACCATGACTTTTTTTATTTCATGATATGAGAAATCTTGACCTACTTTTGTGTTTACCGGTGTCAGAAGCAGTCATAAAACTTGCTCCCAGTACTACAATGTTATTGGATCACACCTGAATTTTGTAAATCCACAGATACTCTCTCTGATAACTTTGTGTTGTGATTTAGTTTGTGTGCCCTTATCTTTCAGTACATGTTTTATTTGCAGACTTATTTGTGCTTTGTTGTATACTGCTCAGGATTGATGTATTTCAGTTGTGTAGCAAATTCCCCCGGGAGCATCATAGCATATTAGCTTAGTTTGATTATCAAAATTCATTCTGGGTCTAAAAATGTTTTTTTTTCATCTCTTAATTTTAAATGACACCATATCAAATGCAAACTTTCTGTTTAGTGAAAGTTCAGACCTTCCTGTACAAACCAATTTGGTATACCATTTCAGATAGCTACATTTTGAACTAGAACTGAACTAGGAAATTAATTAAATTTCATCTTAATTAACCAAATACATCTTTGTTTTAACTTTGAATGCAAATGTAAGATCTGCGTTCGTATACCCTTGATATTTTTCTCTCTGAGAAAATCAAAAAAGTGGAAAATGTCACCTGCAACTGTGAGGCAGAACTGTGTTGTGTGTGGAATTCAATGGTTCAATAGAGAATATAAAAGAGGACCCAGTGTGTGTGTGAGAAAGCTAAAGGCCGATGGTGGGAGACTTAAAGAGAAAAAGAACGAAGGAGAATGAGTGAACCTGAAAGGAAGGAAATTGAGAGAGACGGGGGAGAGAGGAGAGAGACCGAAAGATGATTGATGGAGCCAAAAAGCCGATTTCTTGCTTCATCTGATCTGCATTACTCCGCAATCAGCAGACAAACACACACATGGAGACACACAGACACACGCACACGCACACACAAACACACACACACACACACACACACACACACACACACACACACACACACACACACACACACACACCTTGCAATCAACACACATACACACACGTACACACACACACAACACACACACACTTCTGCAATCAACATTCAGGTTACTGATCAGCGACTGTCATCAAAGCACACATACATATAGAATGCACACTCCTACACACACCAACACACACACACACACACACACACACACACACACACACACACACACCGTTGGTTTAAACTGGTGATGAAGTATGCACTCATCCAGCTACATGCAGATAGCTTAGGTCTTTCTACACCCAGATGCAAGCTTACACACACACACACACACACACACACACACACGCACACACACGCACACACACACATGCACACACACTCTGCACACACACTCTGCTGGGAGACGAGAATCTGACAACATTAAATGTTGCATGCACAGGCCTAGTGTACAGAATGGAAGATTAAACATGTGTTCATGGTAACACCTCCCACCGTGTTTTACAGCTACTTTGGGTTTTGTGTTTTGGAGACAGACGGCCTTGCTCGCTTACCCTTTTATTTTCTCTATTGATCCCCGAAGGACATATTCATCTTTCCGCTTGCCTCCTCAACAGGAAGGTCAAATGGCAGGGTCGGCTGCCGCTTCACAACTGCTCCCCTGGAGTTTAAGGCCTTCAGTATGTTTCTCAAGGACGTCACTTTCATTTGAGCCAGAGAAACAAAACAAACACCTAAAACAAGGAGTCTTTTACGCATAATGTTTCTTTTTTCACATTTAGGTTATTCTAAAAACAAATTAATGACCATTGCCTAAATAAAGTATTTCAAAATGAATGACGAATAGGGTCAAGTTTGAAAAAACTGAAAGAGTTACTGTGTCTAATTTGCTGGAAGGTGCCCATTTTTTGAAGAAATATGAAAAACTGACATTAGACTCATGTGTTTGTTTGCAGGCTATTGTTGAACTCTAGATAAAGAGAAAAGGTTGGCTTAGCTAAAAATAGTTATTATAACAAATACAGAAATAAGTATTTGTCTGCTTAACAGGAAACATGCAAACCTAATCTAAAATGTAATGACATTTTCACAAATATTGTAATTAATGTATTGACCCTTTGCCAAGCCCCTGCTGCTACTTTGTGAAGCTATCAGAGCTAGCAAGAAGCCCACACACACATACTGCACTCCTTCATGAAATATCAGTTTTCTTGGAAGAACAAAAAAGCAATTTCGGAGAGTAACATTTAGAAAGTCTACAATATGCATTGGAATTATCTATCCAGGCTGTCAAACTGACTTGGCAGCGAAAGAAGGTTAAAAAGATGAAGATAGAATCTAAAGCCTTCTACAGATCACAGTGTAAAGTGAACCATGTTTTTTTTTATAACATTAAGCATGTTAATAGAGCCATATACTGTAGTTGTTAGAACCTGGATGCAGCTGTGATTGGGCAGTCCGCGTTCAAGTGCCAGTAGTAACATACTCATACACATTAAAATAAAGTTCATTTTACCCATTCCTGATTGCCACTGCATACAAACTGTACATGTTGTACTTGTTGCTGTATACATGTATTTGTTATTTGAATGGAGGATGTAAGACACATATTGAGCATGCTTGAACAGACACCTGAAACAACCCCGTTTAACAAGATGAATGGGGGTACAAATTTGAAAAAGATCTAAGGGAAACTAATGTCTCACTCTCTCTCTCTCTCATAAGCCAACACACACACACACACACACACACACACACACACACACACACACACACACACACACACACACACACGTAGTACTAGTCTAATGTATGTGAAGTCTTTCAAAACAAGTTCATGCAAACATACAAACACACGCCACGGATGGATGAGTGATTAGTAACTTAATGAAACTGAAGTGTCATCATTTTTCAGTTGAGTGCTGGAGGTTCGTTGAAATGAATTATGACCTCTGTATTGCCGTACATCTACCATTCTCTCACTCCATCCGGCTTTCCATCTGATTGTGTGTGTGTGTCTCTTTCTCTCCCGCTTCGGTTCTGTCTTCCTCTCTCACCTCTTCTCATCGTCCATCTCTCCTGCCTGCCTGATCATCATAATCAGATATGATTTATGGTGACACACAGACTCACGCGCACACAAATCGTTAATCAGATATTTGTCCTGTGGGCTATCATAATTCTAACGATAACAGAATCTCTGGAAGATTAAAAAAACACACTGCAACAAGATGCTGTCTGATAAATTACTCTCCTTGAGCGTTTTATGAGCCCCCACACACAAAAAGCACTTTTTTGTACTCACACATACCTGCTTAACAAACTGGCCCTATGTATCTAAAATGACTACAGTCATGAAAGCAGACAGGACAGAACAATCCGTCATCTCTGTCATTAGTTTCTCATACTTCCTCCAGCCTAACTCATTCTTGATGTGCTACACATGTCTCAGTTTAGCTGATGTGAAAATGCTAAATGATGCCTTAGTATACTAATGCAATTCATGCCGCCAGCATGCTAATGATCGCTGGTAGCTGATTTTAAAGGTGCAATCAGTAATATTTCACTGAGTCTTTTCACAAAATGAGCGTTATTTATGAGCAGGGGCTTGCAAGTGTTGCTGATCAATGCCAGCAACAGAGCAGCAACTCAGGCTACAGAGGAGCTTTCAAACTTTCTAAAGAGGCAGGTCTGTCTAAAAGCCCGGACACACCAAGCTGACACCAAAGAACTGACACAGACGGACCCCCGACTGTTGTGTCGCCTCGCGTCTCTGCGTCGTGGCCATGTTTCGCTCTGGAACACACCGCAAAGACTTCAGCCGACGGCCAAAACGCATGTACGAACTGCGCATGCGTGAGTGGCAATAACTCTCCCTACCAGCAGGCGGCAGTAGTGTGTATTCGTTATTCAAAAGAGGCAACAACCTGAAGACAGACTGCGTGATACACTGAGAGAAGAAGAACAGACTGCATGATACAAACAAACAACAAATAGCGTGTGCGTTCCATTTTCACTCTACAGCGAGAAGCTCATGGGGCTTTCCCGAACGTGTGTCGAGAGCCGGAGTTCAATGAAATCTCAGATTTGTTTGGATCCCTCACTTCCATTTCGCTTCTCATGCACTGATTCGCTAGCTGAACAGCCAATCAACAGAGTGATTTATTTTGCCGACAGCCTTTGGCCGACTGCCCACCGATTCGACATGTTGAATCGGTGGTTTTTCGGCCGAAAAGGTGTCGGCACGGCTGAAAAGACACATCGGTGCAGGACACACCAATCTGAGTAGGGCGTGTCGACGCTCATTGACGGCCTGGCGCCCATCGACGGCCAAAATCGGCTTGGTGTCTCCGGGCCTTAAAATACTTGTTTCTGTGAATGGGAAGGTAAAGGCAACTGGGGAGAATATTATGCTTTCTTCTGCACTCTATCGAGCTGAATGATTTGTTGTTCCAAAATGAAAAAGCCAACTTTTTTAAATAAATATGCCAGCCCTCTCTGGATGCATGTGAGTATGCAAATTGAACATTTGCTTTGACATTAGCGATGATTAGAAAATATTTGCTCCAAAAAATGTTCTCTATTTATTTTGCCAACACCAAATTAAGTGTTTGATCAGATATTCACTTACAGTAAGGAGATGAACCCGGCTGCATTTGAAAAAAGGATTTACAAAGGTTATTTAAACAGAAGCTTAAGCTAAATGTTAAAGCTAAAAAAAAAGCCTTAAGCCCCATGCCCCCGGTACCGGGGGCAAAACGCAACATCTTGCAAGAAACAGCGTCTGAGGGCTTCTTAACATTTAACAAACTATGAATGTGTCATACCCACTTAACGGGAAGAAACTCAGCTATCAGACAATATTAACATTTTTTAGCTAAACGAAACACAAGGGTAATACCAAGCTTCTGAATTAGCCCCGAGCGAAAAAAATGCACTTAGCACAGGACTATAAATATCGTTATTACTTATCGGATCTGCACAAACAAGATATCAGCTAGCAAGCTGAGATTCCACAGATTCTATAAATATAAGTATCAACACAGTGCGATCAAAACTTGCGGCAGGGGAAGCAAACCCAGACAACACACAACATAGCTTTACGGAGCAAAAACGGGAAATATGTCTTACCTTTTGCTGTTTCTGATCAAAAGTTGTGTTCAATGGCATTACAACTATAACAACTCTGATGAAGGTTAATCCAATGTGTCTGTGTCTCTTTGAAATGATTACTGATAATCCATCTTCATATTTATGGCTATAACAGTTTTCAGAGTGTGTTTTGGGCATTCTGGCTACGCATCACTCATTCACCAATGGTTAATGTTTAGATGGATTTTAGGGACTTCCCCTCGATTCTATTTGCTCTAATGGTTAAAAAGAGGTGTCAATCATCAAAATCGACCGAGGGGGGACAGAGATATGAAAAATCCACACAAATTACCCCAGAGGTTTTTTTTTGCTAAACCTCTCTAAAAAGGTCAAATGTCACTTGTTTTGCATCAATCTTGATACAGGGTACTTATTATATGTTATAGTTTGGATTCCTAAAGCTTTTAGTCTACCATCCCATCATTCTTGAATGATGGGATGGTAGACTAAAAGCTTTAGGAATCCAAACTATAACATATAATAAGTACCCTGTATCAAGATTGATGCAAAACAAGTGACATTTGACCTTNTTACCGGTTCTTTACTGATAAAGATTTAGCCCTAGAAAGCACATGGCTACTTAGCATGCAAAATGACGTCATTCTGCATGTTAAGTAGCCATGTGCTTTCGTGTTATCGGCTGAATCTTTATTTATTGATTAGATCACGTTACTCTGATGATAGTGTTCAAGACAGCCTATATGTCTGAACTCGATCCTTAGAGTAATGTGTTACGGAGCCTTCTCTTCAATATTGTTTCCACATAACGAGCATTTTGCGCTGCTCTTTTCCAATTTGGAAGCAGAATGTGTGAAAGCATACAGCACGATGCGGGGTGTGTCTCTAGACATCTCTAGACTGGAAATAGCGGGGCCCAGTCGTGAACTCGCCTCACAGGTGCACATGCCAGGATAGAGGACATCAGACTCCAGAGAAAACTTGCTCGAGTCCGAGTCCAAGTCAGAGCGTCAATGTACAAGTCGAGTCCGAGTCATTGTGGGGGGGGGAATTCACGAGTCCGAGTCCGAGTCATCGTGCGCAAGAATTCACGAGTCCAAGCCCGAGTCATCGTCAATCAGTGCGTGAGTCCGAGTCAAGTCACGAAAATCGGCACTCGAGTGCTCCATCTCTGCCCGTGAGCATCAAATCTAACCCACTGACCATGCTTAATAAAGTGTTTTTTATATATTTATGTGTATATTACTTACGTTTGTTATAAATACTTGATATCCACTGTGATAATTGATAGTAGAATATATTTAAAAGATTACACAAAAAAAGGAAACTTAGGTAAGACTGAATCCAAAGATCTGTATTTCGAATTTAATGCATCTTTTATAGTGAAGTGCAGTTTGTTGTTATTTGGTGAATTGACTTGGATCCGTGTCTTTAAAGTATTATTTGTATCTGTATTGTAGTCTCTGTGTTTTTACCTCAAACTTGGAGGCGATGAGCATGGTGGTGGAGCCGACCAGCTGCAGCAGCTCCCTGTGGACGGGGGTCTTTGAGAGGTAGTGGTCCGCCATCTTCACAGCCAGGTACAGAGTCTCATGGTACAGCTCAAAGTTCTCCTGCACACACACACGGTCAGGTCAACTAATGCACACACACAGAATAAATGAAACTGGAGAAGCAGCATGCGTGAGATACACACACACACAGTTTTGATGTCATTTAGTTTCTGTCATCCAGCTGAGCAGGGAATGATTTTTATAATTACACGCTTACAATTGCTGAGAATGGTTTTACTTCGATTTTTCAAATGGATTCCCTCACTCACTTTACCATTCGAAAATATAATCACTTATTCTTGCAAATGCACGAAATGCTAGCAGGAAAACCCACCTGTACTTCCACCAGCCAGTCGATCAGGATGGCTCTCATCTCTGGGTTGAGGGTGGGCTGACTGGGCATGTAGTTACAGAGGACAAACTTCTCCTGCAGACCATAAAAACACAAGAGGGGGAAGATTACCTTCTGCATTAAAAGCTACTTTAAAGGGGACATATCATTCTATAGAAGTAAGAAGAGAAGTAACGGGGCAGAAACCCTCCTATTTACGCAGCGGTCCAGACATAGACATCAAACGGCGACACATATTCAGTTGCCAGTTGCTATGCCATTAGGGCAGGGATATCTAGATACTCTCCAAGGTTTGACATAATGAAATGTGCTACTTTTAAAGCAAGCAGCGATGT
Source organism: Notothenia coriiceps (assembly GCF_000735185.1). Classification (NCBI taxonomy): domain Eukaryota; kingdom Metazoa; phylum Chordata; class Actinopteri; order Perciformes; family Nototheniidae; genus Notothenia; species Notothenia coriiceps. The sequence goes on from NW_011369945.1 coordinate 21,627,231, forward strand.
TTTCAAATCTGTAATCAAAAAGCTCCTCAAAAACACTATCGAAGCAGTTCCTGCCGTTGCTACGTTAGTTCAAACGGTAACAACGGACTATTTTTCGTAGCGGATGCATGTCAATTTAAATAAATACAACAATTTTTTAAATCAATAAAATCATTTTCCAAATCCATAAAAGCATTTCAATTAATATTGGGAGTCATGTCGTTACTTTGTTGAGAATGTGGCCGTGTAATACGTAAGGGATAATGTGCCTTCATGCCGTTCTAGATCCCTCCACTTCGCGTCGGGCTCCTGATCGGCCTGTCGGTGTTCTTTCCCCCATAATGACCGCGTCGCTGCACATTATCCCTTACGTATGATTATATAGAGTCAACATTTGTTTTAAAGCAGGAGGTGCAAACGCTTGCCTCGGGGAGGGAGAAAAAGAGCCACAGCGGAGAATAAACAGAAGGGCAACCATGGCAACCATGCAAGGGAAGTCTTCTTCGCTGCTTTTGTGGCAGACTACAGCGCCACTTACAGGCCTGGCATATGTACTACAGCGTCTCCAGCACTTTCGATGATCGGCCGTGGCCCAACCTCTCAATCCCCTGATAGGTGGAGAATTGACCAATAGCCGTAGCGCCACTTTACTGACGTCAGGACAGTGTTCAAATCTGGATCAGTCTGTATCAGATCCGTTACAGCCCCTTTTTTTAGAGATTTGGGTATTGAGGAAAATAGAGAGGGTTGTGTTTTCTGACACTTGGTGAGTTCCCTGGAACACCGGGGACACATATTCATGTATAAGAGACATACAAGGGTGCATTTTGCATGATAGGTCCCCTTTAAATACTAAGTAACAGAGTTTTTGTCTCACCTCTCTCTTTTTAAGGTAGTCGAAGATGTCCTTAGCGTACTCGGGACACATGTAACAGTCTTCAGAGTTCTCAGAGTCGATGTCAAACTCCACTGGGATCTAGAGATCAGAGAACATTTGAGTGAGTTGACCTATTGCAGACATTAGTACAAGTCCAAAGCTTCTCCGGGTTCCCTCACCTGTTGTTTCAGGAGGTGTGCCGGCACCTCCGGGGCAGCAGGGGGCGCAGCAGCCTCCAGCTCTTCCACTGGAGCTGCTGCCCCCTGCTCCTCGTCCTTAGAAGTCTGTTCTTCCGTCACAGCCGGCGTCCCCTCCGAGCTCATAGATGAAGACTTTTCCAGGTTTGCATGGCTCTCCGTCGACACTGAAGTAGCGCTTGTTTTCTTCGCCTGCTTCTTGACCGTGTTCTTCTTCTTCCTCCCTGGAAGGCTGATCGTAACCTTATGAGCCTGTGAACAGTCAAAGAGACGTTAGGAATATAAAATCACCGCCTCTAGAAGGGATGACATGGCGATGTCCGAACATCTTTCAAATATGTTCAATATGATCAGTGTCAAGTACTTTGAGAAACTAGTCAAAAAACCTTCATGGCCCAAGCTGAAATATCACATTCTTTCAACACATCATCACCGATTCGGTCCATTTCACAGATGCCAAGCTGTAAATCTCCCAACATGGCAAACCAACATGGAGCTCGTTTCACACCGAGGTGAGGTGCAGAGAGAATCAATTCACACCTCAGTGGAGAACGACTGGGAGCCAGGTGACACCTTCAGTCAAAACCAAGGGATGAAGTGACACACACACCTTTTAGTTCCAAGTGTACACATCCTGTTGAGGTGTGATAACTGAAGCAATAGGTGACTTAGTTTAACCTCCTGATGAGTGCAGTAATGGTTTGATTTACAGAGGCCAGCAGAGAGACACTTTCAGAAAACGTATATACTAGGTGTAAATTCAAAATGTAAACAGTAGAGATTATTCTCCCTAAATGTGCACTTAGTCCAAAGGTTTCAGTCAGGTTGCTGGAGGGGGACAAGTTAGATGAGTAAAACATAAGAGTTAAAATATTTGAAATTCCACGCAGCAGTCAGACACAATGCTTTTTTCTCCTGTTGTACTCATTATCAAGCCCTATTTTTGATGCTGTGCTTCTCTCACTGTCAAACAAAGTGACCGTCACCTTGGTCACGTAGGGCCAACAATCAGACAGACACTGACTGATAGCCTTTCTTTGGACAGCACACAGTGGGAGAGCATCCAGAATTGAACCAGGATCATTCTGCATACAGACAGCAGCTAAAGAAACAGACCCTGTTGTTCTCATGCTTATATTTTAAGAAAAACAATCACTGCTGGAAGGTCAAGGACTTGTGTCGTAAAGAGCTCGGCTGCACGATGACTGATCTGACACTTTTAAATTTGAAGTACTTTTCCAGTTTTAGAGACACAAGACACACATATATTGTATTCCTGTGTGTGTGGGATCTGAAATATGACATGTTGTGAAGGAATAGCAAGGCACCCTTTGATTTTAATAACATATATAAAAAGAGATACACTCGAAGCCATGTTATCTCTGAAACCACAGGACCATTTCACTCATGCACCATAACATATCATCACGATGTACGAAGTGAGAGAATACAAATGGTCTCCCTCCTGGAATCCATGACTTCATCTTCTACGAATTGTAGTGCTTCTCTCTCCACAAAAACCTCAAACCAGACTCACATTTGTAATGTCGATGAAAGCAGTCCTCTTCTTGGGGGCTCCATGGGGAGGGGATGAGGCCCTCTTCACCTGGGGGCCCTCCATCTGCAACACAAACACAGGGGACTGTAAACACACGATAAAATCATCCCGTGCATGCACACAAAATATATTGTTTAGCATTTCAAGCCATTTTAAACATTGCCCTGCAGGCGTCATGCAGGAACACATGCTGCAATGCTGGCTTTGTTTACAGCCTCTCTCCTGCAGGAAAGGGGGTTATTTATGCAAAAAAAGATGCACATTTTACCTGGTTTTCCCTCGTTGTTGCATTCAGTTTGGGCATCTTGCTCCCAGCAGTCACTACGAGTTTCTTTCCCCTTACTACCGGCATGGCTGCTCCTTTATCCGAACAAACTCTACACTTTGTTCTGTTAGATAAAAAAAAGGCGGGTTGGTTTCAAAGGAGAAAAGTCAGGCTGCATTTGGTGTAGTATTTCATATTCATCAGTTTTACCTGGCTGCAGATAACAAGCTGTAAAACTGAGTTAGCTAAAACACAGTTTACGTATTTCTGTGTTTGCTGGGTGGGGTTTCCACACGTGACTAAGCTTAATATCGTCCATCTTATAATTTAATCTTACCGTGTTTAACAATTCCGTCTCGTTTGATTCAGTGGCTGGGTTTAGGAGCATTAAACACCGCATACAGCTTCTTTAGCTCTTGTAAATAGTCCAGGTTTGCTGTAGTCCTTCAGAAGCAAGAGCTCAAACAAAAGTGATTCAGCTGAGAATCCAAATCTCCTGCACTCCGTTCTCATTGGCTGGAATTTGAGCGGGCGGACCAATCACACACTCGCTAGGGATGCCGTTTCCAAGAAGCGTTGGTTTTGATATAACGGCTCCGTCCGCTGAATATTTTGATTATCAAACATTACAAAATATCTGATTATACACGAATATATTCGCATATTATATTTTAAATGTTTATATAGTAAGATCTATGACATTTAGAAGAATCAATTCTAAATATCAGAGTAAGTTTATAGATAACCCCGCCCATCTCACTTCATTGAAAACACAAATCTAACGAACCTTGGAGGATTTTCAAACATCCTAACAACCCATAGCATTTTAAACGGGTAGAGATTTTAAATGACGTTTTCCTCATGACTGAAGTAACTGACGGGGATTATTTCAAGACAGACATACACGTGACATAGATATGTTATGTAAACAAGTGCAGACTAACTCTGTCAAGCATTTTCTTCTTTCAGGGTAATTGTACTTTACTATACATGAACTGATGTAGGAGAAATAGAAATGATCTGCACACACACACACACACACACACACACACACACACACACACACACACTTATACACAACAAACATGCAGGTAATGCTGCATTTTAGCCCCCTTGAAAATATTTGTGTTTTTTAAAATATAGAACCATGTTTTTTAGACCCCAAATATTTTAAGATGTTAATTTCTGCAGAATAATTGAAATGATTGTTTAAATGTAATTTCTTATAAGGTATTCGGCAGGAAATATGTTGTTTTACAGCCTTTTTTACAAGGCTCCCTTCCAATACAGACTATCAGTAGGCCTACATGAAAACCCAATTATTTTAAGCAAAAGAGTCCACAAGGGATCCCATTTAAACAGCACTGATAGTTTCCCACTAACTGTTAATAAGACATGACGTTTATGTGGCACAACATCCTCAAACACGCAGAATAAAGAAAGTCATAATTCTTGTAGAGGATTTAAGTGTTCTATTTTTTATATGCCCTGGTAGTGCAGGTCTAGCATGTAATAACTTGTCTTAAGAAAGCCACAGGAGACTGAAATGACCCTTAAAATCTATTTAAATGATCACGTTGAGCAATGAGCTCACTGACACTGAGAAAAGTATTTCCTGATCTGGAGCAGAAGGAGCACAGCGGGCCTGCTGGGGATTCAGCAACACACAGTTACTGCAGCAACAGTTTGGATAATAGAGAAAAAAAAACACATTTGAGCAACCAGAGTGCAGGTTCAGGACGGACACCGGGGGGATGCTGGCAGCGAGCGTCCGTCCAGCAGCCAGCAGAGATTAATCTGTGATACTAGTCTGAGTAACGGGAATAGAGGCTATTAAGTGTAACTCGGTCTTGTTAAGCGAAAAAATACATAGAAGATTATTTCTTTCATTTTTGTTCTGACATGAAGACATCTCTGAATACACCCTTTAAATTCAGTCCATTTAAACGTCAAAAAAGGTACAAACATCCCTTGGTTATTTTTCCACTACACGTGCATGTGCTTAGAGGTGGGAAGTAACTAAGTACATTTACTCAAGTACTGTACTTAAAGGTGGGGTAGGTAATTCACTTCAGAAACACTTTTTGTTATATTCCGTGGAATGCTCTTAACATCCCGATAGCAATGAATTAAATGCTTTGACAATAAACACATTTAAAAAATGTCATCTGTGGAAGCCGTAGTGCTGTAAAAAGCTCGACCAATCATCTGAGCCGGCCCGGTTAAAATAACTGGATGGCCTACCTGCCTGTCAGCCTTCCATCTGTGCACAAACTTATCACGTGCCCTCATTGGTCATGTGTGCGTTCGTGTGTGTTGGAGGAGGGGCTCTGTAACGAAGTCTGAAGGAAGGGGCATATTTTTTCCGGTTGTGTATTTTTCAAACGGTTTCTCCATTCTTACCTACCCTACCTTTAAGTACAATTTTGAGGTACTTTTACTTTACTTGAGTATATCCATTGGATGCTATTTTATACTTCTACTCCACTACATTTATGAAAACAGCTTTAGCTACTTTGAACAAAATTAAACTCTAAAAATTAAACTAGTGGACGAACTCCTAATTCACAGAATAGTCAAATTATTCAATCAAGTCAATCAAAACTTAGATTTTCTACAACGGTAAGATACTTGATGAAACAATATTATCTAGAAATGTCACATGTATAAATATACTTTTATATAAACACATAGAGGCCATTTCTCTTCACTCTGCTTACTTTTACTTTTATACTTTAAATACATTTAGCTGATGCCATTTTTCTAATTTTTCTTAAGTAAGATTTTGAATGCAGGACTCTTACTTATTTTGACAATAATGTATTGGTACTTTAACTCAACTAAAGGATCTGAATACTTCTTCCCCCTCTGCATGTGCAACAAAACACTCATAGTTAAAAAGTCCCCTCATGTTCACTTTATTTGAACATCTCAACACTGCAGCGTTGGAGGCCGGCAGTACATACCGTCCAGTCTTCAGAGAGAGATGACATCTTACAACACAGCTTTATTTCACCTCCACTCCCTGTTTACATCATCCAAAACACAAAATGCTTTCACATGAGAGCAGCTTCAACCAGATTTGTCTCCTCCATCAGGGCTGTGATGAATTGTTTCATAAATCTTAGGATTTGCTCATTGGGTTGGGTTTGGACTTTAAATTAAGGGCGTCATGGAGATCTACACACACAAATGATCAGATCATCGAAACCGGAGTCAAACCACAAAAGTAATGCATTTCAAAAGATGTTTGGCGAAGTTACCGGTCTGAATTTGTGACGCTTTGAATTCTCCTTGGCCGTTCGTCTTCTTTTCTTCCTCTTGTGGTAATCTCTTCATCATTTTGATCTCATGACAAGAATTCTTTGGCAGGTTTTGAGTAATGTACACTTGTCATTTCCTTATGCTGTCAAAAAGGTAAACAGCTGCAACACACACACAGGAAGTGGGTGAACTCATCCGTCAAAGCATTTCCGTATAAACTCATTCGCCCCGTAGACACTAAACCGTGAACTATCGCCCCTGTTACCAACTGGTAAGTTGATCTACAGACATTAAAAGCTTCCTGATGTTTCCTGTATCTTGGTTTCATATTCTTTTGGTACATTTACGTAACTTTTGGCTGTAATCTCACCCTCTTGGCCCTGGAGATGCCTTCTTCCTCCTGCCAGGTATCACAGTAAATCAGGAGTTGCCCTTTTTTATGGGTCGTACTTCATAAATCTTAAAGTGTTATGAAGTTAAGCAAGTTTATTAGCCTCTATTTGGTCTGGAAACCTTTAAATATTTTATTGTTTCGTGTTATCTGTCCGGTTTTTTGGATGCTAAGAAAGGTTAACTCCTTTTGTGCAATATGAAAAAACTGAAGATGAAGAAGAGGTTGTTTAGCCTCATAAGGGGTAATAAAACTTTAATTACTTCCACCCAATGCTATCTCTTTGGATTTGGACGGGTGTGGAGGAAACACGGTATATTAATGGGTCAACTGAGGCTTGTTTGTGTTGAGATTTTTATACAAACCTGATCTTGATCTAAGAAAAAGTAAGGTGCGTCACCATTATAATCAAAGATGTTTAAATGGACGTACAGCCAGGAATAAAAAAGATTTCCTATTTCATAAACCTTGCTTTGCTCATCAGGATATCCAAGTTCGATTGCCAATAGAAGACATTCTTTGTTTTAGCTGTAATTTGTTCCACATTTGTGCATCATTCTCTATCTTGTCCCCCTCTCTGGGCTCTGACCGTGTTGAACTCTGATCCACTGAGCAGCACAATATGGTGACACGTCGTACAGTATAACGTTTGTTAAGCACACAATAGGACTGCAGTGGTCTGGTGGAGTTTCATTGGGAGCGTCATTTGCTTTGGCTGAACTGAGAGGGTGCTTGGAAAGGAAGGAGAAACGGTCTGAGTATGTTTGGTTTACAGAGGAAACCATTACCACATGGCGAGCGAGAGGTCATAAAAATGCTTCAAACCTGATTTGAGTCGCATTTTTATCTGCATCAAATTATCCTTAAACAGGATCAAATGTAACCATTATTTTTGATTCACAAGAAGGCCATTAAGTGCCAGATGAAGTCCTTTTACATTACTTTCCGTAAATTGCAGTCGTACTTTTAGAACCCGAGAGGTAGATAAGGAAGTTGTTATACCACGTTCAGTTTCACATTACTTTCACACTGTCTGCCTGATCTGCTTCTCTAATTTCTCAGTCAGAAAATACAAAATACAACCAACTTATCAACTGGCATATGAAGATACATTAGGATGGTCAAATATAAAGAGGAAAATACATATTTGTATGTTTGTGAATCAGCGCCATGGAGAGCAATGGTAGCTACGAGTTTCCAATATATTTCCTAATAAAAACCGTTTGCTCGAGCACCCCTGTTAGCTTATTATTTGAAATGAAAAAGTATTGCATGCTGAATCAAATTTAGACGAACACAGACCCTTTAAAAAAAATCACAAGTCAGTACAAAGCGTTTTTTCCACGTTGTGTTGAAATGGCTACAGATGTGTTCACGTTAGCATCCATTTCTGGTGTCTCAACTTGAAATGACACGGCTCTAAATCTATTAAATACGCAAAAACAATGTGAGTTTAGAGAAAAAGGTCAGGTAGCTGCTTTGGACCCCAGCACAGTTTTTGCGCTAATCCGAAAAACAAACACGTCCTGCTTGTGACTTCCTGTTGGCTCATTCGGTGAGAGGCTGTGGTCGACGCCTCAATCTTACTTACAGTATAACATTCATCGTGTTTGTGGCTTATCTTTTTCTTCTCTAATCTAAAACAGGTGAGGGATGTAGGAATAATAATCCTGCACCATTTAGGAGAAATATTTATGTGCTGCCTGGCATTTTTTGCAAGCACTCAAGTAATAAAAACAAAATAGCTTATTATAGAAAGGAGGCAATAATTGAAACCATTTTTGGACACTTTTCTGTACTTTTGAGCCTTCTGGCGTCGCCATGTTTTCCAGAAAAGGCAAAGATTTCCTTTAAATTGTACTTAAAGTGTTGCTTTCATCCATACAGGATCCGATGCAGGCAGTGAGTGCAGATCTAAGGGCGCCAGAAGCCACTCCGGGGGACCTCAAGAGAATCAGCCTAAACATCGAGGTTCTTGAAGAGTTTGCCCAAAATATGTCCCGGAACATAATCCAGTCTTTCGTGAGCCAAATAGAAATGGAGGAGGACTGCATGACGTCCAAATGTATTCAGAACCAGTTAGTTGAAGAGTTCGCCTCAGCGGTGGTTGATTTGAGAGAAGTTTGGAGAAGTCAAAACATCGAGGACCACCAAGATGGTTCCAAGAGTTCAAGATCAACTGTGGGTATGTATGTATTATTTATTATGTACACTTATTTGTATTTTTTTGTTTGGCCTTATGATGGCTAAAATTGGACGACCATTTTGTTTATATAGCACTTTAAATTGCATGAAATTATGAGCTGTATTGTTTTGTTTGATGTATGTTTATGTATGTTTTATGTGTATGAGGACCCCAGGAAGAATACCCAATGCTCATGCTAGTGCTAATGGGGATCCTAATAAAGAATAAGAATAACTGGGTGGAGGACAGGTTAAACATCTGTCTTTATTGATTGAATCCACAGAGATGGATCCAGACCTCCAGACCTCCAGAGAGACTTCTCGCCCACCTTTCCCCCAGTCGGGGCTGCCCATCGTGGGATCCATCGATTACCCCGACGCCCCTCCAACCACGCCTCTCCTCCCAGAGCTCGAGAAGAACCGACAAAGTTTCGACAGGAAGCTAAAAGGAGGCTTGGCGAAGGTTTTCCTGCCTTCACCTCCACCCACTACCCCGAAATTCAAAGACTCTGACGGAGACCCCAACGACCCCCAGGCGGAGTTGATGGAGCATCTGATGCTCTCGCTGTCCACGGATGACTTGGAGAGAGATTATTTGCCGGTAGGATCTCAACGTGGAGCCAAGATGGAGGCTTTTGCGGAGGGTCTTTCGTGCGACATCATTGACTGGGTGTTGAGCGATGAAAACGAAGAAAACATGGCCGACGATAGCGATCTCCACGTGCTCGCCCACCAACTGGCTGAAACCATCATCACTTCCTCCCTTGATGAAGCTAAGATGCTTGTGTAGTATATTAATGTGATTTATGGCATAGACACACAAAAATATTGAAATCAACCCACACATTACCTCCAGGCTGACTGCCAATGTCTCGTTGAAATGTGATTTACTGCGATAATATTGTTTTATATTATGATTTAAATTGTCTGTCAGAGTTTATCCCCAAACATAGTTCAGGTAAAGCTCATCCAGAGGAGAGTGAAATATTACCCGTAGATATTACAAAAAGTGAGCATGCAGAGATCCAACAAAAAGACGGTTTAATCGTAGGTAAAACTAAATCTGGCACTTTTAATGACACATATTTCCTGGATGCTGTTTATTATAGAGGCTGAATGAAGAACCTGAGGTAAGGGTTTGAGTCCAAGATGGATAAAAAAGAGAAGTGCATTGGCAGTAGAACTAATAGTTGTTTATGTCATTTTGACTGGGATCCAACTACAATACCCATAAATGTCCTGTAGATGGCGTCACAGGAGTAATGGGTTTCTTCAGCATGAGGTCAGTGAGGGTCAGCGGAGGTATTACCTAACAACAATTGGATATATGTGTGCCAGATTGTTGAATGTGTCTTTTAAATAGCTTGTGTTGTTTGCCTGGGTTTGTTTTTTTTATTTATATAATCAATGCTGATAATAAAAACGTTATTTTTGAATTCATTTTTGTAATGTATTAATTCGTTTATTTCGCAGCGACAAACACTTAAAACATGAAATGTGCCAAGTGTAAATATGCCGGATTTAGCTTTGAGCTACTTTCCGTCCCTCACATAAAACATTAACAAAATGAAAATAACAAACATAGCAGTACAAATACATAAAATGCAAGAAAAGTGTAAGAGTAAGAGTAGAATACCCAAGTATTTAGGACATGGTCATACACTATAGCAGCATTGTATTGCACTTTAATGAAAATGCATCACACCACAAAGGAAATGGTGCCCGCAGTATAATTGAGTTCGATGCTGGGAAGTTATTAAGTTATTTCCCTTGTCAACGTCTTAAAACTCTTAATTCAGTGATTCATCCTCCCCTGGACGAAGCTGAATGGTGGCATTCGGGTTGAGAAATTGGTTAAAAAAAACAAGATGTTATACTCACTTCCTTACTGAGATGAGATCAGAAAATAGGGAGCCATTGTGCTTAAACGAAACCGTGTTGGATCCTGCAGAATGAAACACTTTCCTCACTTTTCTCCTATTATTGAATTAAAGTTTGTCCTAAAACTCCAAATTCAAACACATAAATGCTTTGAATAAAGAGTTTTATGGCATCTGGTAGTGCTCACACTTTTAAGACGGGAGATAATGGCTTTACGATCCAGGTTCACACAGAGCCTAATGTTTGCTCTCTTATGTTTGCGTGAGCGTGCAAACACGAAAGCACTCGCACTAGGAGAAATAACAAAGTCAGTGTTGCACAACCAGGAGAACAGCTTCATCTGTGTGGGACAGCAAAAGGACAAACAACAAAACTATAACACATGTATAAAAAGGCTGTATTGAATTTAGAAAACAGATACAGATTTAACAATATCATCTCAAACCTATTTTGTCGTCTGAGTAGCTGATGGCTGTTAATTGCCCCACCATTTGGCTCCGTAATGAAACACCAATGATGAATGTATTAAGGGATCGCTCAAAGTTTCCTCTTTGAAACATCATGAGGTTCACATTTGTGGTTTTAAGTGAAATGTCTCAATGACTGTCGGTTGGATTGCCATGGATAATTTGACACAGACGCGTCGTGATTTGTAACAATTCGGTGATGCATTAGCTCTTGATCTAGAGCCATCACTATATCAATATTTGGATGTTAGAAAATACAAAATGTTGGAAACTAAGTAGGTGGTAAGAAAGGGATAAGCCCTGGGGTCCAAATATGCAGGGGTTTATTTGGTGCTGTTTCAAGTGCTGGTGATTCAATGAGGAGGTCCATTAAAGATCCTGAATTAGAAAACCCCAAAACACTCTGGAAACGAACAACTTTTGAAATAATTACGTCCCACGCAATTGCAAATCTAGCACAAATGAAACAATAGGAATGTTCCCTCTCATAGCTTTGTAAATATTACATTAAATGAGGAAAAGGTAGTCCTTTGAAGGTAAGTCTGACTAGGGTAAATAGCTATAGAAAAATGTTATAAGGACCTCCTGTTTTAAAGATTTTCTTAGCTAAATTCCTCAAAACGTTGCTGTTAATTTGAGCCGCACATGCACACAAACAGAGCACAATACACACACACACACACACACACACACACACACACACACACACACACACACACACACACACACACACACACACACACGTTGCCCGGGCCGCAGTGTGTGATATTCCCTGCAGGTCTGATACATAATACATCGAGGAATGCTTAGTCTGAACTTCTAACTCCCACCGCTGATCACCATTATGTTTTCCCACCACGGGACGCTCACCGACCGACCGACACACTCACACTCGCACACACTCAAACACGTGCACACAGATATACTGCAGGGATGGGTGGACAGCTGTGGAGTCAGAGGAAACACACACACACACACACATCTGGAGAAACGCTTGTTGTGTTGTCAGGTGGTCGGCTGCCAAAAAAAGAGCAAGGCTGAGGGAGGAGGCGTGATGACACACACAAAATGTAGAGCAGAGGGTTTATACATCCCATAATAGTCATTTTAATGGAGCTATGGGAGTACATAAGATATTACACCAACTGCATATCCTGTGTGCAAGAGTAAAAAGTCATTTTGAGAAGGGTTTTGGTTCATCTATGGTACATATATTTTTCCACGTTTGCAAGGTTTTGTTGCGCCCATATTGCATGACATAACAGGATAAAACCCTAAAAGTTGAATATTCATGTAAAGTTAACTATTTGGAGAAATATATCGTATGCTATAAATGTTTTATATTTAATAGTTGAAGGGTTTGTGGGGTCTTTTTTAGCTTTAAGATGCACAACATCGAGAAAAGTTTCACCTTAAAAGAAATTCGAAAATGTGTTTTTTACATATCTAGAAGACATAGCAACATTCGCTATATCATTGTTTTTTTGTATCAGTTTTCTGGTTTTAACCGGTTCTTGAGAGAAATGTCTTGCTCTTTAGCGGATTACGGCTCCATATGTTCACGAGCTTTGTCTCTCTGCTGTTGGTTAAGGGGTTTTCAGAACAGTTGGTGGCCACAAAAACTAAAATAATGAGCTGAAATACACTAAAACCCTCCATAAAGCTGAGGGGAAACTCGAGGTTTGCAACATTTTTACATTACACAAAAACCATTAATCCCTTGTCCCAATAAAAAATGTTTATTAGAGCAACTTTTATTGCAAAAATATTGTTTCACATTTGGAGGGAAGAACATCCACTTTCACAATAATCCATCAGAGGATTGAAGTATTTCTTGCATAACTGCAGATTTGGTCAATTACATTCCTTTCTAAGCACGGTTATTAGACTGTTGACCTGCTTCTATATTGTTCACCTTCTTAAATATTAATCATCATATTAGGGAGTGTCATAATGTTTCCATTGTGTTGTTGTCTATGTCTCCACTTGACTTCAATGTTAACATAACATCTCACCAGTACTGCATTAAAAACATTGGAAATAAGTTGTAGCGTTTTCTGTTCCTAGACAAGGAATGATTGACGTTAGATAGTTTGGGAATCGACTTTTCTTCCAATATTTCTGTATGTTTTAACTTCTTTAAATAGTATTTACTTGTGTTGAACATTAGGGTTAAATAAACTGGCCTGTAATTGAACGTTTGCTGCTTTCAGTGTGAAAGTAGTGCCCTTCTTTGAATTTGCATTGACTTTCCCGTAAACAATGTGTTTCACCAACAAATGCTCTGTTTCAGCTTCCAGTTGGTTATGTTATACGGGAGCCATTGCCAATAAAGAAGCTTGTTTCCTTCCCTGACCTTTCATACGTTATAAAATAGGCATCGTAACTGACATTTGACCCGGGTGTCATACTATCTTCAGCGTGTCTGGCTATATCATTTAAAGGCTGCTGAGTGCATTGGTCTTTTTTTGGCTACTGCCTCTAAAATCATAAATCTGAATGAGGTGGGATTAGCAAACCTGTAAAGTAGAGACTGAACACTCAACTATCGTTTTTCAGGAGTTACTAACAAGAGACTGTGCTTTAGGTGCTGTTTACACGAGCACTTTTCTCTTTTGTAGAGCCCGCTCGTTCACACGAGGCCGTAACGGAGACGCGGAAACGATAACGGGTCCCAACGATGAAGCCATAGCCCCACCTCTCCTGCTCACTCTGTCGCATGTCAGTAGCTACCGTGCTAGTGCTACCTGTCTGACATGGCTACGAGAATGACGCCATTAGTGCACATCCTACAGCTCCTTCTACCACAACCAGTCAGCAAAGTGACATGTAGAATTATCATGACACTACATGTTGATAAATCACCCGCGGGGACATAAACAGAAGGGGACCACTCGGCAACCATGTCGGGGTTCTTCTGTTGCTGCTTTTGGTGTATTCATTTTTAGGCACGAAGTACAGCTCGCCACGTACAGGCTCGGCTAATGGTACTACGCAGCGCTCGCCGAGCGGTCCGCGTGTAAACGGACGACCTTTTCTTGATATCGGTTGCGTTTGCGTTTCGTATGGTTTGCGACCCTGTAAATGGGGGTCTACATTCATACCTTTGTTAAAAATGGTCTGTATTACAATTCTTTTCTTCACCACCTTATAAGCGTTTGTTTGCATGCTAATACTTGCTTCACTTGCCGTAACTAAGTAGGCTACAACATTGAATCTGGCTTTAACACCTGTTCCATCTCCATTCAGGAGAAAAAAGTGGTTTGACGATATCCTCGAGGAAAGAATATTAA
>NW_011369945.1:21641626-21654467 GCF_000735185.1 Notothenia coriiceps
ATTTAACCAGTACAAGTTCCTTCAAAATAAGAGTCCCGATCTTATTACTATCAAAATAAAAGTGCAAAACGAAAACTTTACCATAGGCAAATATTGGCATATTTATAATCACTTCTCTAAAAGGTAACTCATTTTAAATATAGTTAGACATATTAAAGGTAATTTACAATAATAATATTAATATTAGTAATAAGCTTTATATTTGTATAGCACCTATTACAAGAATTGTAGCCAAACTGGCTTCACAGCAGTTCAATAGACAGATTAGTATAACATGACAGGATGAAAGCAATGTAGAGGAGCAGCTACATTTCAACACATATATCCACGGAGGTTAATACATGAAGACTTGTGACTCGGACTTGACTTGGACTCTTCTTAGGTGACTCGGACTCAAACACAGGTAATGATGACTCGACTCGGACTCGACTTCGACTCTCCCTTGGTGACTCGGACTCGGACTCGAAGACTGGTAACTTGAGAGTGACTTTGACTCGTGAATCGGTGACTTGACTACAACACTGCTCACGGGTAAGTAAAAGTGGCATCGAAGATGAAATGCCGTTTAAGTCGAGAAAGTCGAACAGACCTTTACCGCAGAATTTACCACAGGACTTTAAATATCCCAAATACAATGAAGGAGAGAGTTTGCACGTGTTAAATGTTTCATTCTGACCGTCCTGCAGGAGCGCAGTCCGCCGTGTGTCGACGACTTCCTCTACATTTGCGATGACGCGTACAAGAGGGAGGAGCTTATCGCCATGGAGGCCAAGATCCTGCAGGCGCTCTCCTTCGACATCAACATCCCCATCCCGTACCGCTTCCTCAGACGCTATGCCAAGGTGTGTGTGCGGTTTCTGTCTCTTCCAACACCTTGCAGACACCTAAGTGCACTTCCTCAAAAGCCATAGATTCATTACATTGTGTGTGTGTGTGTGTGTGTGTGTGTGTGTGTGTGCGTGTGTGTGTGTGTGCGTGCGTGTGTGTGCGTGCCTGTGTGTGTGTGTGTGTGTGTGTGTGTGTGTGTGTGTGTGTGTGTGTGTGTGTGTGTGTGTGTGATTATTCATTGACTTTGAAAATATCAAATAATGCAAATAATAATTTGAACTTTTTAACTGTTGAATTATACGTTCAGGGTAATCAACTGAAAAACCAATATAAATTATACATTCATGTCTACATTTAAATAAATAATATCAAAATAATAAATACCAATAAACAAGATCATCAAACATGTTGCAGTGCACTGTCACAACCTGAAAACTCCTTAACATATAGCCAACATTTTGGTAAAACATATTCAACATATCCCACTCAGTTAAACATTAAAGGCTGGCCCACCGTATGGTCCAGAAGTAACAGGAAATAAATGTTGAACTACAATTTAAGACCAAATAAAAATGTCTTGGCCACCATGGCATCTCTTAAAGATGTTTTGCTAGAAACACCAGCCTGTTTTCAGAGATGAGCGCAGGCAGGTGACAATATTGCCACCTGTACTGAAGGCTAGGATCTCCATTATTTGGGTCAATAATTGATATCACGATTATTAAAAACAAATATCCATTTACTTTGAAAACATAAATGTATTGGAGAAAAAATGTTGAACAGTATGTTTTTAACAGTTGACTACCCTGAACTTTAAGTATAATTCAACTGAGAAACCCAAAACAATTTTTTTATTTAAAATAATAATAATAAAATAATCTTTTTATTTCGATTACGTTGTTTTCCTAATCGTTGCAAGCCATAATCGTAATCGTGATTAAAATAGGATTAATTGAGCAGCCCTAGTGTGAGGTCTCCCTTCACTAACTGAGTGTGTGTTCTCTCTGCAGTGTGTTGAGGTCTCCCTTCACTAACTGAGTGTGTGTTCTCTCTGCAGTGTGTTTAGGTCCCCCCTCAGTAACCTGTGTGTGTTCTCTCTGCAGTGTGTGAGCGCGGGGATGGACACGCTGACCCTGGCGCGGTTCTTCTGTGAGATGAGTCTGATGGAGATGGATCTGGTGGAGGAGCGCGGCTCCCTGCTCGCCTCCGCCTGCCTGCTGCTGGCGCTCATCTCCAAGGACCTGGGAGGATGGGTAGGTTCATTAAAACACTTTAAATTACATACTTCTTCTAATCTTTTCACTTCATCTGTTTGTCCCTCTTCAAACATGTCTTTATATCAGAATCAGAACACTTGTATTCGTCCCCACAGAGAGGAAAGGCCAAAGACAGATTAATGTGAACGAAGAAGCATGCATAACAAATATTAAAGATACAACAAATGTTATTTCAAAATACACATACTATGTTGGATTGTTTATTGATTTAGGGTCAACTTGGTTACAGATTTATAATTGGGATCTTTTTGTTTTTCATGTCAAAATAAGCATTAACAAACATGTCAGTGAACAAAGAACATTAAAATGGCTTCCTAAGTTGTTTATATTTTGCTTTTGTAGTTAAGTCGGTGTGGTAAGAGCACAAAAGGATATTTTACTTTTTAGTTCCTGTTCATTTATCGTTTAAAGGCTTTTTATATTTGCTCAAACCGAAATACTTCCTAATGCCGTTAAAAAGTTAACGTGCAACTTTTTGACTGCCTATATTCCTGCTTTGCAGAAAACAATCCTCTGTTCAATTTAAATGCAAATAGTTGTCCATGCAAATGTGAGTTGCAGCGGAGGACCAGATAATTTCATTTCCTTCCTGCGCTGACTCCAGGTTTAGAATCTGCTCTAATAAAGGAAACCTATTACGCACGTTCACACCGCAGTACTTTTCCCACAAAGGTTCATCAGAACTTAAAAGACAGATCGCGTTCACACCGGAATAAGTCCCTGAGGGAGGATTAGGCAAATGAAGCCGCTGATGTCACTTCTTCTTCTTCTTCTGCTTTGGGTCTACTGGCAGGCCGCAAACAACTTCACAGCGTATACTGCCGCCCGGAGTCCCCGGCCAGAAGTCCCCGGAGTTGGGGACTGCTGGGAGTCCCAGCAGCTTCTACTGAAGCCTTCACAGTAAATCGCCAGAACGCCGACACCTCCTCATCTTCACCGCTCCCATGTTTTATTTTGTGTTGGCATAAGTTAGTCTCTGCGTTTGTGCGCTGGGCTAATGCTAATAATGCTAATGCGAGGATAATAAAATGGCGGCTTCGCAAAACTTTTTGGGAGTTTTACGGGGCGTGGTTTGCATTCCACCCAGCCAATCAGAAATAGGAACCTTTTTACCCCCTTTTCAGTCCCTGCTCTCTAGCAGGGACTGAAAAGGGGGTAAAAAGGTTCTGATGAACACATTTGAGTTCCGGCTCTCTTGGTGTGAACGCGACATTTCGGAACTATATCGGAACTAGAGTGGGAAAAGAACGCGGCTAATGAAGAACTATCAACTACTAAGGATTAGGGGTGTAACGGTACACGTACCCGTACCGAAATTATTCGGTACGGGCCCTTCGGTTCGTTACACGTGTTGAGAACGTGCACAACTTCTTGGAAGTAATCTCAGGTGCTGCGTCGCAGCGTTCAGAGTAATTTGCTCACAATGTGTTCAACGCGTCATAGAGCGAGCAAGTCATTTCATTGGACGAGAGGCATACTNTACTGACCGCTTCTAAACTCATGCACGAGAATCGACGTCATCCATAGCAACGGCGCGTCACTCTTAGTTCACTCTTAGTGATTTATCCTTAGTATGAGTAGGTCTCAGCGGCTTTGTGAATAACTTTTAAGAAAAAACTCCTACGTAAAATGTTTTAGCGCGAGTTAGGAGCACTCCTAGCGGTAAGATAAAATGCTTTGTGAATACGGCCCCTGACCATTAAAGCATGGAAACATGTCACAGTAAAGGCGCAAAATACAAATATGAAACCAGAAAATTATCATAATGAGGCCTTTTTAAGATAAAGAAATCAAGCGAGATTCAGAATTACCATTGTGACTAAAGGCATCACACTTTTTTATACTAAAGGTTTGTTCAAGAATGTTTATAAAGTTGTCTCTTTTCCAATGGTGTAAATACTTTAAAGAAGTTGTATTTTTCTGTACAAAGATTAACGAGTTTAAACCCTGAATTGCCGTTATATACATCCTGAAGCTTTAGCTAATGTTGTGCGCTAAAACATAGTGGAGAGAAAAACGTACAAACAATATTTTAAAGGGGTCTTAAGTCGTTAGTTGTTTTTGTGCTGGATTCACCCCTTTTTGTTGGTTTTTCATCATTTATTTTCTTGCATTTTTCATTAAATCATGTCCCCCATCTGAGATACGTATACTCAGAAATGCTTTCAACTCAAATTCAGTTCATTCAATTTGATTTTGATTACAATTGATGCTGGACTGACAGGAGATGCTAGGGAGAGCTCTTTGAAAACACAATTGATTTCACAAGGGAATATCTGAACCAATTACTATTCAAAACCCATTTAGCAGAGATAAAATGTGTCAGTCACTGACACTGAATCAACTGATGTTGAACTCTTTAGTGTCCTATATGGTAAAAAGTTAAATGTTCAAGTCTAACATTTCTAGCAGGTGTTACAATTATTTGATTACTATTATGCTAATTTTCAGGTTCATATTTATATTTTGTGTCTCTACTGTGACATGTCTCCATGCTTTAATGTTCAATAACTGCTTCATTTTTCTCATACTGACTGTGCTGCAGCACCTCTTTTCACCCTCTGTCTGAAACCAGAGCCCAGTCTGCTCTGATTGGTTAGCTGGCTGTCTCTGTTTCTCTGTTTTGATTGGTCAACTGCTTATAAATGTCCCGCCCCTTAGAAGTGTGCTGGCGTCAGATATACGACTCCCTGTCGTCAAATTTGCAGTCTCTACCCCGACCTGCGGATATATTTTGGCAATGCCATACCTACTGTCTCCCCCTTTCAATGCTGGATCTCTAAAACATATTACGTACGCAAATGTGCGCATGTTATGCCAGGGATGCATTGATCCGATGAATGCCTTAAACTTACCATATTGGATATTAGCCAGTTTCAATGGGCTCCTTAATCCTGAGCAGTCTATTATGAGTCTTTATGACATCCTGTTACCTTACATTGAAAAGTAGTTTTTGGTTTTGGACCAAGTTTTTTGGACCAAGTTTTAAACTCCTCTGTTGCCTTGTGACCTTTAATCATAGAGAAATGTCCCGGCTCATGAACCTTGACTTTCCATCACTCAACACAGTTTTTCTGCATCTTGGAAGACAGGCAGGCGTTCTTTATCTTTACGCCGTTTAAGCCAGAATGTCCCAGATACGTCTCTGTATTTTATTTGTTGCAAAATAAAATGTGCATAAGTTTTATTTAAAATTCAGCAACTTGGCATTTCGGCTTGTATGATCGAGGTAAACTCTCTGTTGGGGTCGATGTTTTTTCGTTAAAGCCACATCACTGCTTCTTGTCCTTTTTTGAAATACTTTTGATTGCCTTGTGCGCGGTAAAGCAAAACATCGGGGAACAGTTCTTTGAGTCATTTACTGAGAAATGTTGTTACCCAACATCTGCCTGAGTCATATGTGTTACGAGGCTTTGCATAACTGTGTGGGTAATGTGTGTGTGTGTGTGTGTGTGTGTGTGTGTGTGTGTGTGTGTGTGTGTGTGTGTGTGTGTGTGTGTGTGTGTGTGTGTGTGTGTGTGTGTGTGTGTGTGTGTGTGTGTGTGTGTGTGTGTGTGATGTAAAGAGTGGGTGTTTGTTGTTCTTATGCAAGTTTCATAGTCATTGACGTTCTGAATGTGTTTTATCAGTCATCAGTGCGCAGGGTCTCCAGGCCAAGGACAGAACAGGTTCCAGCGACCCGTACGTCACCATCCAAGTTGGAAAGACCAAGAAGAGAACAAAGACCATCTACGGCAACCTGAACCCGGTCTGGGAGGAAAAATACAGCTTGTAAGTTTCACCTGGTTGTGAAGCTCAATAGGAGCTCTCAGAGGTCTGGCAATGAAGAAATGACAAAATCACTTTACAGCTGTCAGATCCTTTAACTTATAATGATAGGTCAGATGTTTTGATGGGGGTTGTATGAGGTACTTAAACATAGATTGTATACTGCCTACAGTACATAGCAATCGTCACACCCCAAGTTTTGGTGTGGAGTGGAAGTGCCAAACTGAAGCCATGAGCAATGTACTTTAGTGTACTGGGTGACAGATACACATACTATTACTGCAGAAAGCTGTAACAATCTTTAAAAAGTAGATACAAGCACCAACATGTTCACGTTATGTAAAACAATGGATTATTGCAAAAAACGTATATTATAACAATTTTTAAACTCCAACAGGAATTATAATTGTATTTCCGTATTTAAAAGACATAACATTGACACAGTATGATCCTACTGTATATTCAAATGTATTCACTGCAATGTAACAGTAAATTGGTTAAAAGGCAAATACAGTACACCATCTGAGCAACATTTTCTCTAATATGTCCTAGCATCAGTAGAAACATAATGCCCTCTTTATATATACTTACTCCTGGCACCTACAGCTACATAACACTTTACAAAAAATGAAATTTCTATTCTATAAATATAGAATATTTGTACTGCTTTATCTGGCCATCAGACAGCCCTTTCCGATGGCCAGTTAAAAAAACTTATTTCAACTTGTGAGTTGAAATGGCTTTTGCACTGAAATGTAGTGGTTACAATGCTGTATAAACAACATTTATGTGTAAGGCAAGGCAAGTTTATTTATATAACACCTTTCAACACAAGGCAATTCAAAGTGCTTTACAAAAATGAAAGACATTAAGAAAATGGCATTTAAAAACAGTCATTAAAAAGCAAAGATAATGAAATAAACGTTAAAAGAAAAAAAGTGTAAGGTCGACATCCCAAAACAAGAGGTTTTAGCCAAAACATCTAAAATATGTTTTCTCTTACAAATCATCAAATGTATGCTTACTAGGTAGTTACTACAGAATAATAGTCAGGCACCCATTTTTTAAGTATTTGTTCACATATGTTAATGTCACCCACCTGTCCTCTGTCTCCACAGCGAGTGCCACAACTCATCAGACCGTGTCAAGCTGCGAGTTTGGGACGAAGACGATGACATCAAGTCACGAGTAAAGCAGCGCCTGAAGAGAGAGTCTGACGACTTCTTGGGCCAGAGCATCATCGAGGTCCGAACTCTGAGCGGAGAGATGGACGTCTGGTACAACTTGGGTATGTAGCCGGGTCGTGGT
This sequence comes from Notothenia coriiceps, assembly GCF_000735185.1. Lineage (NCBI taxonomy): Eukaryota > Metazoa > Chordata > Actinopteri > Perciformes > Nototheniidae > Notothenia > Notothenia coriiceps. The sequence continues at coordinate 21,648,808 of NW_011369945.1, forward strand.
TTGCATTCCGCCCAGCCAATCAGACATAGGAACCTTTTTCTCCCACAAAAGTACCTGCTCTCTAGCAGGGACGGAAAAGTGGGTAAAAAAGGTTCTCATTAACTAATTTTAGTTCCGGCTCTTTTTGGTGTGGAACGCGAACATTTCGGAACTATATCGGAGACTAGAGTGGGACAAAGTACTGCGGTAGTGAAGCAACTATCAACTAATAGGGATTATCCGACCGACATGGTGTTCGGTACAGTCTTTCTGTTATGGTATACGGTGTGACAACGTGTCACCAATACTTGGAAGTAGTTCTCAGTGCTGCGTCGCAGCGTAAATATAATTTGCTCACATTGTGTTCTGAGACGTCATACAACAACAAGTCATTCATTGTACCAGAGCTACATTAAGAGCAGTTCACAGGGATGGTACTAATCATAGTCAATAAATAAATTGGCGAACTGCCAACACAAATGTTGAGCTCTGAGTTCCTCCACTTGCAGAACGAATAGCAAGTCTCCGGTTCTGGTAACTATTGGTCTTCACATCAGTTGGAGATCAAGGGATGACGGAGAAAGGACGTGGCTGACCGAATCACGACAGTACACGTCGGCACTGTCATTTGGTTACGCACGACTAACACACACCACACGTACACACACTCATAGAACGGCACACACACACAAACCTGAATATCACCGGAACCAAAAGAAAAAAGACTGAAGTGCAAACCCAACTCCCGCTAGCATTTAAGCCTCCACCACTCGCAACAAGTTCAGACCGAGCCAAAGCTATTACAAACACCAAATATATTCTTATGTTGCCATGTTAGCAAAGCGCTACCTGGCTGTATCTGCTACCTCTGCCCCTAGCGAGAGGGTGTTCTCCACAGCAGGAGACATTGTTAGTTCCAGCAGATCTGCCCTTTCAGCAAGCAATGTGGACAAGTTCATTTTTCTTTAAAAAAACATGAAAATACAATGAAAAGCAAGTCATAATGTCAAACTGGCTGCTTAGGTAAAGTTAAAATACAGATTATTTCAGTTCATCAAAATGCTGCACCTTAATGTTTATGTTTATTATATTTTGTATTTATTTGAGTGAAGACATTATTCACAGTTTAATAATAATAATAAAAAAATTATATATATATTTTATGTTTTGTGATAATTTTTTCTGCTGTACCGAAAACGCACCGAACCGAACCGTGACCTAAAAACCGAGGTACGTACCGAACCGAAATGTTTGTGAACCGTTACACCCCTACTAAGGATATGTTTGTAGCTTTAATAATCCAACATGGCTACCTACTGACGTGTCTGTCGTCTCTGCAGTCTCCCATCCTGCAGTTCCACTCCGGGTATCAGACGTCAGACTTGGCGCCCGTCATCAGGAAACTGTACGAGATGCTTTTAGCTCCTGCGGACGATAAACTGAGAGCCATCCGGAACAAATACTCACACAAGTACGTTCAAGCAAACCAGCGCATGTGTAAAAAAGGTGATGACATGCTTTAAATTTCTGCGATCATTAATCCATTCTTTCTTTTTTCTCAGGGTGTTTTTCGAAGTTGCATCCTTACCTTTGGTCGACACCGACATCCTGGAGAATGCTTTATCTCAGTGAGACGTCGCCTACTACCAAAATAAAATCTTGCCAGTGAGTGAAAGTATTTTAAAAAAAAAAAAAAGAAGAAGAAAGTTCCCTCCAACGCTGTACATATTTGTTAATATGTTGAATATTTATATGTCATCTCGCCTATCTTATATTATATTTTAGATAAATTCCAGTTTCTGATGCATGTAGTCCTCCTGTGGGCATTTGTTAAGAAGGGTTGCCAGTGTCCGATGTTGAGGTTGTTAATAATGGCATTTTAAGCACTTAATTCCAGTTGTTTTGGCATTCATTTTATAGCTTTTTATAAGAAGACAGAACAAAAACAGCCATTTTTGTGTATCGTTTGAAAAGTTTTAAGATAATGGTAGGTTTGAGAGAATTCGAAACCTGCCTGCGTGTTTTTACAAGCGTTCCCACGTTGTTATACTTGGCAGGTATGTGTATTTCCACATGTTGTACAGTGTTTATCATGTTCATATCACTATGCTAATTATTATTTGTATAAGAGACGACCGGATGATGCTGTGCTATTTTTTTAAATGGCTGTCAATTCGCACTCTTAAAATAAAGACTTTTTTTTTTTATCTGTTTGATAAAACGGCTGGATTTTTCTTATTTATTTAAATCATTTCTTGTCTTGATGTAAGAGTGTCTTGAACATGTGATATTGGTGTGTGTGGCCACCAGAGGTCAACAATGCACCGTGTTCCTCACTGTGATTCATCTCCAAATTAACACTTGAAATATTTATACCATCGGATCATTTTCTCTTGTTATTCTACTGAAGCCGTGTTGGACTTTTGTTAATACTGTTACCTGATCCCCCTACTGTCCTGAAGCTTTATTCTTGACCTTTTTAAAAACAGAATAGTTGGAAGTAAAAGGGCCCATGTCATGCTTTTCCGGTTATTACCCGTCCCCTTGTGTGTTATGAAGGTTTCTATGGAAACTCCAACACAGAACGCCTCGTTGGAGATTTCTCATTTTCCATTGTTTACTTCCTGGGTTCTGTGACGTGTGAATACCCAGATCAACAACAAATGACCGGATTGGCCCAAATGGACCAATCTGTGGAGCACCTCCCACACCAGGACCCCTTGGCTAACTAACACGACCCATTGACTTGCATAGAGCTCCCTGAACGCTGGTAATAGACGAGTTGGGATGGCGGAGAAATGCTCTCCGCAGACCCATTCTTTCTCACAGCGTTATAAACCTTTTTTGTTTCTCAATATCAAGCCACACTTATTGTTTTTACTTTGGCTGTGAGTGTTTGTGTGTGCTCAGGATGAGTTTTGCTTGTTCTCGCTGTATCGCCGACCCGGAAACCTGTCCGCTCATCGCAGCAGCAACGAGCCTCGTAATGTCCCGACCAATCAGAGCACACTGGGCTCACAGGGAGGGGGGGGGGGCAGGAGCTCCAACAAGCCGTTTAGGACAGAGTGAATACACATACTATACAGAGATGCTGTATGAGAAACCAATGTGAGTTTGGAACAATGTCAATCTATTCTAGTAGACCTCAACAATGGAAATTTGATTAGTAGAAATGGCCATGACATGGGACCTTTAAAGAGTTTCAAGCTTTTGTATTATTAGTATTTTGTTTTCAACACCAAGATGTCTGCAAAATATATCTGTATTTAAAAAAAAAAAAAGAGAGAATTCTCAACTTTTAAGCTAACGAGTCAAAAGCTCAAATTTAGCATCGTTGTTTTTGTTTTTCAACTTGACCGTTTTGGTTCAGTCCCAGCGACGTTATAGCTGATTTATTAGTCTGCCTAAAAGCTGCAAACATATAACCATTGTGTGCATATTTATTACATTCTGTGATGACCTGAAATCCCCAACATAAATCATTTAGGTTTCATTTTGTCTTTTCTCCTTGTCCTTTATATTACATAATACTAGCAGGGGGGTGATACATTATTTTGCTCGTGTTATAAATTATGGATTGAAAGAAAGTGCATTTTTGTCAAACTTACTTTTGAGCGTAAGCCCTCTCTATTTCACGACTGTAGAGCCGCCATCTGGACTATAAATTACCACAAGTGCAGCTTTGATTGGCTCTAATGTCAGCAATTATCCCATGAAAGTCAACATGTCTCTGTTTCTGGTGTTTTATTAGGGGAGTGTGGTGTGACTGCAGGCAAAAATATCCGCAGTATAAGATCAGATTGGTGCTGGTTTCAGGTCAGTCTGCCACAAAGACACACATCAGAGTTCTGTGTCTTAATTGAGACAAACAAATAAAGCCTATAAATAATTAAGTGTGTGTGTCTGAGTCCAAAGACAGCCACAGGGAGGCTGATGGAGGAAGCAGACAGTTGTGTGTGTGTGTGTGTGTGTGTGTGTGTGTGTGTGTGTGTGTGTGTGTGTGTGTGTGTGTGTGTGTGTGTGTGTGTGTGTGTGTGTGTGTGTGTGAAACATCCCTATAAATAATGGACAGCGCACTCATGGAAGAAAAAGAAAAACACCCAAGCAAACAAATAGAAATAGACAGCGAGAAGAGGAGAGAAACAATAGATACATATTCCTGTTTGATCGGGCTGTCAGATCAGTCAGAGGAGATGAAACAGAAACAATGAAAAGTGACACACCAGACTCAAAGCTGGCATGTTTTGAAGCTTTGTAAACATTCAAACATTCAAAAAGACAGCGATGTTATCCATTATAATCATCTATTGCACTGTAAGTGGTGAGTGGTATAGGTTAAAGGCTAATAATAAATGACATACTTGCATACAACTTTATTTCGAAAACTAGGTCTCAACTTATTAGGAAAAGAAAGGCAAACATAAAAATAGCTACCCATAATGTGGCTAACCACTGGATTGTTACATTTTGGGCCCTTTGGACCTATTCAAACTGTTTTAAAGATGCTTAATATCCATCATAGTTGACTCCAACTCGGATTCAGCGGTGATGGAAACTAATTAAGAACATTTACTTAACCTTTAAGGTACTTTTCTATCCTACTCAACCACTAAGAGGGAAGTAATGTAGCCTACGTTCTACTCCATGACAGATGTAGGTACTTTCTTTACTCAAACCACCATTGACAAGCTTAAATCATAGAATACAGCTTCACATGAGAAGCTACGTTAAGGTTTAGGTGTTTTAAAGATGCTAAATATCCATCATAGTTGAGTCCAACTCCGATTCAGGATTTAGGATTAGGATTGTCTGCCCCGCCCCTGATTGTTTCCACCTGTGCCCACTTACGTCATGTATATATTGTCCTGTCTATTGTCACTTTTAAGCGCCCTCAACGACGGTCACTACTGTTGTTTGGCTCTCTATAACTTAGAACTCAGCCTCATTTTATCTGGAGTTATGGTTTCTTTTTCACCAGTGGTTTTTTACAGTTTCGTATCTGCTTATTAGTAGCGACCTTCACTACCGTCAAAGGAAATTTACGTAACTGTTTCGTTTAGGTTTTCTCTTTTAGAATTAGGTAAATCGAAAAAAAAAATAAAAACCGCTATTTTGTCACCACCGATCCTCTAAATTTTACTAGTAATACCTAACTTTAAAATACAGTTAATGAAGTTTTGTCGTAAGCAGGACGGTCGGGCAATAATTGACTCAGAGGGCTTATCTGTCGACGAAAATAAATAGTTCACACACAAGTAATTATAGACGATATCGAAAGTTCTCTACCTATATCAAAGTATTAGTAACCTTATACGGCTAGGTCTTGAATTTAGGTCGGCTATTTCCCTGAAAACGAATAGAGAAACAACCGAGATAAACTGGATAAAACCCCCCGTGTTTGTCATAAGTTTAATTCAGGGAGACTTTCAACACAATCCTTGGACCCTGGGAGTTAATCAAACCTCCTGAAGTTTACGTGTTGGGGTCTCTGTTTTTCCACTTCTTTTTTAATTGAAAGAATGAATTTGTTGTTTGTTTTAGTTGAGAAATCTCCTTATAGTTTAACTGGTTTTCTCTATCGCGAGAGTTACCTCCCTTTCCGTTTTGGTGACCTTAGAGAAACTTTCGTTACCGAAACCTAGATCGCAAGACCCTGCTACCTTGATCTTGCTTTGGCTGTT
>NW_011369945.1:21654512-21694975 GCF_000735185.1 Notothenia coriiceps
GGGGTACAAAGTGTCATCCATACCAACAATAAACCTTACGTTGAGGTTCGTAAGGAAGAGTGAGGTTGTGCAGTCAACTCAAAATGGTTTTTTCAAGATAAACCAAAGTAGACTGGTATTATGTAAGAGGGGTTAGGAGAAGTGACCGTAGATTCGGGATCGTTTGAAGTCTACCCGACCTGTACATGACCGAATTCGTCCCCTGTTTGCAGACCGTTTGACGTTCCTAACTCAAGGACCGCCGCATCACACAATGACTACCATCGAAACAATGAAACCAGGGTCGGTAGACGTCCAGGTAACTGATCCAGGGGGCACCACAAGACCCTAGGAAAAACGAGTGGCAAGAACACTAGTTAAACTGGGGTGCCCACTCTAGAACGCACCTCGGGGTTCTAGCTCCCTTCTAAGTACAGACATTACAGAAGGTAAAAGATTTTCACGAGTACTGTCAACTAAAGGAGTGTGTTCGACGAATGGATAACGTTATAAGTCAGGAAGGGTCGGACCCCGTCCAAGATGTTAAACAAAGACCACAGGAAACTGTCGAGAAACCCCCAGAACCGGTATCCACTCAAACCTCACCTGACAAACTCAACACCTGTCCACAGAATATGACTATTTGTTCAAAGTTTGTCCACGGTAATATGTCAATTGTCACTCTCCTGTCTCCTCCGGAGATTCTTTTCAATGTCAGACACTTCTCGGCTTTAGAACAAACCCAAAACATCCACTGGTTAGATAAAAGGGTATTAGAACGTTATTAAGAATTTTAGTCGTTACACTAAACCTAAAAAAAAAGAGTAAAACAGGAGAGTTCAACTCATATGATCCTACTTTAATGTCCGGGAGAGAGAAAATTCACCCATCTTGCACGTGTTAACCCGACTGATTATGAAAAAAAACGGGTTGATATATAGCGTACCGTTTTTATGTCGACGTTAAACTTCAATCCTATTTTACAATCGTCACCTACGTGATATATTTCACCGTTTTCTGTTGATTATTAAGTTAGTAAAAATTGATGTATGCATTTTTTTTACATCAAGTTTTAGTTTATATGGTTAAAATGAAGATAATTAGACAAGAATATTACTGTAAAGAGTTTATTAGTCTTAATTTCAGTTAGACAACTCTTTCACAACCCTTTACCATTGATACAAAGTGACGAGTTTCTAACTCCAGTGATATCAAGAACAAGAAACTTATTATTTGTATTATTAAGTCTATTCGCACGATTGTGGTCACACGGGAAAGATAGTCGACACCGTGCCAATACCACATTTTGTCGGATAGCATTCGTAAATAACAGTTGTTGGTATGCAAGCGAACGTCATAGTTGTGATTAAGCCCGCTGTTTAACGATATAACTAGGTTACCTCTGTCCGGGACATAAATGTGGTAGTTGGCACCGTCGTCGACCTTCTGTTCCCTCGTTGGACACCAATTTCGTGCATAACTTAAAGATAATAAATATAATGGTTTTGTTCTGATTTATCACGTACGTTAGAACTCGTTCACTTGTATCAATCTGTAAAGGGTGTGAGAAGAGTTGTCTACTGCAATTAGACTATAACAACTTTCTTCAGGTAATATTCTTGTTTACTTTATCTTATTTAACCCATATAACTAAAACTGATGTTAAAAAAAATATGAATACACAACATTTACTAACTTCAAATCAACAGAAAACGTAAATATATCACGCGGTAAGTGACGATTGTAAAATTGATTCCAGACGATTTGAAGTTTACGTGAAATAAAAACGGTCACGTCTATATATCACCGCCGTTTTTCATAAAATCAGTGGTGGTTAACACCGTAGAGGGTGAATTTTTCTCTCTCTCCGGGACATTGAAACAGTAGCGATCCATATTGGAGTTTGATACTTCTCTGTTTACTCTTTTTTTTTAGGTTTAGTGTAACAGACTAAAAATTTCTAAATAAACGTTTAATACCACCTTTTTATTCAAAACCAGGTGGATGTTTGTTGTCTAAAGACGGAGAGTGTCTGGAATTGAAGAGAAATTCTGGAGGAGACAGGAGGTGAACATCTGACATAACTTACCGTGGCACAACTGCTGGAACATACCGTATCTTTCTGTGACAGGTGTTGCGAGTTGTCAGGGTCAAAAACATGCTTTGGGGCTGTTTTTCTGCAAAGGGACCAGGACGACTGATCCGTGTAAAGAAAATAATGAATGGGGCCATGTATCGTGAGATTTTGAGTGACAACCTACTTCCATCAGCAAGGGCATTGAAGATAAAACGTGGCTGGGTCTTTCAGCATGACAATGATCCCAAACACACCGCCCGGGCAACGAAGGAGTGGCTTCGTAAGAAGCATTTCAAGGTCCTGGAGTGGCCTAGCCAGTCTCCAGATCTCAACCCCATAGAAAATCTTTGGAGGGAGTTGAAAGTCCGTGTTGCCCAGCGACAGCCCCAAAACATCACTGCTCTAGAGGAGATCTGCATGGAGGAATGGGCCAAAATACCAGCAACAGTGTGTGAAAACCTTGTGAAGACTTACAGATAATGTTTGACCTCTGTCATTGCCAACAAAGGGTATATAACAAAGAATTGAGATGAACTTTTGTTATTGACCAAATACTTATTTTCCACCATAATTTGCAAATAAATTCTTTAAAAATCAGACAATGTGTTTTTCTGGATTTTTTTTTTCTCATTTTGTCTCTCATAGTTGAGGTATACCTAGGATGAAAATTACAGGCCTCTCTCATCTTTTTAAGCGGGAGAACTTGCACAATTGGTGGCTGACTAAATACTTTTTTGCCCCACTGTAGATAGTTATAGAGTGTGAACTTTTAAAATGTTTGCATTGAGAAAAAAATAAACATAAAAAATAGAATTATGAGGAATCATCTTATAGTAATGTCGATAAGTCTGATCATGATTAAACAGAGTGGCACTTTAAGCTTCATTGAGCCAAACTTCCCATTTTACAAAACCTTGTTCACAGATCTTGCCTATAACTTTGAAAAATGCAGAGATCGTTTTTGGGCAGAATACTTTTACTTCAGAATATTATTTTGCTGCCATTGTGACTCGAGCTCCTTTGTCTGGCATGGGCGACATCTAACATCACACCTGGAATCATATTTAATTCCTTTCTCTCTCTTTCTCTCACACTCACACACACCTTCTAAACACAGTACTGTACATGTGTTGTGTACTTGTGAATAGTAACACTATCACACCCTTGATGGTTCCTCTGTTCCTTCCCTTGGCTCTCTCTGACTTTGTCTCCGTCTCATTTACTCTCTCCCTGTGTCTCTGTCATTGCGTGGCAAATGTAAATCATACCGGAGCAGGAAAGCTTGAATTTGAATGTCTTTTGGGATACCCGACAAGAAGGAACAACACTCATTGTTATGCCTACCCCTGTCTTGTGGTGAAGACATTGAAAGGATCCTCTCTTCTCCCACTAAACCAGGAGGAAACATGAACATTTTCGATAATTTCCTTTCCATTTCCTTTTGTCTTGATTTTCTGCTGCCCACTTAACACATGGATGTACACGCTTTTCTGAACACACACAATCACACAATATTACAAAGGTTTGAATGGACCTTTGGGTAATTTCCCATCTCTAGTGTGTGTATGTGTTCAGTTTGTTGGCATTCCTCCATATCCTCCTTTGCAAGAAAACTGCTTTGATTTCCAATTAGTAACAGAAACAACACCTCTGTCTTCCTTTATGTATTATCTTCTTTATCATTCCTTATCTTCCTCTGATTTCCCTCATAATTTCCCTCCCTCCTATTCATCTTTTTCTCTCTTTCTTGTTATGTTACTCCCTCTACAAATCCACCTCTGTCATCTGTAATCAGGTATTCTCTCCATGTCCCGGTACACATCTGGGAGCATGTGATGTGATTTTATCCTGATTTCCGTTTTCGTTTAGCTACTTGATGACTTCATCTCCTTCTCATCACTGGATGTGGAATTCCTTGTGTCTTAAATGCCACTTGCCAAATGGTTCAAAGGCTCACTTGAGCGTTGCAGTGGATGTCTATTGGACCATTGGATTACCACCTGGCTGTCGGCGTGTCATTCCTGTAACCTGGTAACAACATCTGATTGGTGGCTGCGATACAAAGTAAGCAGGCTGAGTTTTTTTGTTCTCTTTCCTCTCTCCATCTTGCACTCTGTGAACCATGTTCCTCCCTTTGTGGGGATGGCCAGTTCTATATGTGTTTGAAGTGTACAGTCATATGCATTCAAACTCATTATACACTATCAAAAAACTACTTTTCCTAAACTTGACTGGCTCAGGGTGTATTTTGTCAGCCTTTAGAGGCCTGGTGCTTAACAGCAAACCAGGACGGTCCTTTAAAAAAAATGAACACTTCAATAAGATTGCTGTCAAAATACTCGTGTATTTCAGGCACAGCTGTAATATAGTTTTCTGGAACATTTGCAACATTTAAGAAAACCTTGACAAACATTATTGCATCTATGGGAGGCTGTGGCTCAGTGGATAGTGTGCTGGACTTCGAATCAGGGGGATAGCAAGTTCGAGTCCCACTGCAGTCAGCATGTCATTCTGTCCCTGGGCAAGACTCTTCACCCCAAATCGCTCCTGTGGGGATTGTCCACACCACAGTACTGAATGTATGTAAGTCGCTTTGGATAAAACCGTCTAACAAATGACATGTAATGTATCAATGCAGTTATATTGTTAGGCTGAAGAGATCAAAGTAATCGGTTGTAAACATGTTTGTTATTGGTTGTGGAAACTCAAAAGGCAACAGAAAGACATTCTTAGTTTAAGAACTTAATGTTTCCATCATTAATTAAATATAATAGGATTTTTGTAATGTTTTTGTTAACCTTGAATTAACTGAAGCAAATGCAAAGCTCTGAGCAGTGCAGGTTTGTCGACAGGCAAGAGCACACTTGATTTGGTCGACGGCAAATGGAAATTAATGAATGTTGCAGCCAGTTAAGCATCTTAATTTGCCAAGATTGTATAGAAGATCGTCTTTCCTCTACAATCCTATGCCGTACCCTTTCCCTTTTATTTGTTTCATTGGCCATGTTTTTAGAAGTTCTCTGAATTCTTAATCCCATTCATCTCTATAATCTCTAGTTTATCAGTACAAATTCCACCATCTCTTTTAATATTTTAATTTTTTTACAGCATCTGCACCTCAGTAGGGTAACATTTTTCTCACGGTTTTGGCTATTTTCTCTTCTTTTGGAGGTTAGTATTTTTAACTGAAGAATATCTAATGGGTGACACTGATAACTGAACATTTATAGCGGGGGGAAAAACGACTTAATCAAACACTCTTTCCTCAGAATTTTGCAAGGTGTTAGGGAGCAGACATTGTGCGCTAACAGGGTTGTATGACCTTGGAGTAACACAACGGCCCTTTGGTCAAAACAACGTCTCTGCAGAAACAGAAGTTGAGTGGTATCCCAATAAAAGAGGGCCGGTCTTCAAGGTCACGACAGTGCATTGTGGAGAAAGGCAGACAGAAAGAGTTGAAGAGGAAAGAGAAAAACAGACAGAGACAGAGGGGGAGTGCAAAACCTCATCAAAAAGCCAAAAAAGATATACAAAGCTTAAAAACACTTTTATATAGAGAAGGAGGAGAAAAAAGAATGAGAGGGAGGGAGGCTGATGGCATGCCTGAAAACAACAAAAAAGTTAAAGAGAGAAAGATGAAACTTTACCACAGAGTAGCAGATTGCATGTTCTTTGATGATCTTTAACTACTGGTCAAAACAACTACACAATAACACACACACACACACACACACACACACACACACACACACACACACACACACATCCACGCATAAGTGCAGAGCCAGACACACTCAGAAAAAGGTTATTCTAAGAGATAATGTCTTTAGCAGTGCTGAGGACTTTCTGGAGTTTGATCCAAGGCCTGAGCAGCTCCTAACCGGCAAACTGGGATAGGAACCGGACGATTCTGAGGCATGGGAAGTCAAATCATCACAGTCATAGCAGTGTCAATAATGGACATGGCTTTTATTTCCCTCACCAAAGGGTTTCTTTCTGACAATGTGCTTGGTATGACTTACACTGTGTTCAATACCTTCTAGGTAAATGTGTAAGAATGCATTAGAGCAAAGAAAACTCAAATATAAGCACATATACTGTATATGTTTGTATTATCAAAAAATGCTGCTCAGGAAGCAGTAATTACTTATTTATTGTGCCATTAATTGTCTGGTGGATTGCAAAACGTTTTCATCCTGAATTCCTAGCTGTAGGACAACCATGCTTTTAGAAATATTCCTCTGTGCAAATAGCTGTTTGATGAAATTCATAACGAAATAATGGGCCAGTGAATGTTTTTATTGAATTAGACCTCCTCTCACTTCTGGTAATTCTGGCATAATGATTAATTTATTGCTTCTTTAATTCTGTAACTAGGCCTTTATTAGATCACTCACACAGGAATGAATATGAAGTTTACTCTTCGACTCTCTCTTGTACTTCTCTCTGCTTTAAATCCCACCTGATCAGGAAACTGAACATTTAAACCAGTGGAGGTCTGTGGTCTCCATGTTGAGAAACTATGTGTGTGTGTGTGTGTGTGTGTGTGTGTGTGTGTGTGTGTGTGTGTGTGTGTGTGTATGAGTGCGCTCTCAGGTACATAGTATAAGTGAAAACGTATCCATGTATAAAATTGGCTTTGCTGACTGGTTGCTCATATTCACTCAACCAGCCTTGTAGCTCCACACAGAAACTCTCATTCTCTCTCTCTCTCTCTCTCTCTCTCTCTCTCTCTCTCTCTCTGTGTGTGTGTGTCTCTCTCTCTCTCCCCAGTTCCACAAGCTGAGCTCTATTCTTTGCAGCCAGCCATAAGTGATTGGGCGAAGATTCAAATAGAAACCTGCCCATTTATGAATCAAATTTGTTCCGCATATACATTTTCCATAACGCACAGGACTGCATTAGACTGTGTTTGGATAAGTCTACACGTGAGAGAGAGTGTTTGTGTGAGTGTGTGTGTGTGTGTGTGTGTGTGTGTGTGTGTGTGTGTGTGTGTGTGTGTGTGTGTGTGTGTGTGTGTGTGTGTGTGTCTTAATATGTATGCCATTGTTTCCCCTCATCCACTTTGTTTACAGTACACTTAACGTTGCCTGATGCTCTGTATCTGATATGTTTGATATTGAGAGGGTTTTGTTTGATCAACCCATTGATTTTGCTTCCTGGAATCTCACATTATTTATCGAGCGATTAGTAAGCAGAAAGTTGCTTGGCATCGTTAACTCAGTATACAACATATTAAGACCTCTTGCTCTTTTCACAAAGCTGCCCTCACCCGGTGGCGGACTGGGGTTAAAGCTCTCGCTCCCTATTGATTTCACCTCTTAAATCCATAAAATCTTCTTTTATTTTATATGTTGCTTCTTCTTTCCTTCCGAACACAAAAAGCTTTTTTATTTTTGTTTTATAGGAAGCAATACAATCATTTTGAAATCAATAAAACCCTTTAATCAATATTTTGTGTGAATGTATAGCCATGCAATAAGTGGGATGTTATTATCTTTTAAATATTAGACATTCATCTTACATTTATATTAATGTAAAATAAATATTCACAATCTTGTGATTTTTTTCCCCCGTATTTCTCTACAAATTATGACTTTCTCAGTGATTTTTCTGTTTTCTAACCTGACAGGTTTGACAGTCTGAGAGCAGCTTTCAGTCAGTGTGATCGTTTTACTTCCTCTCCATAACAAAGCTACCAGTGGAGTGGAGTCGTTTTAGGTTCCCCCTTCATACACATTCAGCTTCTTTCAATTGCAAATGATGAACTGGGTGAGTGCCTTCGCTTTGGGACCTTTTCCATGTCGACTTCAGAGTTAAGAAAGAGAATTGGTTTGACATACTGTTTGCACATTGCTTTGATTAAACTTGTTTGTGAAACGCTTTTATAAATGAGGCCGCGGGGCAGATAAAATATGATCAAACGAGCCATGAATGATTAGTTGCACAATAGAATCTAACTTAAGCACATCCAGTATTCAGCCATAACAATAAACACATCTGGAACACCACATAATAAAAATAATTTCTGAAGTCCAATTACAGTAAGTGTATTGAGTTCTATAAACGCAGGATGTTTTGTCAGAGTCCGGATTTTGAATGTTGATTTTTGCTTTTCTGAGAACAAATCAGCTAAATTTCAGAAAAATTAAAACAGCATGTTACTTGTTACACTGTAGGAAAGTTAGTCTTCTTTTGTATAAGTAGGTCTTGTTTTACCTTAAACACCAGTTTGTAAAGGACTTTGTCAGTTCCTCAAAAAGAGTGAAAAGAAAACAAGACCTACTGAGACATTTCAAGATAATATAACATCTGACATGAATGGAGATGGCAGATCTGAATGGTTTGAGACAAAAACGAAAAGTAAGGAAGGAAGGAAAAGAGAGTCATCTTAGTTTGGTATAAATGAATGCTCCCTCACTCCTCGTCTCCCCTGAGCAGAAAGAGAAGACGAGGGGAAAAAAGAGGCAAACGTGGAGAGATGGAAAATGTGAGGAGCGGGCCGGGTCTGAGCCGGCGGTTTCACCAGTATAACTGTCCTATTGTCTGACTCCACCAGAGGCTGAGCGCAGGAGACACACACAGACATGCAGCTGTGGGGTTGTCAAGTCTGTCATCAAACGCTGAGTGAATAATTATAATATGTTTGTGTTTGTGTGCTTGTGTAAACCATGAGTGTGGAATTAGAGTGAAGTGAGAGGAGACTAAAATGAGGACGAAAGGAGGGGGGCTTCTGTTGAAGTATAATGATGATGATTGTGATGATATGATTTACACATGTAGTACTGCGTAAATCATATCAAGAGAGATATTTTGACTACTAATCATGACACACAGATACACACACTGCAGGTGTGATCAAGCTTCACGCCCAATTAGAACCCATGTGTCAGCATTACAGACACTGACTACATTCAGTGGGAAAAGGTCTAAATCTGAAGCTTGTACACGGGTGTCTTTGTAAATGTAGTTAGGATTTCTTCATTTTTCCTGTTGTACACACCCAAACAGCGTTTTAGGTCACTTAAGATGGACCTTTGAGACATTTCCAGCCAAAGAGAAGATTTTCGGAAACTCAGTTTTCGTGTGAACAGAGAAACCGTTTTGGGCTTCTAACGTCAGAGTGTGCGTCATTATCTCCTTTGTGAGGCATCACTAATGAGATGACATGTCGCGTCAACCATTGCATCAATATAGCAATGAACAGCCAACGGCACAAAATAGCAGGACTTTTTACATGAATGCACAGAATGTACTCATTATAGGCATAGAGGCCACAACACAGTGGCAGTAATGTCAGCATCAATGTCACTGTGTGTGTGTGTGTGTGTGTGTGTGTGTGTGTGTGTGTGTGTGTGTGTGTGTGTGTGTGTGTGTGTGTGTGTGTGTGTGTGTGTGTGTGTTTCTGTGTGTGGGGCACTGGCCCAACCTGCACACTAGCATTGACGGTTCATAAATTGCGTTTTTGAGTTTCCATCCGGACGGAGACTTTTAAAAAGTGTGCTGCTGTGGACAAGATTTTTCTTTAGAACAAAAACACCTGAGTAATACATCCATCTTATCAGTAACCTGTGTATTTCTCTAACAAGGCTCCGTCATCAGCTTCTGTCTTCTTGAATTAGCATCTCGTGTTATACTGTATTTCCACCATGGGACTAATGCCTCACCTGGGGGCAAGGATTGGAAAAGTTGTGGAAAGTTCAGTTGCGGACAAATGAAATGAAAATTGGATAGTTTATGTGTTTTAATATTCACTGTAACCATGACTTCTATGTGATGGTTTCCCATATTGGATCAAAATTGGACAAAGCGAGTTTTGGAAAAACTGTCTTCATTTGGCAGGAGCTGTTTGCACCTTTAATAGCCCATCATTGAGCCTGTCTGTCACCATGAATAAACCTGTAAACAGAATATTCCAGTCCAGCTGTGGTGTCCTGGGGACCGTCTGCCAGAAGAAAAAACAGACTGAAAAAGATGGAGCTGCCAGCTCTCTGGCTGGGCGGGAGGTTTCTCCTAATACAGTGGAAAATAGTGATGATCTCTCTGGTAGAAACAAAAGTCAGTGCTTATCAGCGGCAAGGTTTCTGTTTTCATTGAAGTTTAGTTTAAATGTACAGTGTAAAGGAAACTTCTGGAGCAAAAACACAATGAGAACACAGGAGAGTGCAAACTTGATGGCAGACACTGAAGTTTTAAAAGTACAGTACAGTAAAACACTTCAACACAGCTCTCAAGCCTCTTTTTCTACAGAAAAAACAAGGAAATAAAGCAGATATAACAAATCAAAAAACAAAGGGGGGGAAAAACCTTACACATCTGCCTTGTCTAATCTCTTTTTATTTTTAAAGAAAATGGAAGAAACCTTGTAAAGAGGTAGTGCAAACAGAAGTCTGCACAAACGGCAAAAAAAAAGGACAGCCTTATTCACATTGACAGTTAGACACCCAAACTGCTTTTCCAGTAATCTTGCTATGATCTTAACAGGATTATTTTAACAGAGTTATGTTACCTCCGTGTCTAAAGGCAGGTAACATGAGAAAACCAAGTTTAAAAGGATAATTCTTCATGTAAATGTTGTGACTTTGCAGTTTTGTGCAGGTGGAGCTTTGCTGCAAGAAAACCCCATCTTCTGCATAAACACAGTTATTGTGAGAAGATTTGGTCAAATGTAAGCATAGTTATTCTAACGCAGTGATGATATGTTTACACGTGACCACCCAGACCGAGTCACTTTAGCCTCTGGGTTGAGAAGGGAAAGCATGACCTTGCATGTAAATGGAGCCAATTAAATACAGTAAATGTTACAGTTTTATTGGAGCAAAGGATTTTATTTCAACCAGGGGAGTACATTAATTCAAGTCATCTGATATTGTTACACAAATAAGTAAGAAAAAAGGCGCAGACAGCGTGCAGTTTCAGAAAAGCTCTAACTTTAAACTGAATCGCCCGTGTCTTATTTCTTCTCTTTGTTCAAATTAATAAGCTTTAAGGACACAAAGAACAAAGCTTTATATATTTCCAAACCAGAGCTCTCTCTGTCTGTCTCATGGTTAATGCCATCTGTCACTGTGAGACCAAAATAGATTTATATCTGGACTTTTACTAAAAGCCTCAAAGTTTCAAAACAACATTTTAAAATCTCATCTAAGTCCAGACACAGAGTCTCTCGCTGCGTGTGTGTGTGTGTGTGTGTGTGTGTGTGTGTGTGTGTGTGTGTGTGTGTGTGTGTGTGTGTGTGTGTGTCATTGCCCAGTACATGTCTAAGAGCGAAGGGACACAATGAGCAAATGGAAGTATAAAGACAAAGATGGAGGAAATACGCAGACAGAGAGAGAGAGAGAAAAAAGACTGAGACGGACGGTTGATTTGGGAGCAGAATATGTATGAAAAATCTATAAATGTTACACTAAAGGACATACGGACAGACCAGCAGTCGGTCAGCACGTAAACTGAAACCAGATTTACTTTTCACAACTTGTGCTTTCCATTCAACATCATCTCCTTCTTTTTTTTTCTCGTTCACACATTTGTTCCTCTCCCCCGCTTCTCACTATTTATGTGAAATCTACTAAAACGTTTGAGCTACCTCACTGTAAAAATGTATTTTATAGAAATTGTTCTGGGCAAGAGAGGAATAAAAAGAGAGAAATTCCAGTGATATAATTATAAATCTCCTGATTTTACTGCAAGTGAACAGCAGATATCCAGATATATGATTCTCTGTGGGAGCAGTTTTATTTGATCTGGGTGTTTATGATAGATGAAAATGAAACCTCTCTAAAAGAAATTCCTCATGAGACTTATTGTCTGAATATTTACTTACTCTATTGCTATAATACATTTTCAAGAGCAACCGATCCTGCACAGACACTGGATGTAATTATAGTAATATATTTTCCTTTGATTTAAAATATGATCTTCATCTGATCTCCATAATATATATATTGCAATATTGCATAAATATAATAAACATCTCAAGTTGACTCTGAATGCAATAGAGGTAGTGTTTACCAAGCAATCCTAGATGCTTGTGTTTTTTGGTAACTTGGATTTATTTAATTTCATAAGTTAATTGTAACTCATTAGAACTTATGCAAAGTGTCTCCCTAAGGTATTGTTGTCAGAGAGAAGCTGACTTCTGTGGTCCACACAGCAGTATTCAAAATGAATCACCTTAATTGGACCTGTGTACCTCCTAAAAGAGCCGACATTAAGCAGGGCATTTCAAGATCTACAAAAAAGCATGTTACCTTTAAAAAAAAAAGTATATTATTGTATACTTTATTCAATAATATTATTTTAAGACATCACGACCAAAATAAATGACAGATAGAGGAAGTAAATTACATTTCACATGTACATAAGATTTAAAGATATTTGGAAAATTCAATAAAAAGAAAAAACGAGAACAATGTTTCCTTATTTGGCTGTGTGTGTGTGTGTGTGTGTGTGTGTGTGTGTGTGTGTGTGTGTGTGTGTGTGTGTGTGTGTGTGTGTGTGTGTGTGTGTGTGTGTGTGGGGGGGGCTTGCGTGCGTGCGTGCGTGTGTGTGTGTGTGTGTGTGTGTGTGTGAGTGAGAGTGAGAGAGAGAGAGTGTGTGTGTGTGTGTGTGTGTGTGTGTGTGTGTGTGTGTGTGTGTGTGTGTGTGTGTGTGTGTGTGTGTGTGTGTGTGTGTGTGTGTGTGTGTGTGTGTGTGTGTGTGTGTGTGTGTGAGAGAGAGAGAGAGAGAGTGTGTGTGTGTGTGTGTGTGTGTGTGTGTGTGTGTGTGTGTGTGTGTGTGTGTGTGTGTGTGTGTGTGTGTGTGTGTGTGTGTGTGTCTGTGTGTGTCTGTGTGCGTGCTTGCGTGCGTGCGTGCGTGTGTGTGTGTGTGTGTGTGTGTGTGTGTGTGTGTGAGAGAGAGAGAGAGAGAGATAGGGAGAGATAGAGAGGGATAAAAAGTCGTATACAGAGATTTTAAAGAAAATGTGTTTCTATTCATTCTAATCCTATGGCTGCTCTGCTGTTTCTCTCTCAGGATACACATATTTTTTATCGTCACTCTGCTGCCCTTCTACGAGTAATGAGAGACATGTTTTACGGAGCACTTTTGTCTTGAAAACAGATAAGATTGTTTTATCTCATTCAGCAATAAATAGTAACTTAACAATTATTTAATTAAATGTAATTGAAATGTTCTGTTTTCTTTTGCATACATTTGAATTCTCCAAAAAACACAATTGAATGAGACCAAGTATGCAACACTGTTCACATAACACATCAAATACAACTTTTGAATCATACTTTACATTTGACATTGGGGATATGCTAATAACACCTTTTGTTATTTTGCAGCCAATAAGGGAATTTAATCATGCAGAATACTTTGGTTGCCACTGTAATTCATTAATGTCTCCAACTACATTATAAATTGATGAGCATCAATTGAAAAATTTGCACATTTCAATATTAACAAACACAAACAAACAGACTGTGTTGTTGGATGAGGAATTGCTTCAATGGTTTTGTGATTTGTATAGTCACGACAATCGTCAAATTATAATAATCGTTTTATTTCTACATTTTAAATTAATATGTCATAAGTCACATAGTGATACAATTGTCTTTTTACATTTATGTTTTTTAAAGTCTAAATAAAATAACCAATTACAGATATTATAATACAGAGTTCAACTCATGTTGTTTTGGGTCTACACTGACTATTAATTCATATTACTGTAATTTGATTAATCACTGTACTGTCATCTGGCACAATCTCTCCTATGAATTTCTGTATATAAATGTAAAGATATCAAATATTATTAGAATTATAATCATATTTTCAGCAATTGGTCTCCACACAACAGGAGCTGCATTTTCTTGCAGTAAAGTAATATGCACATGCAGTATTTGGCCTATAATTCAGGACTTGAATGACTGTTACAGTGTGCGGTGAGGCCTTTGGGTGTGCCTTCGCCTGGCACAGGTTTATACTCAACTGTAGCTCTTTGTCCGGCTCCTTTAAGACGGTGGAACATCAGACTATAAACATGTTTGCTTGCTGAGGCAGTGTCTTCCAAATCTTTGAATCTTTAATTGACTTTTGTTCAGGACAATGGCGCATCGATACAGGGCTGGTAACATGCCAGTGGGGCAAAACAAGAAAATCAACCCAACATAACAAATACGATTTGTTTAAAGTTCTGTGTGCACATAAAAGGATTTTATTTCTATCATAAGTTTAATATCATAAAGTTTACTTTCTTGTCCACAGGGAGCCCCTCATCAAACCTGTCTCCGTTATACCAATGAAACTCACACCTAATAACTGAATGAAATGTAGAGCTCAGTTTGTGACATACTGTATAGGTAAAATATGCATGTACTGTAAATGTGATATTTGCATTTATATACATGGCATAAATCAAAGTCGGGCAAAGTGCAGGACAATTAGAGCAGGTATAAAATGATGAAGTTGTCTGACCAACACTCAAAAGTATTGCTGAGAAACTCCAGAATAAATGGTTTGTCTGTGACAATAAAATATAGGTGGACATTTTGTGATGAGGAAAGATGCTTTTAACTAAATATCTGATGTAGTGAGCGTAGTGGGGGAATTGTAAAACAACGGGGGCTATCTCTTGAGAGTCATACACTTATACGAGTGGTCATAATGACAAGGGCCATTTTATGAGATGCTCCCAATTGTGCAAAATGTATTCCTTGAAAATATTATCTTATTCCAAAACCACGTTACCATACAGATAGTAGTTTCATGAACAACAAGAACAACTAAACCAAGACCTCAGCATTGGTTCCTTAAGTCTTGAAAGGTCACTGTAAACGGTTGTTAATAGTTTTTAGACAGTTACATTGCGGCCACTTCCCTCAAAGTAGCAATTAACAACCTTTTACAGCCACCTTTTATGTCTGCATGGGTTTGAATGTGTAATACTCAGGAGGAGATTTTAGGTGGAGTATCCCTTTAATGGGCTTGTTAACGCTGGAGGGGCCACTCCTGTACTGCGCCTTCCTTTATTGTAGTTGGCCACTTTCTAAGAGAACAAAAAATGAGTCAGCTCACGATAATGTTTTAATGGAGTGGTAGTTTTGGGCGTGATACTAAACAAGAGAAAGATAACACACCTTATCCACAAAAGCATATCATCTAAGCCAGTTTGTGTATCTTCATCTCCAGAGCACAGAGGCAACAATGGACTTGTTTGTTGTGTAATTTGCTGCATGTGAAAGATGTAATTAAAATCCTTAGCTGATACCAATACCATCAAATACTGTGTGAACATACACTGCAGTAAGTCTAATACAATTACAATAAAAACAGAGAACGAAAGAAATATGTACCATTTAATTTGTAGTTATTGTTAAGATTAGTCAATATAGAATTACGAATGTCATTTATTTTCTGTGGTCAAAACAACACATTACCACGTGACCAGAGGCAGGTCTGAATGTTAAGCTGTTGTCCGGAATCCTGTCCCGAAAATTACACTAAGCCTGAGATTTGATCAATTATAGCATTATTAAACATTTAATTGTGATAACTGAAATAAAATATTTTGGTGAATAAACATAGAAAATCCTGCAAACGCTGGGCCGCAAATGAAACAACTGTACAGATCGGCAACATCACGTTATTTAATTAAAACCTTTACACCTTTAACTGAAACCATCCATCGCTGACACGTAGCCCGGTGTCTGGTACAGATTAAAGTGAAGGGAAATACACGTTGGTCTTTGCTGACATATCACATCCACACAGAGCATTGCACACTATTATTATTACTGCTGTTTGTTAACGTCTATAACTTACTGGAGGCT
Organism: Notothenia coriiceps; assembly: GCF_000735185.1. Classification (NCBI taxonomy): domain Eukaryota; kingdom Metazoa; phylum Chordata; class Actinopteri; order Perciformes; family Nototheniidae; genus Notothenia; species Notothenia coriiceps. The sequence continues at coordinate 21,670,383 of NW_011369945.1, forward strand.
AAACCAACCCCAAACTACCCTGTCCAAAACTACACCATTTCCCATCCGGCCACCCTATCGAAGAATAAAGCCCCTGTAAAGAAAGGCCTTAGAAAGACACTGGATGTAACATCTGTACCTTGGGTCTGATTTCCTATTTAACAGCCTCTCACACCACACAGTCCCTTGATAGAAGCCATATTGAGTGTGGGCAGGCTCATCATGCTAACCTCAGGGAGGACGCTCAGTTCCATCAGGGGATTGGTCTCACCATCAGCTGAATCATTTTGGAGCAGCAGGACCCCTTGCTGCACGGATGAATCAGCCCTGTCGGCCACTTCCATTTCCAGTGTTATGCTGACCTCAGGAAGACAATCCAAATGTTTTTCTTCTCCTCTCCTCTCCACTGGAGGATGGCTGAGCTGTGATGCTGTGAGAGGCTCTCAATGAGTGGTGATATTTATTTGCAGCACCTGCTTAAAAAGCACATAGTATGGTACAAAATAACACATTGTAACTGCCCTTAACTCCCTCTTTCAGAGTTTTGTTAAGGCTTTGTGTTTGTGTTTCCTGCACTGAAATGTGCATGTATGTGCAATGCATTGTGCATGAACACCTTATTAGGATGATGGCATTCAACATTATAGGAATTGTTCTGCATTACAGCAGCTATTTGATTTGTGGGTTGAAAACTCAATACAGGGCTGCACATCCAGCTAAGTATCACACTTACAGTATGACGCAACCGTCATTAAATTGGTCACTCTTTCTTTGCTATACAGAGCTCAGTTTGGAGTCCAAGCCCAATGACTGCACCCGAGACACTGACACAATTACATTGAATTACATTGTAAAATATCAAACATTATGTCGGTTTGTTTCTATGCTAATTCATTTATTTGGTAAAGTATTAAACATTCCTGTGCATGTACATAATGAGAGTTAAATAGTTCCCCCTGTACCATTAAATGTGCATCTGTAATAGTATCCTTAAACCAGAATGAAATAGACCACTTTGCCAATACCCAACATGAGATTCAATGCCAATCTTTTTCGAAATTACTTACACTACTACACTACTTATTTCATTGACAGCATATTCAAGTTTACACTTACAACAAATAAAGTCTCAGTAAATTGGAAAGTAAGGGTGTAAGGGTGTGGAGTTAAGGATGTAGTGCGTCAAATAACATGTTTTGTTTCATTTTAATTTTCTAAATGTTTTCCCACCTCAGTACCCGTCATATCTCTCTTGTTGAACAGGGTTAAACAGGTTAAAAGGGCTATGCATAATTTTCCAGTAAAAATGTATTACTTTCATACTCAATGAGCTAATACTGGAGATATTGAAAGCCTACTGTCTGTCTCAACGTCATGGAGAACATCCACATCCCCCTCCTGTTCAATCACTGGCTTCATCCACCTCATAGTATGTTTCTAATAGAAAATATGTTTTGTAAGACCCCTTAGTTGTTATCCTCCATATCTTCCTGACTGTATTGCAAATTCAGCTGCAATGCCAAAGCTCTTTTCCTTGACATGTTTTCATCTAGGCTTTTTTCGAACCCTGCAGGGGTACAAAACAAACCAAAAGAAAGACCTTAGACACATAATGCCTCCATTTTCTGTGGTGATAATGCACAATTCCCTCGAAATTGTAACCATGGGTTTTTGGCTCATTCCTTCCATTGATCGTGATGGTTGTGGTCGTGATGCTGGCAACAATGTCTTAGCTGCACCACCACAGGGAATAGTCATCCTTTTCTCAGCCTAAACTCTTTGGCTTGTGTGTCCAACTCAGCTTGCAGATAAAGCACTTGGCAAGAATTGAACATGAAAGTGAATCCTGCCTCTGGAAGGCTTAGTAAAGGGTTGCAGTCTGGGTGATAGTTGTTTAGCTGGCCTTTCCAATCCCTTTATTTCTCTCTGCAATCAAATAACTTCTGATGAATACAATGAAGTGTCACTTAACAATTGTGTTGATTGATATTGTAATGATTATGGCATTTATTTAATCAAGGAATATTGTAACTGTGTAAAACGATTTATCAATGCTTCAATCAAATCAAATCAAATCAAGTTTTATTTATATAGCACATTTATAAACGATTTTTGGTCGAGACAAAGTGCTATGCATATAATAAAAATAGCATACAGTAGACACACTTTACAGCTAATACAACAGATTGTTCAGAATATCAGTATGAGAAAAACGACACCCTCTATCCTTATGGATCCTCAATACTTTTGCTGTAGCAATGTAAATTCCGCCTCTGTTAGTTTGAATAAAATTATTCTGGTTCTGATTCCAAATCCTGTATTAGAGCCTATCTCCGGGTAATGCTAAAAGGGATTACCCAATTCGGTGCATGTGCTTCCTATGCACTGAACAATAGGCCATTTGATACCAAAAGTCCCTCTGCAGCCTCTGTTCTTGCATTAACCCTAAAGTCTGCTTCACACTGGACAAGGAGGTGTCATGCTATGTCAGTCATAAGATAAGATAAGGTGAGATGAGATAAGATAAGAAGTACTTTATTGATCCCAATTTGGGAAATGTTTGCGTTCAATCATCGAGAGAGCTCTGGTCTGGCTGTTCACACCATAACATTTATCAGATCATTTCAATCATATATATGTTATCAGTATATAGTATTATATATATTGAGTGTTGTCTTGCCTTTTTTGCTTTCGGCAAAAGTAGAACAAATACCAGACATGGCCAACGAAAGGACACGGGCAGCGGTCCTTAGAAAATCACTGCACTTCTGCTTACAGTGAGACCACGGGGTCACTTTGCCCGAGACAGAGTGCAGCCAATCTCCTTTGACCTTGGTCTTCTAAACGCAGACAGTACAGCTTTATCAGCTGCCATCCCAGCAGACAGCAATGGACATATTGCTCTGAAAGAGACAGAGGTATTCAATTATAAATCCCATTGGTGTATTCCTTAAACATCTACTAAAATGTTGCCCCGCCATTTTCCAGATAGTTAAATATTCATATCATCGTTATTGCATTCTTGAAGTTAAAGTGGATGTTAAGCCATTAGGGATGTAAGGTTCATAGTGAGTGATAAAAATAATATTACATTACCTTGGCTAGCAGAGGTATGAGTCTGTTATATGATTACAAAAATAAAATCTAATGTGGATTAAGTAGGGTGTGTCCTGGTGAGTCAGCGTAAGGTACTGAACACGTGAAGGAAATGTCCAAATTTGAGCCCAAACCGACTACTTTAGTATTTTCAGTCTTCCTGACGCTGGATACCTCCACATGACTAATAAAATCAATATGCCCAATCATAGTTAAAACAAAAATGAAAGAAGATGTTTAGACAAAAACACAGGCATAAAAAAGTGGTTGAAGGAACCTCTTTGTTTAGGTAAGCGCCCGTCTACAGGACAGGCGTCTGCCAGCGAGCCACACTGACCAACTGGAAAAAATCAGCAAGCTGCCTCCAGACAAACTGGTGTGGAAAGAGAAAAAAAAAGTTACAGAATGTTAGAAACTAAACGCAGCATGATAGACAGTCAGACAGTCAGAAACACTGATCTAGAAAACAAACACTGAAGCACTAAAACCAAAAAGCCTAATTTATTACATATTAAATGTATTAAATGCTTGAGAGGGGTTTATTATTTAAAATAGAGAAGGTCATACCAGGTCATTAAACACCTATTATTAACAGTTTCAGTCTGTCTGTCAGTCAGTCAAGCTTTGTGTCTATGCCCTCCATTTAAATGATGGAGAATCAAAGAAAAGATATAAAGGGACATTAAGCATTACATTTCAAAGGACGGTCACACTGGGCCATTAAACACAGGGGAACAAACTTGAAGTCTGTCCCAGTGTCAGTGTAGTTGTATTTGAGTTTTACTGGTCTTCTGTGGACACTGGACAGGATCATAATTTTACAAATTCTAACAGAAAAACATGGTATGACTTTGATATTTTACTGTCTTTCATATTTTATGAAACTGACTGGGCAGTCTGGACTTCCAGCAGATTTGATAGGTAAGATAAAAGCAGAATGTATAGGTAAAGAGTCTGCACTAGATTCTTCTTAAAATATTGTGTTTTTCAGATTATTGAATAACTTCAATCAACAAAGAGACTTTCGCATACTTCTTGTATTTTGTACATCTAGGTTGTTTTTGTAAAAACTGTTTCAAGTCATTACTCAGTTTAGGGGTTTGTGTACAAACTGGAGAAACATAGAGTATTTATTGCTTACGAAATAACGAAAGGCAATTCTCTATACTGCATGTGCTGACTCAAAAGCTCTTCTCACAGGGATTATGCATATTGCTGATTACTGGGATATGCTTTGCTGTTGTGTACACACTTATTCATCGTCCTCTTTGTACTCCCTGATTGAGATCAGCTACCTCCAATGCTTGGCAATAAAGATGAAAACTGCATTGATCTATCGCTGCAAAGGACTCCAAAGCAGAGTCAAAGGATTTCCTTTCATGTGCAAAATATACTGAGTATATTTTGCATGGCTGCTGTGAATGCTGAATATCATTGTGCTACATCAATGAGAGATTGTATCCATTTCCTTCTCAGACTTTTAGTTCATGTGATCTTGTGTCAAGCTTGAACATGTTCATCTTCACCTTACAGCCCTAGATTAGTTACATCACTAGTGTAGTATGATTATTCATTTAATTTACCTTTATTCCATTTGCAATATTGTGTTTGTTTTACTTTTGAAGGAAATGCTTGATTATGCAACAGTAAAAATGTATTAGCCAATTATGACTCCAACTAGTTTATTACTGACACACAGACAGAAGCGGTCATAACAATATTTGAACAACAATTGAAACACAGTGGTTGCCGTGACAACACAAACATTTTGTCAGTGTAATCACAGCTATAGATGTTTCATCACAGGCAAGATTGCTTCACATATTGTATATTATGCTACATACTTCCTGTTATTGGGTGCAGGAAACAAAAGATGAATATTTTTGATACCAACAGGATATCATTAGTTGTAAATAGGAAGAGGAAACTATGGGACAGGGTTAAACAATCTCTTTCTTCAAGAAATGGACGAAGAAAATAATAGGGAAAGGCAAGAAAATGGAACATTTGAAACATAGATCAATGGGAGGTTTATGTGCAATACTTGCGGTAGGTGGCAGGTGTATTATTTCTTCAATGTGGCTTCCTCTCTGTGTTCTGTCCAAAGCCTTCACCACTCAGGAGGAGGTGGATCCAGCAGGGTGTATGCCTGGAGGCTGCACTATTGCCTTTAGCAAACATTTTTTACCTTCGGCTTTTGAAGGGAGAAGGATCGGTTTGGAGACTCACCCAACAGCCAGGTTTTCCAAGCTAACGAGGGCATTTTCATTATTGATGTCACACTTTATGTTTTCTTATTTATGGCACTCACCCTGAATGCAGAATACTTATTTTGTTCTATACTTACTATGCTGTTTGTCATTAAACTTGACATAATTCTTAAATGATTGCACACAGTTCATGTATAAACTTTGTACGTAATGTTAATAATGTAGTTATGTCTCTTTGCAGAACTTCAACACAAACATTATTCTAGATTCAGCCACTAGCCTTTAGTTTCTGGACAAGACTAATATTACATCTGGAATAATGTACGTTAAGGAAAATAAAAGTTAAGATCTATTTAGTAACATTTCAGCTGCCACTAGTAAAATTATCATTTTATAAAACCATGAATAATTATGATTTGATCATGCTCGCACAGTTTTATTTGCCCTCTGGTTAAATAGGTAGTGATAACAGATAAGAGTTACAAATGTATTAGCACCGCTGACCCTGTAGAGGAAATACCCCCTCCAATTTGTGTTAACACATTCAAACAAATCAAATTGTCAGAAGTTTTCATACTATGAGAGCGTAGCTTGAGTTTCAATGAGTTTTGAGGAAGTGAAAGATTCATTTACATTTTAAACATTTATAGAGGCTATAGTTAGATATTTACGAATGGTTTATTTTAAAGAGTTTATTAACTGACTTCAATTATACAAGTAAAACTATCCAAGAGCTTATTACAATAAGGTGTATAAAAACTGTCAATGCTTCATTAAATGTGTATTTAATTACTCACCTAAAGGGTGTTAGTATTATAAATACAGTCTGTAGTTTATTTGGTTTAGTTCTAACTCCATAAATATAATATTACAGTGTGTCACTTTAACGATGAGTGTTCTTGATTTTAGTGTAGAAGTTGAATTTGGTCTAATATAAACTCTGTAAATGTGTGCAACTGTGGTGTGTGTGTGACTGTGTGACATTAATCTTTTGATGTGGTTAAGTATGTGTAAATAAATGAGAATAAGGTGTGTGTGTGTGTCACTTGAAAAGACAATGTTTATGATATTCTATCAGTAGGTTATTTTGTTACATAGTTTAAAAAGTAATACAATACATGTCACTTTCATATTGAGTATTCAAGTGCGTAATTTATATGTTTTGGTATTATTAAGTGTGTAAATAAAATGTTAGTAAAGTGAGTCAGCATTCTTTATTTTGGATGAGTCATTGATTTTGTTTAATAACTTTTAAAAGAAGTAATACAGAGTATAACTTTAAGTGAGTGTTCTTGATTTGAGTGAGTAGCTAATGGACCTATGTTTTAGTATTAACTATTTAAAACAACATTGGAGTGTGCCAGCGTTTTTGCTTTTAGCCTAAGTTGATTTGGTTTAGATTTAAATGTGTAAATAAGTGAGATAACAGTGTGTGTCACTTTAAGAGTCAGTCTTCGGGTGGCTTCTTGATATTAATAGAGCTGCTGTGTCTTCCTCCTCTGACGTAATGCCTACAGCGTACAGAGAGACAGGCAGAGAGGTCCTGTCACAGCAAAGCGATAACACTAGTCTGAACAAAAAATAACAGATAACGAGCTGCTCTGCTTTGGTTTGCTGTGGCCAGCAAATCGTGGCTCTGCGCGGCTAAATAACATACTATAACATCGGAATATTGCACTACCAGAGCCAACCTCACTACTAAGCAGTCGGTATCAGCTTAGTTGAATGTGTTGCCGTGAAGCCTTAACTATCTCTCTTTCCCTCTCAGACCAAAGAAAAAAGAGAGAGCCAAGACACTGTCACCCCGTCCGACATCATCAACAAACAAAAAGCCCACAAAGAGACGAAGCAGCCAGCCAAGCAGCCAGCCACCATCTTAACAGGCTGCTGAAAGAGACACACACTGAGAGAAAAGAGGCTAATGCTTATTTTTGATCAACAGGTAAGCAGCACTAAAAGAAACACTACCAACACAAATGCACACCATGCACACAGCCCTCTCTACTAGTTGGTGCAGTGGCATTGTGAACGGCAACAAAAAAATGCATCGGCGATGCACGGTACGAGTTGTTGATGGCGAAATGCATGCTGTCGGACAAGTGGGAAGATGAAATGTGTTCGTTTTAAAAGGAAGCCGGGAAATCAATGGTGCTTTAGGAGACAACATATTGCTCTGTGGGTCGTTAGTAGTTTTACGACGGACAGCAGTCGGTTTGCGTCTTATGTAACTAACGGCCTGAGCAGCGTCGGTAAGGAAAGAGGGATCTGCTGAATGAGAGAGAGGAAAAGAGCAGCACCGCTTTGAATTCACATGGCAATTTACATTTAGGTTAGGACACCCAAACGCTACACAAATACAAATTGGGGGGCTACTGGGGACGGCTACTGCTTTGAGTTTGAAGCCAACACCAAGGAGTCGTGGAGTGACTTAGTCGCCTCAAGTAGGTTTGTGTTTTTCTAAGTTTTGTTTCTTGTTTTTGACATTTATTTACGCTAAGTGGCATCCCGACTTGAGTTGCTTCAAACCGGTAACTTGCATTGATTCTGTCCCTTCAAAGTAGCTCTCGTGTAACTTCTGTGTGTTACTTTTTGTTGTTTTCATTGATCACTTTTTCATTACTTTTGTGCCTGCAAACTTGATACTCAAGTTCAGATTTCTTGGTTCTCCTCTTATGACGCACGTCGTAGATAAAGAGTGAAAGAGGTTTATGCTGAAAGTTGAACGAGTTAGATGCTTGTAGTTTACTGGGTTAAAAGTGGAAAAGAAGTGACACTAGATCAAAGACATTGTGTTTGTCAAGTGGTTTACAGCCGGTATGGCGCTGTTTTTGCACCTCTTTCATTGTTAGGAAGTCCGAGAGCGCATGGTGGATGTGGATTGTCGTAAAACATCCCCAAACATCCTCTCTTATCAACTTTAGTACTTATTAGCTGATATATCACGCATTTATTTATTTGTTGTCTAACTTTTCATGGGTGATGCCGGGAAGCCTGAGTTGCATTTCCACTCAACTTTGTAAAAGTCCCCCCCCCCTGTTGTAAGAAACTGTGATGTTCCTTTGAGATAAGGGAGCTGGGTAGGCATGACAACTCTGTGGGGAGAGCAGAGTATGTGAAGCCAGTACAATGAGGCACACACTGCAAGGAAGCTTTTTACATAGTCCTTCACAGTTCTCCAATTCTGGCCCCTAAAGAACTGCTTGTGTGTGGACCGACTTTTATTCAACAGATAACCTTAGTATTTTTTTTTTTTTAAAGCAGAGCAGGCATGTGGGACTTTACTCTGACCCCACACTTGTTTTACTGTTGTTTGAGAAGCTGAAAGTTTGTATATTATAAAGTGATTTAATTAGTTAATGTGTTGAGTGGATACACATGTAAAGTTGCAGAACTTTTGCTGGCTTTTTTCCTATAGTACTTTAAAATAAGAAGCATGTATCTTCATCTTAACCTTCACGGTATTTCAATGTCAAGCAGATGTTTAGATAAAATGCTATACTGACTTTTAAAAAGTAAAGACTAAGTTTGACTTTCGTGATCTTAAATACTCACAACGTTTTGGTATGCAATATTGTCTATTACATTTAAAAGATATTCTCTGACAACTTTTGAAAGTGTTGTTCTCGGACACAGTAAAGCTTAGACATACATTGTTAAAACTGTAGAGTTACTTGAGGAAAAATACTAATGAACAAAAGTAATGAATGTACTTTTAAAGTTGTAGTTTGTTTTGCAATTTCCGAAGCAACATACTAAGACAAATCAAAGTCTGAGACTATAAAAGCTGAGTAATTGCTCTTTTTGAGCACTTCACTTTTACATTCAGCAGTGTATGCCAAACATATTTTCTTTTTAACATGTAGCATTATGACATGTTTGTGTTTTTCTTTTATTACTTTTTACTAAACAAAAGTCACAGAATTGTTTTCAAAGTTGAGTCAAAGTTTAACAGTACAAGCTCTTAATATTACTGTCCCACGTAAAGTTCAGTAAATGTCATTTCATTTAATACAGCTCCATGCGTAACCTTTTAAAACAAATTCCTACAAATGTAATAACGTTTTTCTGTATGCCTTTTGCTTTTTTAATTGACATGGATTTGATTTATTAGTTGGCAATGGCAACACAAAGTAAATCAGGATCAAGGGCTTTGACAGAAATGAACTTTTAATATATTTGGGACTATTTTTCAGACTTTTCTTTGCTGTCCTGTCTTGTCCATTTTGCCCGTTTATATTTTTCCCTTGGATAAACCAGCCTTGTGTATGGTTGCTCTTAACATTGACAAGTCGCATGTTCAGTTCATTCAGTCTTTTATGCGCAGACATGTATGTATTATGTGCCATTGTTAAACTTTTACAAACATTTAACATGTTTTTTCTCAGTAAAAATCTGATCTATCCATGTATCAATCTATCTCTATTACTTTAAAGTTTTTTACTCTTTCCAGACACTGGATATTATTGTAACGTACGTACGGCCTTGTTCGTAGCTGCTATTAAACGTCAAAACAGTTGACGACTTCCTAAAGAGAACCTCTGCTTGTAAAACTCTTTCCCGTATGTGTGTGTGAGACCGAGTGTGGGAGAGCGCAGCACTTTTTCGTGTGTGTCTGTATGGGTGTATGTGCCGAGGAGACAGCCATGGCTTACTCATATGGCTGCAATATGTGAAGTCTCTGCGGTGGAACTGGGAAGAGAGAAAGTTTTGAGAGAGGGAGAACACATGGAGCGAGGGAAGTCAGAAATGTCCTGTTCAACTAGCTGGAATGTATCTCCTGTGTTTTATTGATGGTTTGATGTTCTGTAAGACATGAGGAACAACTGTAGTGATTTTGTGGGCTGCCATGCATTTTGTCTTTGGTCGTTTCACAGCAGTACTGTGTACATGCGAGAACGGTCGGTTTGAGAGTGTAAAAAGACGCTTTAACTAAGTCCAAACGGCTTTTCTTTGGGAGAATTGAAAGGATTTCATTGGTGGACGCGAGGCTGTTTTAACTACATCAAAAGTATCGTGGTCATAAAAGAGTTTGGAAAGAAAGAGACAAGTTTGTTTCATTCAAACTACATCTTGCTTTTTGTTTTATATACCTTTTGGAAAGATGGTAAATTAGTATCTCTTTAAGAAAAAGTTATCTGTAGTTATTTTATACTTTTATACACATTGAAACCATAAACATGGGAGCCAGAGTGTTTCTATGTAAAGATAGGAAATCAGACAAACTATTGCAAATACTGGGTCACCTTCAGAAGTTGTAGAAACCTTGAATGAACTGAATATTACAAAATACAATAACCTCACTAACACTACATACAAACCGATTTTTCAACTTTAAAAAAGTTAACAGTACTGATAAAAGTTTGTTCAACTTATGCCCAACTTTTATGGTGCCTCCTTTACATGATACTGTAAGAGTTTTGGGTTAGGTTAGGTATTTTTTTATGCCTGATGAAATGTGTCTTTATTAAGGAGACATTTAAGGAGAATGAATTCCTGCTAAACCTCCGTCCCTTGGTCGCTGCTGTCTCCTTTAAGTCGGGACTGATGCGTGTTCTCACTCAAAACGCTGTGTCCTGCTTCAGCTTGTTTTAATACTCATAACTTTCATCGTGGCTTACTATTGCTGGTTCTGTAAACTGTGATGGCCTTTTATCATGCTAGCAAGTAATCCTTTGAACAGACCAAACCCTACCGTTTTGAGTATGTGAAAGTAAAAAAGGGTTTGTCTCTCTTGCTTGAGGAGATACCAGAAATTAAATGTAGGTAAATATTTAGGAATTCTAGAAGTTAACTGCTAGATGTGACTGAAGTGGCGCCAGTAGAAGTTGTTTAAAACTTTGATTTTACCGTTTTATTTAAGTTTTACCTCTGGCTTTTTTCTTATTGTGTATTTTGATTTGTCAGAAGATTGTTTAAAAAGCTTTGCTCAAATTATATAGCACAAGTGTTTCCAGCTGACATCACCTAACATTTCCATTCCTCGCTATAAAGCTCATGTCAGTATAAAATCTGTGCTTTTCACAATAAAGCAGATCCTCTTTTTAAACCCAAGTAATTCAGAAGGCACAGGATGTTTTTTCTTTGAAGTTTTTAAACGTTTTTTTCATTATTTGCATTCACAACTCCCCTTTATTTCAAATTTCTGCACCCATTTATTTATGAACATGGACTGTCTTAACTTACTGTTTCCAATAAGCAGAAAACCGATAGCATCTATTAGAGCAATCAGCCATTATTCATCTCAACCCTGCCTGCATTTCATATAAAGGAACACATCCATTTGTCACGGATAGTTTATTTAAAGAAAAAAAAGAACTTTTTGCAAAGCTTCTGGCTCATAGCTCAGCAGCTCGCACTTATAGTGTTTTTTATTTCTCTCGTATCTCAAGGACACACTTATTTTGAACTTATTTGACTGTCTGGGCACATTGTTCTGTTTCTTTTATTGCTTTCTTCTAGATACTTGTAACGTGGGGGATGCAGGGATTGAAGCGTATTCTCTTGTTGCAGTTACTGGAAGTCACTCTGGAAAAAAGATTGTCTGCTAAATGCCCCAAATGTCATCCCCACTCTGTCTGTGGTTAATGCAGCCTTGTTTAGGCTTGAGTTAGTCTCTAATGTCTTTGGTCTTATTTTAGACTTTTAAGTCTGTCTTTTAGACGGCCTGCTTCAGATAACGAGCACATGGTCTTGGTTTAGGGTGAAATGATTCTCTTTCACCCCCCACCCCCCATTTTGTAGTTTTTTTTTTAAAACAGACAAATCCTAAATATGGTACGATTTTTCATCCAAGTGAGTAAATAATCCTTCTGTCACGATACAGTGGAGGCTGATAAAGTGGTGGTTTAGCAGATTAAGGCAAGAGTAGAAGGTGATGAGACTATGTTACCCAAAGGTTGTTCAAACCACACAACCCCTCCTTGCACATTGTAACCTACTCTACGAGGATTAGTTCAATTGTATTTTGTGGTATGAGAACATCTTGTAAACCTTTCTTTACAACACATCTTTGCCTCCTGAGATAGTTATTGAAAACTCAGTTGTGTGAGAAACCTGCTGGCTTTTTATGAGTTGCGAGTTCTGACTGCTTTGACTCAGCAGTGTACTCGGCACTCTCATGCTTCCTGTGCACCCACACGTTCATTTATCAATCACTGTTCATATGAGTTTTGACCTTATGTAAGACACAGTGGGTGATTTGTTTCATGGCTGTGTTCAATTAACTTTGAAATAAATCAAGATTTAATTGAAAATGAATCAAAGCTCATTTGCTCAACTGGAGCAAATCAACTGAAGTTTCCAATAAGTAATATGTTCTTGTGTGGTTTTTGTTTATTTTCACATTCACTAAAGAGCTGTAGTTTCTGTCTATGATCCATATGTTGGACACATTTGTGCTTTAATCATAAAGCTATAAGCTACACGTTTTCCACAAGTCTTAAACGCTGTGTGCATTTATGTTTCTGCACTTCTGCATTGTCCACCTTTCTCAAAGCTACATTGTTTGCGGGGTTTGGAAAAGAAAAAGAGTAAAAAAAAGAGCTCAGATGTTAATGACTGAATGGCATTAGGAGAACAAAATGTAGCATTCCTATAAACGCTGACTGTATTAAAACAGATTCCACCGAGTTTGTTTGCTTCTGGAAGTCTGGTCAGATTTTATGTGAATAAAACAGACCGGCATGTGTTTTAAATATTGATGTCACAGAGATCTTAATAAGAAACGCTTGGAGGCCCTGAGGTATTTGCATTAGCTCCCCATTAAAAGATGGTGAATATTTTTTTTATCGAGACTTTGTAAATATAGTACGTCAGCCTATTTACACACGGAGGCTGCATTAAAACTTAAAAGCACGTTTGATTTGTGTTGTACATTGGCATTGTAGCTTGTTGTGGTAATAGTCAATAAAACCTTCGTCTTAATAGTTTAATATTTGAAATTGGAGCTCCACGTTAAAAGGTTATGTCAAATAACAATAACTTGGGAGCATAAATATTGAGCCAAAACCTGCAGCAAAAATCATTAAAGGGGAATCAATTTCACAATTAGAGTGAATTATTGTGGAATTGCCCTTTTACATTTTTTAATCCTTGCATAATTCATTTGAATGAGATCCAATACGGCTGTTTCTCATAGATACAGTATCTAATGAGTCTGTAGTTTGTCACAACAGGTCCGCGTAGTTTCATTTATGATTTCATTTTCTTGACATTTGTGGTTATGTTGTGTCATTTACACTCCTACGTCAGTATATACGGGTAGCCACAATTATTCTTAGCCTTATTTGCTTGGGTGTCTGCTCTCTTTTACAATAATTGAGTGGTGTCGGAAAACAGAAAAGGATATTCATGCTTGTATTGCTACGTACGTTTAGAAAAATCAAACTCGTCTTGAAAAGATCACAGTAAACATGCAGCTTGAATCTGGTTTTCCCTGAGATCATTTTGTCTTTATGCCAGTCTTTATCTGATTATGTAAAGCTTTGCCTGTTGTCTATAACTACAGGGACACCAACAGTGAAATCTAAAAGTCTATCTATTTCAGGGTATTATCCCATAAGTACTTATTACAATCTTTATCACATATTTTATATTGAAAAGGTTAGCAGTTTTGAACATCTGAAAGTAAAAAGTATGTAAAAATACATTTCGCATGCAATTTCAAGTGATTAAAAAAAGAAAAGAAAAAAAGAACAATATTTAAAAGTAACGTTGGTTTTCTTCAGAACATAAATTATGGGTTTAGATAATGGCAAATATCATATATATGCATTCAAAAGCAAGTGATAAGACGGGACAATGAGGTAATAAGAAAAGAGATTATACAGACGGTGAGTGTGACATGCTCTAAAAGCTGTGAAAACGCATGTAATCCCGAGGTGTTATGAGTACATTTGTGTACTTTGCTCAAGTGTTCCCGTGAACCCGGCTCCATCTGTAAATTCTTCCACTTTTCGCCCAACAGACAGACAGTGAAAATTATCTGTGGAAAATGTGACAGTGGCATGAATTTGAATGTGATTTATGTTGTAAGCTTCTTTGTGTTGAAGCTGAAAAGGCTGTGCAACCCACAGATGGGGAGAGTACTGAACCATTTGCCTCAAGTACTGTATGCTTAATTCAGCGAGACTTTTCTCAAGTAGAAGTGTTTTGTTTTTTTATCGCTGAAGCCACCCGGGTAAAAGTTGTCTCGATAAAAGTAAATGCACGGTAGATTGATTCTGGATGAAAGAATATCATTTGATTGTATGCATAGCAAACTGCCTACAGTTAAAACGACAAATCCACCTGTTGTTTTTAGTCAACATGTTATGAAAATGTATGAGAGATGAAGGACAGGGGAACAGTATTTTATGTCCCCTTTTCTTGAGTTGCCATCAAGCCTTATCTGAGTTTTTTGTCACATGTGATTTCAAGCCTCTGTAGTTCATTATCATGGCACCCCTTCCTTCCTGCTGCATATCAGAAATGAATCAGTAATGCCTACTTTCACATGTTTATCGTGCAGTGGTGGAGAGCATTCGTCTCCACTCAGCTCAGCATTGTTGATAGATGCCTATCAGTTATTGTAAAAGCCTATCCGCACTTATCTCCTTCTCTTGAGGTCAAATCTGTTTTAGTCACTGCGAGGGTATGATTGAACTGGTTGTTTTCTGTACTGGGGGTTAACTGTCTTTTTTCTATCAACAGTCAAACCAAGACTGCACACAAACACACATGCAGTTGGATTTGTTAGCTGAGAAATGTGTTGCTTTCTCTCTGTTTCCCTTTCTCTGTTTCATTATCTCTAAATCTCTGCTTCTCTATACTGTAACACCAGAAAGGAGCATGTTAGTCACTTGTGCTTCATCTTACCATAACCCTTCTCAAAATACTTAATCAACTTTCTCAAAGAATGCAATTTAAAGTTCCACTTTAGGTGTAAATACACTGACATTTGTTTGCTAGTGTGACGCAGTTACAACAATATTTAACCCAAGATTTGATGGCAGTTTTTTCAGTGGCATGACATGCCTTTTTCCTCTGTCCTGATACGCTATCTGCTCTCATGTACATGTGGAACACAATTATGACTGTTCACAATATATGTATATGTGTATCAGCCTGTGTGAAATATGAAGCGATTTGTTTCATTTCTGAAGTTGTACATATGGCCTAACTAAGTACCTGCTATGGGGACTCGTTTTTACCGCTTTTAAAACATTCAGACTCTCTCTCTCTCTGACTTTCTCTCTCTGTGTGCACACACACACACACACCGTCACATGCATACACACATACACATACAGCCCCATTAGTATTGTAGTCTGGGCTCTGGCTAAAACATCTGGTGGCTGAGTAACTTTTCAAAGTGGTCTTTGTCCTCGCTCTTTGTGCAGGCATGCATGTGTCTGTCAGTGTGAGTAGTTGTGTGTGTGTGTGTGTGTGTGATAAGGGGCAGACTTTTTATGGCGTCCCGTCAAATTAAAACTATGATTTAAACAACTAACATGTACGCTTTTTTTTTCATTAAAGCCACACCAGTCTCTGCAGAGTTGTTGCACGTGCTCCTGGCTGTGTGGACTGTAGAAAAAAACATTAGGCATGGATCTCGTACCTGTAATGTCTGAAGTCCCCGTCTGGCCTGTAATTGTATTCATGTAACCCAGGCTGGACGCTCCATGGCAGAGAGACCGGGGGGGGGGAAGAAAGCACAGGGAGACATGACACCCTTAGCTTGACATTTCAACCTAAATCTGAAAGAACCAGTGAAATGTGGTTAGATTCAGCAAAGTGTCTCACCTGTTCTCCGCAGGATGGAGGCTCGGTTATTTTAATCCTGTTGAATAATCTGCAGTAGCAGCTTTGGGTTTTAGAGGGTACAGCCGTTCTGACAGTTTGAGATGATGCCTGCAGGGCTTTGCTTCAAACAACATCAACTGTGAGACGGGCAGGGACTCATCTTCTCTTACAGTATTTAAGATTGCTCTATCAACATGTTTAAAAGTGGAGCATCTTTTCTTGGTACAACACTTTTTTGATCATATCATATATAATGGAGATGAACTGAAATGGTAGACTTTAGGTCTGGTCGTTTTTGTTCTTCCATTAATGTATTGGCACTTTATCTACAGTGTGATCCCATGATAGGGTCCTTTTGTAGGCTTTGCCACAGTATTGACTTGTTTTCAATAGAGATCAATTCATAGGAGAGAGAGAGTCTTTCAGAGAGTCATAATTGTGGCTTTGTAAACGTTTCAAGTATTTGGCTTGATAGCAACAATGAAAATGTGGTGAAACTGAGTTTTTTGCATGAGTTTAAGGATAACAAATCTGAACCAGATCCCTTTTTTAAATGCTAAGTATGGTCAATTGTCATCCAAGCTTTTGGGTTCCTTCTAGCATTTAAAGACTGCTAAGCTAAATGAAATGTGTTACCATCAGTATATTCTTTTTTGTGGATAGATAATAACTTGATGGTCAGCATGTTTTTTAAGGAAATCTCTCTGAAAGGGGAAGTGTTCTGTTGGTATTTTAACAACAGACTGTTCAATTGTCAGCACTCCCTTTAACTGATCTGATAAGTGATATTTTTTTTCACGGTCAGCATGTTCTTTTGGCCTAAAAAAAAAAGTAAAAAAAGTCTACTTGCTGAGAAATGTGTGCGTGTGTGTGTGCATGTGTGACCGTGTGGTTTGAAGTGTCTACTGTGTGTGTGATCAAGTGGATGCATGGATAGATGGATGATGGAGGGAGGGAGGTGGTTCTTTTTTGAAATGGAAATTAAGGGGGCGCACATCTGGGGGTCTTTCAGACTTTTGTGGGGGGAAGAGGAGAAGGTGGGTGTCAGAGGCCCACAGTCAGAAGTGTGTGTGTGTGTGTGTGTGTGGGTGAAGAGGTAGGGGGTTGGGGGTTAAAGTAGAATAGATGAAAAAGTGGGAAGAGGGAAAGGGTAGTTTTTCATTTCTGGGGAGGTAGGAGGCAGGAGATAAGGGAGAAAGAGAAGTGTCTTTGGTCAGTGTTGGCCTGTGGAGTGAGACAGGGATGGATGGATAGATTAATGGATTGAGGGAGGGAACAAGGAAGTGACACAGTAGGAAAGGAAAGTTAGAATAAACAAAGCTGTGATAGGAAGAGTAATGCTTAGGTGGAAATGGAGTAAAGAAGGATGTACGCAAGGATAGACGAGGAACTCATTTGCATAGCCACAGCAGTGGGTGGAAGGAGGAAAAGGGGGAGAGAAAAGGGGGCAAAAGATCACTTGCTATAGTCGAAAAACTTTACGGCTGACAGTTAAATTTACTCCGGGCCTGTGTGTGTGAGTGCGTGTGTGTTGGGGTGGGTGGTAAAGCCCAGCAGGGGGCATGGCGTTTGTTCTGCAACATGGCTTTTGGGCTTTTTAGTGCTTCACACTCAAGTTGTCCTCTCTCTCTTTTCTTCAGGGGCCTAATTCACCTAGCTGTGAGAATCTCTCTTTCACTGACGCTTTCAGGGCTTTCTCTCTCTCTTAGTCAGTGAGTTAAATGATTAGATTATAAAAATGTCAGTTTAGTGTCTGAAGAGCAAGTGTTGGGAGGAGGTTCAGGAGAGCAGGGCAGATGACGTGCCGTGACAGATCCACTGTAGCTTTTGTGATCTCTTTAGTCAGCCACTCCCTCTGCTGTCTTTTGTTCTTTCAGTCAGTTGGACATCTTCAACGCTCACATCCCTGTAAAACATGAAATGTGTGTTCTCCAATACTTGAGGTGCACTTTATGTGTCTTTACCAGATTCAAATAAAACCTCAGGGAACGTGTCTGTTGGGAGAATAAGACAAAACAAGCGCTCCTCATGTTTTTGTTTTTCAAATAATAAAAATCCTTTCAGGATTAGTTTGGCAAGGTGTGAAGTAAAGGAAAGCTCCGGCTCCATCTTGCCATGTGCTTAACGCAGCTTTAAAATTGGAGTCATGTCTTGAAGGATAAGATAAAACAAGCGCTTCTTGTTTTGTTTTTCAGGATGTATTGGAGTAATATTGCACCACAGGCTTCTCTGTGACTATACATGTGGGGTTATGAAGCAAAGTTGTAAGGATGTGAAATGTCTCTCAGGAGTATTACTGAAGAATGAGGTAGCTTTGACAGCGTTCATTTTCACAGATGTAAGACAAGGAGAGGGGAAAGATGAAAATAAAATAAAAACAACAAGTAACAGATCATAGTAGATGAGTTAGCGGCAGCGGTTAAAACAAGTGAAACATAAATATCTGCACATGTAGTCGGTTAAAAACCTAAAAGACTTTGCAAAATGGTGTGCATTATAGTACGTAATTTAAAGGTCCCTGTCCCTCTAAAATCCCAAGAAATCCATTATAAATGCATACAATTTGAGGATGAGGTTACATTTGTGGCATCTGAATAATAAACCTGACTTTATGAAGGATGATACAGCTCTATGGCATTTAGTCAGGATCTATATTTCCTTGCAAATCAACAATGCAACATTGGAGAAATTCCTTACTGCAGTCTAAGAAAGTGAAATATGCTTTGTCATTCAGTCACTTGATCAGATTGGTAGCTAAATAGAAGAAGCATATCAAAGAAAAGTTGACGACTACTAGTATCTTGAATTGAGACACATGGAGAATGTATGTACTGCTGTGATATTCCTGCATTACCAAAAAAAAAACAACCGACTTGCTATGATCATATTTGGTTTAGTATTTAGATTTTTGAGTTGAGTCCAGCGCTGCCTTGACATCACTGAGGCCTTTAATACCTCCCAGTCTTGCTTCCCGCTTGTGATCAACAGGGATAGCTGCTTCACTTGGCCAGCGTGCAGATAGAAGGCCTCTGGAAAGGAATATAAAGTCAACATTGTGTGTGTGTGTGTGTGTGTGTGTGTGTGTGTGTGTGTGTGTGTGTGTGTGTGTGTGTGTGTGTGTGTGTGTGTGTGTGTGTGTGTGTGTGTGTGTGTGTTTTAAGTTTGTCCAGACATTTTTCCCGTCAGGTCGGCTGCTTGCAGGAAACGTCCGATTCTCCAGGAGTGGAAAGTGTGTGTGTAAACATGAGAGCGAGAGTTGTCTAGCGAGTGTGTGACAGTGTGTGCACAGTGTATCAGCATGTCTGTGTATGTGCGTGCGTGTGACTGACGTAATGTTTGAGCTTACCCTGACAGAAACACACCAAACCGTGACCCACACAACGCGGTGTGTGTGCATGTGTACGTGTTTAAAATAATCAGATGTGCTTGGCAGACTTGTGAGCTGTATGTTTGGAAGTGTGCGTTTCTGGCAGCGCTGTAGTTTGTTTTCCGTATTTGTGGGGAAAAGACAGCTAGCAAGCGTCAACAATCAACATGTTGATTTATGCAGCTACTAGTTCCTTCCATTACGCCTACAACTACCGCTGAAACAAAGTTTGTTCTCCATTATTTTAGTTTGATGTATTAGAGTCTTAGTCGTGGAGAGCAAGGTCAAAATCAACGGTCCCGTGTTGATTTATGCAGCTCCTGGTTTCCTGCTGCTATCAAGGCGGGACGTTCACACCGTTCAGCAGGCAAATTTGAATACTGTCGTGACTGTGGTGGCTAAATCCTTCTTCTACCTCCCACACCTGAAGGAACGGCAATTTCTAATATGCAGAAGATCCAGCAGGACAAGCATGTCAAAGCTAATTCAGATGTAGACTCCCCAATGTTGTAGTTTTTTTTTTTTATAAATAAAGTTGTATTTCACCATATAGATGGAGAAATAGCAAAAGGGGGCCAATTAAGGTTGTTATTTGAGATTGAGATTTAGATTTAAAGGGTCTATCATTTGTCCCATATATACCCCAAAACTTGGCATAATAAAACCGTTAATTAAACAATTAGTAACAATTCTTAGTGGCTGCATTGTTTCTAGACTAAATACATTCTTAAAGGAATTTGTTGACTAACCAAATCGTTGATTTAATCTAAATAAAAAAAATGAACAGATCGGTGAATCCTAGTATCATTAAAAAGCTTTCTTTTCTCGGAAATAAGTCATTCAGCATTAAAATAATATCAAAAATAAGATCAATACTACCATTAGTTGACTAATGGACTAAGTGAAAACATATTTGAGTGTTATGAAAGATGCCTTAGCCTTCAGATCTAGTAGCATATATAGGCCTTCACACTCCACAGGCAGAAGTGTACTCTGCCATTCCTTTGATTGTCTCATGTGGGCAAAGAGGAACATGTTTTTTTCTACAGGGAAGTGACATCGTGACAGTAACTTGCACGTGCGTCTGTGTCAGACAAGTTGAAAGCCCTGGGCGTCTCTTACATTACTAAAAAGAAAGACCACTCCCTTATCTTTAAGCAGCATTCAAAAAGATCTGGTTATTCAAGGTTTCTGATTGATGTTGTTTTATTGTCATGACAACACACTTAATAGAGGAGTTTCTGCATCTCTCTTTTATTGTTTTCAGGATATTCTCATGAGCTGACTTAAGGAATTAAAGCCTTTTTAGTTTTAAAAATGGACATACATTATTGAATTCTCTGATGGGTGAATCGATTTATTGAACAATTCATTTTGCCCAACATTCATTTAACTGAATTTGAGTGATCAGTCAAAAGGAATTTGTCAGGAAGTATAAAATATTCTGTGTGTGACATAGACAGTCATCAGAACAGCCGTTTGACACGGACATCAGCAGTTAGTGTCAGCTGCTTACAGTGGGCTCCGCTTTCTGACATGTCCTCCGCTGGGAGCTATCTCGTTAGTATTTTCCAGCCAAGGTATAAAAACGGTATTGTTGAAATGTTTTTCTTTCCCATCAGTCCACTGAACTGAAAGCTGTCATAACACAGGAGCTGTCACTGACTGACTATTAGTCGCACCTTCGGGGTTACTATGATATAGGTTTGTCTTTTTAAAGAGAAGAAAACCGTTTTCACATCCGTACTAGAAACCTTTGTTGATACAACAATACAACACAGTTTCTTTCTGCCTTATCTTTGTTTTTAAGCTCATGATGTACATTTCAAGCTTATTTGTGGAACATTATAAAGGCTCCTGGTTATTTCATAGCGTGTTCAAAGGAGCAATGAAGAACAGATGTATCTCCTTCTCCCGTTTGCCTGCTCTCTTGCTTCGTATTCAGGGTTTAATGTTGAATCCGTTTTCGCTAGTAACGAGTTAACAGATGAAAAAAGAGACCTCCTCTTAAGTTTTTCTGCCTGTCAGTTTATCCAGGGATACCGTAGTTGTGTTCTAACTTCAAATGAGTCTTCCTGGTCTTACCACAAATAGCAAACAAT
This sequence comes from Notothenia coriiceps, assembly GCF_000735185.1. Lineage (NCBI taxonomy): Eukaryota > Metazoa > Chordata > Actinopteri > Perciformes > Nototheniidae > Notothenia > Notothenia coriiceps. Next base: position 21,691,919 of record NW_011369945.1, read on the forward strand.
TAAGAACTTTTAGAACATTTTAATATGTTTAGCTATTAAACTTTGCCCTAGCTGACGTATGAATTTGGAACTAAAGCTGAGTAAGCAAACCCAAAACAACAATAACTTTAAGATGCAGCAATAAACTAGTGTAATCATGTTGCTTTCAGATTTGTTTTCTTTGCAGTCAATATTTTATGTCTGTGTTGGATCGCTCTAAGCTAAATCCTGGTAAAAATATCTATTCGCAAATTCTGTGTGACTGCTTGTGAGATCTGGTTTTCTCTGTTGAGCATCAGGCACCGTAACTTTTTAAGAGCAAACAATCAGAACAACTGAATAAACCCATTATTTTCATATGTAGCCTTTGAATAAACAGTGTGGTTTCCTGTCCGTCCATTGAGCAATGGATGGAATGTGGAACTTAACATCTAAAAACAAACCAACATGCATCAGAGAAAAGTCCTTTTTATCTGCCTTTCTGTTTGCAGATCTGTTCTTTGTATCGATACAAGATAAAGTTTTATTAGCACATGGAAAGACCACCATTGTGAATTTGGAATCCAAACAACAAAACTGACTAAAATAATCAATTTCAGATGTAAGGGTTGAGTTGAATATGAAACAATGTGTTCTTTGTGCTTTAATTGGTGGAATATGGAGTTTAACTCTGTCGACATCACATTTAAAACGCAGTAAGACGCATGAAAAAGGTTTTTACAAAGACAACAATTTTGTCTTTGTTTGGAAAAATAAATGAAGGATGAGAAAATAAAAATGTATAATTTAGTTTGACCACCATGTCATTTGAAACAGCATTAGCAATAACAAATCAGAAAACAATAAAAGATCAGTACAAAGCTTTTCATGGTAAAAATGATTGATAATGAGTTTGGTGTGTGTGTGTGTGTGTGTGTGTGTGTGTGTGTGTGTGTGTGTGTGTGTGTGTGTGTGTGTGTGTGTGTGTGTGTGTGTGTGTGTGTGTGTGTGTGCGTGCATGAGTTGTATTTAGACTACATTTCACAGGGAGGCCCTGTCTCTGTTTTTGGGTTGGTCTCTCTTAATTCCCCTCCTTCTTGTCTCTCGATCAGACGATCTGTTTGTCTGTTGTGGTCAGTTCTCAATTTAGCCTGAGGAAAACCCAACTCCACACACTATATCTCTCTCTCTCACACACACACACACACACACACACACACACACACACACACACACACACACACACAGGCACAGGCACAGTATTTTGGCATTGAGCTCAAACAAAGCCACAATGGTCCAGCCCTTGGCTACACAGCCAAGATGAACTGACCACTTTGACGTCCGTCTGGACACAAGCGCAAAAAAACACACAGAGTAGAATATAATAAAAAATATCCGTCATTTCATCTTTGTGATGAAAGTGTCCTCCGGTATTTTATTAGATTTCAAGATTTTCCCAAAATATGCAATGTTTGAGCTTTGTTTTGGAAGTACCACTCTTAGATCTAAAGTGTGTCTTGTACTCTATGTCGAATGTATTCAGATATTTGTTGGAAGAGTTTAAAAAGGAGAGGAAAGCTTTTCTTTGCTCTCAAGAAAATAAGTCGGGAAAAGTATTTCTTTACTTATTGACGTGTCTGAGTGGGCACACCACACCCTGACACACACACACACACACACACACACACACACACACACACACACACACACACACACACACACACACACACACCCTTTGCAGGGCCCCAGCTAAAAGCAGAGGGGACTGTTTCCTGTCTTTCCAACCACGCCCTGAGGGAAATAAGAAAAGTGTATAGGGCACTTGTATTTTGGCAAATACAGTTTATCTGTATCCTGAACTTGTACTTTTCTTGTTTGTTTGTTTTTTTGACATAAAACAGTGTGGTTATGTGGGATAAGAGAAAGTCAGACACAGTTGATTTAATAACCTCAGAGTTTCTGGTTCTCATGGTGTGTTCCACATGTGGTCTAGAAGAGAATTCTTTATATTGAGTTACATGAGGTGTGATACTATGTGGGAAGGTGATAATATAAAGACCGTCAGCATGTAAAGCTCAACCATCTTCATTGCCCTTTCTCTAATCTCTCTCTTCACTAAATATTTTCTCTTGCCTTTCTTTCTATGTCTTTTAGTGTCTGTTGTTTCTTCACCATGTTATATGCCCAAAGGTATGTGAACGCCCTGTCTGGGGTTGGTTTCTCATGGGTTAGTTAGGGTACCGTAGGGCCCTTAGTTCCAATTAAGGGAAAGTCTTAATGAAGTAACATAAGTTCGGCAATACTACCAGCTTCCAACTTCCTGGCAACATTTTGGCTAAGGCTATCTCCTGTTTTAATATAACAAATATAACTATGCCCCCCTTAGTAAACACAGTAAGGTCCATAATGTGTCTACTGGTCTGAACAGAGACCTGACATCAACTCCATTCAACACATTTTAAGGATCAAGTGGAACACCGACCAAGATTCAGGCACCTTATCACCCTAAAATCAGTGGTTAAACTCCTTAAAGCACTTGTGGCCAGGATCCCAAATATTGTGGAAAGCCTTCCCAGAAGGGTGGAGGCTGTTCTGGCAGCAAATGTATGCCCATGGTTTTGGAATGAGATGATCAGCAATCACGTTTGGGTGAAATATTTAGGGCTCAGCATATGTTTTTTGAATATCTATTTACTTTTGGGTATGTATTTTTTTCTCCATTTGTATTATTTACTCTTTTCATAATTTGGTACGGTCACCTGCAGTTTGCGTCATGAAAGATTAACTGTTCATGTGTGTGTATATTAAATGTGTGTGTTTGTGTGTTCATTTTTGCCCAGGTGGTCATTGCAAGGATAAAAAAGATTATGAAAATCCTTCAAGTGAGGATATGTGCATGTGTGGGTGTCGTCATATTTAGACTGTGTGTGTGTGTGTGTGTGTGTGTGTGTGTGTGTGTGTGTGTGTGTGTGTGTGTGTGTGTGTGTGTGTGTGTGTGTGTGTGTGTGTGTGTGTGTGTGTGTGTCGTCGTCTCTACGTACGTAGTGTAGTAGTGTACGTAGTACGTAGTAGTAGTAGTAGTACAGTAGTACGTACGTA
>NW_011369945.1:21694994-21704307 GCF_000735185.1 Notothenia coriiceps
TGGTCAACCGCTTAGAGATGTCCCGCCCCTTAGCCTATCACGTACAATGTTTTGGAAAATAACTTAAAGAATGCACAATATGAAATATAAGTTAGAACATGTTGAACACATTATACCCCGGGTTGGGAGGGATACTTTCAAAATGTTTCTATTACATTTACTATAAAGAAGACATTTAATCAGTAACCTCATCTAAGTATCACATCTCATTATAAAACTAATGTAACCTGATGATTACTTTACGTTACTTTTGGATTATTTTAACATCAAATACAATGCAAATTCATACAAGAGGAAATAAATATCAATAAGGTGTTTTTATGTAAGACAACAGAACAATGTAACCTTAGAAAAGAGGAAACCAAGATATTTAGGATACAAAATAAATGTACTTATAGGAAAACCTGCCTGTCATGAAGCATATACATCAACAGTGAAACACACACAGTTGAGCTCACACACACTATTTTATGAGCATATTGGTTTAGCTACTGAATGGAAAACAGAACAAATGAACCAAAGAGAGGGAAAACGATAAAGCAGATTCAGGTATAGATTCGAACAGTACAGCTCACAGAGAAGAGATGGCATCTGATCCTTTCACAACAATCACTATATGCTCCACATAGGTTTTTAGTAACATTGTAATTATGCTGATAACCCCTTAGAGTCTCAGGGTGTTTCCTCTCGATTTTTAGATGCCTCCTAACCCTTGTTATAACGTGGCACCCCATGTGTTACATATCAAAATGTTCAAGACAATCTCTGGTCTCGCTAGAAATGCAAGTCACTCACCTTAACGGTCCGTCCACACTACAGCTTCGACAGCTTCAAAAACGGTTTCCAACGCGTCTGCCCATTCACTTTGCCTCGCTTTTCGCCGAACTGAATTGTGGGTAGCAGAGCGGAGCTTTCCTGGCGTTTCAGGCTGCAAAAGTTGAACAATATTCAACTTCTGAAGCCGGAGACGCCGGAGTAGCCAGCGTCAGCCAATCAAATCCCGTTTATGCAAATCTGACAGTTCAAGCGCTAGCCAATCAAACCGCGTGCAAGCTGGGAGAGCCAGACCGCAGTTCACTTCCTCATATTCCAAACGAGAAATTACGGTAGCAAATCACCCGGTTCTTTACGACCAGAACTATTTACTGGGATACAAACCGGAGGAACCAGGCATGGAGGGATGTGGCAGAGACAGTGGGTGAAACTGGTAGGTTTTCGCCTGTTTGGGGAGTTTATTGCTCGCATAAAATCCCCGGTTTGTTTTGCTTTGTATGCCGGGGGCGGGACATTCATGTGATTGGTTGTTGGTCGCGGTGCTCGAATAAAATCCCCAAGCTTCAGAGACGCCCAGCTCCAAGCTTTTTTTGAAGCTATAGTGTGGACGGGCCGTTAGAGCGCTTTGTGATGACATTAATAGATTGATTTTTGGAAATCTTCAAAACTCTTGTTTAAAACACAGATTTGCTCATGTCATCCAAATTATTGGTGTCCTAGATTTGGTTTACCAAAGTCTTAGGTTCACAAAAGTAGTGTCCACAATTTGTAGAAATGTCACAGTAACCTGACGTTTTTTTCTTATGAAACTGTTCAGGAATATAGTTAGTTTTTTTGGCAGAGGCAACTTGATATTACAGACCTTACTTCCCAAATTATGCGAAAGGACCATTAATTCAAAACTCCCTGTCGATAGAGAATGACAAATACCAAATGGATTGCCCTTTTTAGAGGTTAATGTACTTTAGGGCTATTATATTTAGTCACATATTTAATAAAAAGAAAGTTATGATGCACTCATTATTCCACAAAAAGGCAGCTTGGTAATGATAATGATCCTGAAAAATGAACTTTGTAGGACGTGATCATTGTGTAATAAATTACTGCTCCCTACTTATCAAACCTTCTTCCCCAGCGTCATTTAAACCTTTTTCACGACCATGTCTCATGAGGCCGTTGGCATTTAGGTGCCATTTCCCATCGGCATCTTCTGAGTGAAACCTCTGTCATCACCTTGCTTTAATCAGGTTCATATTTATATAAAGTATGACTTGTGTTGCAGCCTGCATGGATATCGTTTAGCTGTTTGAGCTAATTATTCTGACATGAAAACATTTTAACATGTGTGAAGGTCAAGGCTTGAATTTACCCAGAAGACCCTCATGGTGTGAATTTAAATGCAGAGGTTGTACAGAATATGAGCAGTATATCCCGCTGTATTTATCCCTTTTTAAAGGCAGCAACAATTGTATTATAATCCATCCTGTTTCCACTTTTACATTCAGCTCGGATATTTCTGCTTTTAAACTAAAAGCTTCTCACTCAAACTGTGTAATTTTCTCCAAAGACTATCCTTTGTCTCTTGTGCCCTTTTGACAGTGCTCAATAAGTGCAGTATATGATGCTGTATTCAAGTGTGGCAGGTTTCCACATCCAGATTTAATAACAGTAACCAGTGGGTAGCAACATGAGAAGCAGAGCAGGTACTATAACAATGGGTACATCAATATTTAGCTTCTTAATTGTACATGTTTTAATCCTTATTTTCATCAGTCAAATGTATTATTCTAACCGCTACTGTTAAATGTGATACGAGGGTTTGTAATACTGTGGTATGACTTCTTTTAAATATCATTTATTGTGGCATAAACTCAAAGTGCAATTGTGACTAAGCTTTCTATTTCCTACTATACTATTACTACTGATCTAATGTATCAGTTTCAAGTTGTTGTGAAATAAAGTGGTGCAGAAATTAGTCCTAACACCCGGATGTGAGTTTGCAATTCACCACTTGCTTGTTTCAAAGTCAAATGTTTTGTTTAAATGTGATTTGAGTTGCCTGCCTGTAATAAGGTCCGTGGTTAACACAAGTTTAAGAGATTGTCTTAAAAGCAGTGTTTGCTAGAAAGTGCCTGAATGAGCATGACATCATATTGAATATTAGCCGCTGTGGGGGAAACTTCTGAAGCAATTGGAAACAGGACTCAGAGAGACACGAGGAGAGCTGGAGCTTTGATGGCAAACACTGACGGTTTATTTGGAGCTTCGGCCGGAGAATTCACAAGACATGTCACGGGCCACGATCTGACCACACGGTTGAGATGCCACATAAATTCTCAAAAACTCTTCTGTAGTTCGAGGTTCTAACTAGTTCGGAGTGTAATAATCAAAGTAACGCGTTAATAATATTACTTTTGTCGGTAACGGAGTAGTGTAACGCGTTTACAGTTACTAACATTGCCCCGACACGCGTTACTTCTTTACTTTTATAAAATCAGTCATAATCACACTGACAGACAAGAGGGGTTTCCACCGTAGGTTTTGTACGTAATCTGCGTGACTTGCGCGTCCACACCTTCGAGGGGTGGAGGTATGCCCATTATTTTGAGTTCGTCCGAAGAATAGACAGGAATGCGACGGTGAGGTGCAAACTGTGTCCAGGCCAGAAGCTGTTATCCACTGCTGTAAACACTACGTCAAACACCTGCAACAAACACATGCAAAGAACAGATGCTAATAGCTAAGGACCCCCGAGCCCAGAGGATGTTGTGAGTGCGCCGAAGCAGCAAAAATTAGAATTTGGAGGACAGGTAACCAAAGCAGAGATGGACAGGCTTGTAGCATCCTTCATAGTAGAGGAAATGTTGCACAGTGGAATCACCATCGTTCAGAGATATACTGCGCAAAATACAGATAGCAGGAGACAGAGGACAGCCATGGTCAGATAGGAAAACATTCAGGAGCTCTCTGGATCAGTCTTTTCAATGGAAACTGAACTAAAGAGAACATTTGAAACTTTAGCAGTCTGCGTGATCTGCCTGTAGGGAGGGGCGGGCCGGCCCTGCGAGTAAAGTAACGAGTAAAGTAANTGGCGCGCTTACACTGTAGATGCACCGCAGTCTGCGTGATCTGCCTGTATGGAGGGGCGGGCCGGCCCAGCGAGTAAAGTAACGAGTAAAGTAATGAGTTTTTTTTTAAGTAATATGTAATGTATTACTTTTTTTTAGTAACGACCCCATCTCTGGTAATAATCAACATTCTTCATCAGCGAGACTAAACAAATGGAGCCTGAATCGAAACTAGAGATGTCGTCCATAGAAAATAATGTGCTCCAGGGAACCTACATTCATAAAAAGAAGGGCCCTCTAGATGTCCCTGAACAATAAACCATCTCATGTCAGCTTGTGCTCGGTCATAAGCTGGAAACAACAATGCGGGCAAGCTGCTCCTCCTTAAGAGAGATAGCAGCAATACCCAAGGCCGTAGATCTATGCCGTGGGAAAAGAGACAGTGAACAGAGAAAAGGATGAACTGTGTCAAAGGTTGAATACCTAAGCAAATGATTCCCCAACAGCCGCCTTTAGCTTAGCGGTGGTGACATGAAACCATGCAACCAACATAAGAGTTTTTTTACAGCCTAATGTTCGCTTTCTCTGGCGATTGAATGCACTCATTAACGCTGTTTGATTCCCATTTGCTTTTTTGACGAGGGAGCCTCTGTAGTGCTAACTTTCAAATATGCTAACATAACAAATATGTGTTTTAAATGCTCTTCAGCAAACACAACTGCAGAGCTGCAAACATTACTGAAGTACTGAAAGTCCATGAAGACGTAAGTTGTCTTTGTGTATTTGTGAATGAAGCGCCATCTCATGGTTAAATCCTGAAATTGAAAATCTGGCAACGCCCTCTCAGGAAATTGTGGGAGGGCTTTACATCTCAAGGTGTACAGAAATACTTAATCACTGCACCAATCTATGGAAGGGTATTTCTTGAACTACACTAATTAAAAACTACAATTCCTCCATAAGCAGCATGATTGAAGTACTGAACTCTTATGGTTAGTTAAAACTAATTATGTGTTTTTCCCCAACCACACTGTGTCGTACATTTTGATGAGAGACTCTGTGGGGTATGCAAGTAGAAAAAGGGAAGCCGTGTTTTTCTTGCTCAAACAGAAGTGCTAAATGTAGAGGTTGAGAACATTAGTCAACATTGCTTCAGGTGAGAGTTCTCTAATAGTGTTTTAGCTCCCACAGGAAACAGGTTGGGGGATTATAATAAATTAGATTTTAGTGTTTGAAACTCTATGGGCCACAGCACAGGGACCCGGGTGTAGACTAATCAGTAATTTCCCTTCACAAGGATTTGATTTTTTGCACCTCCAAGGTATGAAACCTGTCTCCCAATGCAATTTATTCTCCAGCACTGTTCATTCTGCAGCTTATAGCTAAATCATTTTTAAGTAAAGCTGTATTGGGCAATATTTGTATTAATATTGAGCAAAATGACTCTTGCTGATGTGAGGCTGCTAACTGCTGATCCGAAAGAAAAGCACAGATCCAGTATGCACAGCTTTCAGCCACTTTCCACTCAATATATTGGCCTGTTCTACCACAAATGATGCTTCACAGGAAATTGTGGGAAGCTGCTGCACTAACCCACCACATCACAAGAGCCAGTGTTAGCTACATGTCCAGCATTAAGTGGCACGAGTAACCAAATCAGGGCTAAAACAACAATGAAAAGTACAACTTGTGGTCAGACGGCCGGAGATAGGACTTTTCTGATGTAACCTTAAAGCTGGGTATTAATATGCTTTCGGCGTCATTGGGGCAGAAATCCATACTAACCTTTAAGCATGTTTGTAATTCAAGAGGTACCCCAGGCAGTTTTCTTAAAAAGGCAATACAAATACCAGAATAAAAAGGTGAAATAAAAAATACAGCCCCATCGTGATGTTTTGTCTGCCCTAAGTTTCTCCTACCATACGAGTACTTGTCTTTGTTTTCACATCATCCAGATTGTGATTGCTATCCTGGATCTGTTATAGCGTCAATTCCACGATAACTACCCATCTGTTTTCTTTGCAAACATGAGTGCATGTAAAACCCTTTGAGATCATAATGTTTTCCAAGGATAACATGTCTAACAGTTTAGCATGCTGCTTAGCTGACTGTGGTTAGCTCAAGGCTACGGTTAACATTTTAGTAACCAACCTGCGGCCACGACCAATTTGATGTCCCTTTTTGATGAGACCATCTGCAGTTTCTTACTTTGACAATGTAACACACGTAATCCAATATGGACTCATAGATTAATTCCAACACACTCTCACAGTCTGCGTACAAATGACACGACTTTGCAAAGGCGTGCAATAGGTACGCAGAAGTCCGATTTTGCGTGCATATGATACGCTGATCAAACATTAAAACAAAGAGCTCTGTGGCTTCAGGCTTGATCGCCGTTCCAATGACAGTTTTAATGTTTGCGGCGCAATAAACCACACAGCAGCTTATTGGGTTATGGTTAGGGTTAAATAAATGGCAAAGATATGTAGAAAATAAACGCATTTAAGATACGTTCATAACAAACGTAACGTGGGAGTATCATATGCACGCGAAATCGGACTTCTGCGTATCTATTGCACGCCTTTGCAAAGTCGTGTCATTTGTACGCAGACTGAAGAGAGTGGGCTGATTCATTCATATTCAAATGTATTTTTTTATTCTATACAGTATGTATTCATATTCTTACTGTATATGAACCTGCCTATCTATGAACAGACAATCTATTTATAGACGGTACATGATGATTACTTTTTCACCCATTCAGACATTCAGTGCAGATATCGAAGGCTAAAAATAACATGTTACTTTATTGTTTCACAAAGATCTATTGTGTGTCCCTTACCTGTGTTTCATTGTTATTGCTGATGCTGACAACCTGAATCTCCCTCTGTGTATAAATAAACATACATGGTATCTTATTTCTTCTGTTTTGGGGTTGCTTTGCTTTGCTGGAAGTTAATACTGGAATTTTCATGCATGATTTTCAGCCGTTGAATCAGGCTTTCACTATTGGAAGGGAATGCATATCTTCATTAGTACAATGACAAATGCAAACGACTTGAAAATAAAATGTCCTGAAAGGTTATTTTGGTTTGTTCGCAAGTTATTTCTAGCAGTTCTGCCATAAGAGCTTATTGGCTCATATAAGACTCCTTGTTGACTTGCAGCGTAATGCAGCTCTAACTAGTTCCATCTGTGCAAAAAGAGCAGAGAAGAACAAATTGTCCTCTACTCTGTACGGGGGTTATTTACGCAGCTCTGGAGGTCTCCACTGCCTCCTATAGCAGTGTTTATCTTATTCAGCTCTCTGAAGATCAGCCTCTTGTGAGTCTCCTGACTACAGCCGGCCTCTCTCAGGCATATTAACAAGATGAAAACAAGCAGAGCCGAGTCTACCAGACCATTCATCTCTCGCTGTGGCATCTCGGCAGATGGAAAGGAATTGGCACATCATACTTGTGCCACCAGCACTGCACCCCTGGGGACGCAGACGTTGTGACTGACAAACCTTGAAGGATAGAAGTCTCACAGTAAAGTAAAGACAGTGCACTGTTTTTCGCCAAATTACATACTTTTAAATGATGGATATTTACATTTCACAAAGCTCTATGTGTGAGTGACTGTTGGCATTTTGATGTTTTGTCTTTGTGCATGAATTCAAGCTGCCAATCCCCAAGATCACCTTATGAATAGTTTTAATTGTGTGTAAATAAACGGTCTTTTGTGCGTTGGGAAATATGATGTCCCAAAGGCTTGTAAAAAAATATACAAACCCATTTTATCAAGACTTGAGAGGAAATCAGTTGGATGATTTCCTTACGGGTGTTGTTGTATATTACAGACAAATCATACATGAGTGGATCGTCTCTGTAGGATCTTACAGAATAACACACACTGACCTTGGAGCAGAGTACATGTGGCCTCAATAGATCAACTCCACTTGCCAAAGCAAGATTGATCTGGCCTGTCAGACATGTGGACACAAACAGTGTTTCCCATCCTACAGACACCATGCAACTGTCGATAAAGAGCAGCCTTTAGTTTCACAAACATAATGTTAATTCAAATAAAACATTCCCCTATTGCCAAAGCATTGCTCGGACCTTTTCAAGGCATATACCAAACACATTTGACCCATCAATAAATCCTCTAATCCAATGCATTTCAATCACATAAATCAAAAAGGTGGAAGGTAGATGGTCATCTTCATGGTTATCAGTTTAACAAATCAAACCTTTGGTCCTTGAAGAGCACAGATCACAGCCATGGCCTGGTGCACATTCTCTAAGAATAGACCTATCCATTTGTTCTTTGGTCTGTTCATGAGTTTTAAGTCATAATGTGAAAACATGATGGACACTAGAAAAAATGTGTTGTTGGCCTATTTTATTTCTAAGTGTTTCCAGTATTTGCATGACAACATAGAGTAGGATAACAGATCTGCAAAGGTTTCCCATTTTTCGCATTGGTGGAGGGGCATTCATATGATTAAGTGCTATCAGAAACAGACTTTTCCAAATAGGATGACCCCTTTAATGCAGCACATTTACCCAATAGGAACAAAGTGAAACTACACTTGTGTCTGTGCCCTGTGTTCTGGATCCATTACTACATTTATTGGGTTCTTACTTTGCCTGCGCTACACCTTTCCACCAAGTTTTATGAAAGTCAGGCCATTGGTGCATTGTAATCCTGCTGAAAGACAAACGGACAGCTAGACAAATGTACCTAAAACCTTACCTCATTGGCAGAGATATTAAAGGTGGGGTATGTAATTTTGGAGAAACCAGCTCGAGTGCGCTAGAATTTGAAAATACACAGCCGGAAGAAATCTGCCACTGCCTTACAGAGCCCCTCCTCCAACACACACGAACGCACACATGACCAACGAGATAAGTTTGTGCACAGATGGAAGGCTGACAGGCAGGTAGGCCGTCCAGTTATTTTAGCCGTGCCGGCTCAGATGATTGGTCGTGCTTTTTACAGTGCTACGGCTTCCACAGATTAACTATTTTTATGCATTTATTGTCAAAGCATTTGATATATTCATTGCTATCGGGATGTTAAGAGCATTCCATGGAATATAACATAAAGTGTTTCTGAAGTGAATTACCTACCCCACCTTTAAAAGAGGACATTTGGAGGTTTAGGAACTTAACCGCCTTTAAAGGTCCCCTATTATACTGTTTTTCATCAATATATTACAGGTCTCAGATATATACAGAACATGTCTCTGAAGTGTTTGGCTCCAAACAACAAACAGATCATTGCAGCATTACCCATAATCCCCTCTGTTTCAGCCCTGTTTCAAAAGTGCTGATTCTCTGTCTGTTACTTTAGATGAAAATAAGGAGCCCCTCCCCACGCCCCTCTGAGAGATATTCAGTTAAAAAGAACACAATGGTGCTCTAGGAGGAGATTCAGGTGATAAGGGGGGGTTACCTTGGTTGGTGATTGGCTAATGGTTA
>NW_011369945.1:21704352-21735619 GCF_000735185.1 Notothenia coriiceps
GGTTACATTTGTGGCATCTGAATAATAAACCTGACTTTATGAAGGAGATCAGCAGCTCTATGGCATTTAGTCAAGGAATCTAATATTTCCTTGCAAAAGTCAACAATGCAACATTGGAAGAAATTCCTTACTGCATCTAAGAAAGTGGGAAAGTATGCTGTCAAGTTCAGGTCCTTTGATCAGATTGGTAGCTAGAATAGAAGAAGCATATCAAAGAAAAGTTGACGACTACTAAGTATCTTTGAATTGGAGACACATGGAGAAATGTTATGTATGCTGTGATATTACTGCCATTACCAAAAAAAAAAACAACGCGACTTGCTTATGATCCATATTTGGTTTAGTTTAGATTTTTGGCAGTTGAGTCCAGCGCTGCCTTGCGACATCACTGAGGCCTTTAATACCTCCCAGTCTTGGCTCCCGCTTGTGATCAACAGGGATAGCTGCTTCAACTTGGCCAGCGTGCAGATAGAAGGCCTCTGGAAAGGATATAAAGTCAACATTGTGGGTTGTGGTGTGTGTGGTGGTGTTGTGTGTGTGTGTGTGTGTGTGTGTGTGTGTGTGGTGTGTGTGGTGGGTTGTGTGGTTGTTGTGTGTGTGTGTGTTGTGTGTGTGTGTGTGTGTGTGTGGTGTGTTTGTGGTGTGGTGTGTGTGTGTGTGTTGGTGTGGTGTGTGTGTTGTGTGTGTGGTGTGTGTGTGTGTGTTGTGGGTGTGTGTGTGTGTGTGTTTTAAGTTTGTCCCAGACATTTTCCCGTCAGGGGTCGGCTGCTTGCAGGAAACGTCCGATTCTCCAGGATGCGGAAAGTGTGTGTGTAAAACATGAGAGCGAGAGTTTGTACTAGCAAGTGTGTGACTAGTGTGTGCACAGTGTATCAGCATGTCTGTGTGATGTGCGTGCGTGTGACTGACGTAATGTTTGAGCTTACCCCTGACAGAAACACACCAAACCGTGCCCACACAACGCGGTGTGTGTGCATGGTGTACGTGTTTAAAACTAATCAGATGTGCTTGGCAGAACCTTGTGAGCTGTATGGTTTGGAAGTGTGCGTTTCGTGGCAGCGCTGTAGCTTTGTTTTCCGATTGTGGGAAAAGATCAGCTAGCCAACGCGTCAACAATCAACATCGTTGATTTAATGCAGCTCACTAGTTCTTCCATTACCGCCTACAACTACCGCGTGAACAAAGTTTGTTCATCCATTAATTTTAGTTTGATGTATTAGAGGTCCTATAGTCGTGGAGAGCCAAGTCAAAATCAACGTCCCCGTGTTGATTTAGTGCAGCTCCTGGTTTCCTGGCTGCTATCCAAGGTGGGGACGTTCACAACGTTCAGCAAGGCAAATTTGAAATACTGTCCGTGACTGTGGGGTGGCCTAATCCTTCTTCTACCTCCCAACACCTGAAGGAACGGCAATGTCTAATATGCAAGAAGATCCAGCGAGTGACAAAGCATGTCAACTAATTCAGAATGTAGACTCCCAATGTTGTAGTTTTTTTTTTTTATAAATAAGGTTTATTTCACCATATAGAGTGAGGAAATAGCAAAAAGGGGGGCCAATTAAGGTTGTTATTTGAGATTTGAGTTTAGATTATAAAGGGTCTATAATTTGTCCCATATATACCCCAAAACTTGGCATTAATAAAACCGTTAATTAAACGAGAGGTTAGTAAAAAATTCCTTAGTGGCCTGCATTGTTGGAACATATTATAGAGCCCTTTCTAGACTAATATACAGTTCTTAAAGGGATGTGTTGACTACCAAATCGTTGATTTAATCTAAATAAAAAAAGAACAGATCGGTGAATCCTAGTATCATTAAAAAGCCTTTCTTTTCTCGGAAATAAGGTCATGTCAGACATTAAAATAATATCCAAGAAATAAATCAATACTACCGTTAGTTGACTAATGGACTAAGTGAAAACATATTTGAGTGTTATGAAAGAATGCCTTAGCTTCAGAAATCTAGTAGCATATATAGGCCTTCACACTCCACAGGCCAGAAGTGTACCTGCCATTCCTTTGATTGTCCCATGTGGGCAAAGAGGAACATTTGTTTTTTCTAAACGAGGGAAGTGACATCGTGACAGTAACTTGCACGTCGTCTGTGTCAGACAAGTTGAAAGCCCTGGGCGTCTCCTTACATTACTAAAAAAAGACCACTCTTATCTTTAAGCAGCATTCAAAAAGCATCTGGTTATATTCAAGGTTTCTGATTGATGTTGTTTTATTGTCATGACAACACACTTAATAGAGGGAGTTTCTGCATCTCTCTTTATTGTTGTTCCAGGATATTCTCATGAGCTGACTTCAAGGAATTAAGCCTTTTTAGTTTTAAAAATGGACCTACATTATTGAATTCTCTGAATGGGTGGAATCGATTTATTGAACAATTCATTTTAGCCCAACATTCATTTAAACTGAATTTGAGTGATCAGTCAAAAGGAATTTGTCAGAGAAGTATAAAATTATTATGTGTGTGACATAGACAGTCATCAGAACAGCCGTTTGAACACGGACATCAGCAGTTATGTCAGCTGCTTACAGTGGGCTCCGCTTTCTGACATGTCCTCGCGCTGGGAGCTATCTTCGGTTAGTATTTTCCAGCCAAGGTAATAAAAAAACCGGTATTGTTGAAATGTTTTTTCTTTCCCATGCAGTCCACTGAACTGAAAGCTGTCATAACAACAGGAGCTGTTCACTGACACTGACTATTAGTCGCACCTTCGGGGTTACTATGATTGAGTTGTCTTTTTAAAGAGAAGAAAACGTTTTGGCAACATCCGTACTAGAAAACTTTGTTGATACAACAATACAACACAGTTTCTTTCTGGCCTTATCTTTGTTTTTAAGCTCCATGATTGTACATTTCAAGCCTTATTTGTGGAACATTATAAAGGCTCCCTGGTTTATTTCATAGCGTGTTCCAAAGGAAGCAATGAAGAACAGATGTATCTCCTTCTCCGTTTGCCTGCTCTCTTGCTTCGTATTCAGGGTTTAATGTTGAATCCGTTTTCGCGTAGTAACGGTTAACAGATGAAAAAAAGAGACCTCCTCTTTAAAGTTTTTCTGCCTTCCAGTTTCTATTCCAGGAGTACCGTAGTTTGTGTTCTAACTTCAATATGAGTCTTCCTGGTCTTACCGACAAATAGCAAACAATTAAGAACTTTTAGAACATTTTTAAATATGTTTAGCTATTAAACTTTGCCCTAGCTGACGTATGAAATTTGGCAACTAAAGCTGAGGTAGATGCAAACCCAAAACAACAATAACTTTAAATGCAGCCATAAAGCTAGTGTAACTCATAGGTTGCTTCAGATTTGTTTTCTTTGCAGTCAATTAGTTTGTTACTGTCTGTGTTGGATCGCTCTAAGCTAAATCCTGGTAAAAAATATCTATTCGCAGAGATTCCTGTGTGACTGGCTTGTGAGAATCTGGTTTTCTCTGTCTGACATCAGGCACCGTAACTTTTTTAAGACAAACATCAAACAACTGAATAGAACCCATTAGTTTTCATATGTAGCCTTTGAATAGAACATGTGGGTTTCCCTGTCCGTCATTGAGGAAATGGATGGGAATGTGGAACTTAACATCTAAAAACAAAACAACACTGCACATCAGAGAAAAGGTCCTTTTTATCTGCCTTTCTGTTTGCAGATCCTGTTCCTTTGGTATCGATACAAGATAATAATTTATTAGCACATGGAAAGACCACCATTGGTGAATTTGGAATCCCCCCCAAAACCCCAAACCCGCCCAAAAAAAAAAAAAAAAAAACCCCTGACTAAAAATAATCAATCTTCAGATGTAAAGGGGTTGAGGTTGAATATAAACAATGTGTTCCTTTGTGCTTTATTGGTGGATATGGAGTTTAACACCCCCGTTCTGTCGACATCAGCATTTAACAACGCAGTAAGACGCATGAAAAAGGTTTTACAAGACAACAAATTTTGTCTTTGTTGAAAAATAAATGAAGGATGAGAATAAAAAATGTATAATTTAGTTTGACCCACCATGTCATTTGAAACAGCATTTAGCAATAACAAAATCAGAAACAAAAAAGATCAGTACAAAGCCTTTTCATGGTAAAAATGATTGATATGAGTTTGGTGTGTGTGTTGTGTGTGTGTGTGTGGTGTGTGTGTGTGTGTGTGTGTGTGTGTTGGTGTGTGTGTGTGTGTGTGTGTTTGTGTGTGTGTGTGTGTGTGTGTGTGTGTGTGTGTCTGTGTGTGTGTGCTGTGTGGTGTGTGTGGTTGGTGTGTGTGTGTGTGTGTGTGTGTGTGTGTGTGTGTGTGTGGTGTGTGTGTGTGTTGTGTGTGTGTTCGGATGCGTGGTGTTGTTTGGATGCGTGTGTGTTGGATGATACATGTTCTGTGTGTGGTGAGCGATGGGAGAAGTTAGTGGAGTGGGTTATTTGTGTGTAATCATGTACGTCAGGCCCGTAATGAATGGTGGGTGGTTTTGAGACAGAGCGGAGTGTGGAGTTCCTCGGCTGGACCCAAAATTGAAAAGAAAAACAAACATTCCCTAGGAACCCCCGCACTCCATAACCTCCCGTCTACCGGCTAGTGGCGCAGATCCTAACCTGTCTGGACAATGTAACGGTCCTATAGTTCGGACCGACCACACCATTTCGTGTAGGGGGGGTCCTGACCAAAGGGGGGGCGGGGAGGGTGGCTGTTGAATGGGGAGAGGGAGCTGGCAGGGGGGGGGGGGGAGATCTCAGCATAATGACAGTTGGTAAAACAGACAGAAGAAGCATAAGAAAATGACAGAGCTCAGTGATGGATGGATGGGAAAGATGCGTGATGGAGGAGAGGAAACATGAGACGCAGAGTTAAACGTTGATGGACATGCGATGTGGAAATGAGGGTTGTAACAGTGAGAGCGACGGGGAATGAAAAAAAAAGAGAAGTCATTGTGGAGAAAATAAAGAAAAAGGAGGATAAGGAGAAAAACAGAGGGGCAGGGAAAGAGTGATTGAGCAAATGAGTAAGCAGCAGCTCCACTGAGTCAGAGCTCCACGGGGAAAATATGTAGTCACACTCACTCTTTAAGAAAAAGAAAACTTCTCTCCCTTGTTTTATTCCTGTTGTGAGTACTACTAATG
The DNA here is from genome assembly GCF_000735185.1 of Notothenia coriiceps. Taxonomy (NCBI): domain Eukaryota; kingdom Metazoa; phylum Chordata; class Actinopteri; order Perciformes; family Nototheniidae; genus Notothenia; species Notothenia coriiceps. Next base: position 21,709,457 of record NW_011369945.1, read on the forward strand.
AGTAAGTCCCCTCCAGTTGTTCTTTTTCTTTCTTTGGTTATCGAAGAAAGCTTTGCTGCTTTCTCTCAGCTGCTAATGCTCAACAGCTAATGCTATTATGTGGTTCAATCCTGTAATAACCGGAAGCATGTGTTGTGTGATCAGTAGCAACACATCATAATGAAGGAGTATGATCTTTGTGTGTTTCTGTGTCTGCATGCAGTGCGTTGGCTATCATGTATGTTCTTTAAAGCAGTGAAATATCAGATGCTCTCACAAAAACTGTTTTAACATATTGTTTCAAGATGGGAGAAACTTTTTTTACACGAGTCATAATTCCACAAATGACTCATCATTTGCCTTACTTTGATAGCCAGTCATCGTGTTTTTGTCTTTTCCTTTAAAATAGCACATAATAAAATATGTACACAGTCAAATGGCTGGTAAGCTTCATTTTCTATCGTACCAACTAGAGAACTGCATGTTGAGGACCACACTGGAGCAGGTCAACCACTTAAAAGGTATCCTGGGAAATTAAGAACAACAGCCCTTAATTTGGCTTTATGTCAGCTCTTTTCTTTGCTTGTTTTCTTTATGTTTAGAGCCAATAAGCAATAGAGCTACTTTAAGTAAAAAAATATAAAAATGCACAGTTCTCTTAAATTCTAAGAAAATGTGTTTTAATATGCAAAGTTTCAGAATAACAAAGAAGACAAAACAGTGGCTTTATTAGCATGGAAGAAACAAGTTCCAAATATAGACTGCTCTGATTTATGTGTGTATGCCTGTGTGTGTGTGTGTGTGTGTGTGCGTGCGTATGCCTGTGTGTGTGTGTGTGTGTGTGTGTGTGTGTGTGTGTGTGTGTGTGCGTGCGTATGCCTGTGTATGGATTTCTTTCTGTTACACACCTACATGCGCACACACACTAGTGAGACTGACCCGAGGAAACGGCTTGTGTAAGTACAGACTCAGATTTAGATTTGCGGTGAGAGGCAGAAAGAAGCAAGATGGATGGAAAGAAGAAGGGGTGGCACACACACAGAGAGAGAGAGAGGAGTGGTACAGGCAGAGAGGGTGGGGTGATTTTGTGGTTGGGGCAACAAAAGGGGGAACTGAGAACTGGAGTCTGACATTTAACACTAGAATTACCAAATAAAGAAAATCAAATTGTCAACGGTCACAGCCTCTGGGTATTTGATACCTGAACTTTTTTTTTATAACAATTCTTGAACATTTCTCATTGATGACTGCTTTGTTCCGATCCATGAGGCAATCAATATTGAAGAACCATGAATAATTACTAACAAAATGCAGAGAAAGATAGAAAATGAATGCTGCTGCTGTTACCACAGACTCTTAATTGTTTTCTCGTGTGAATTAATTCCTTGTGGTATTATTATTGTCAACAATTTACTTGTGCTTACATTGCACTTAATACAACATTTGAAGTATTTTTAGCTGACCGAGATGGTTTCCACTACCAGAGTATTTGTTTTATAGATACTTGCTCTTAGAATGAACAAAAGTCTATAATGTTCCCACCCTTTAACACGCAGACACAGCCTTGCTGTAAAGAGGCATTTGATATTAATTGAACTTCCTTGTGTGTGACCTTGCTCTCATGTTTAAAAAAAAAAAAAAGACAGATGGTTAGCAGCTTTCGAACACATTCCTTTTGTTAATTGCAGATTTTAGAGAAAAGAATCAAGGAAAATGAGGTTTCCTTATTTGAAAAAGGACGGTTGTGCTTTCCCTTGTCAATGACTCACATGTTTTGTTAGTTTTACAATACATAATCAGTGGCTTGGTTTTATCCCGGGGCCTTTAAGCAATCTTCACATGTGAAGGGCGTTGTCAGCTGTCAGCTATGGTGATAAAACAAAATTGGTACAATTAGAGACTTTGACTGGCTGGGGTCTCGACAGGGCACGACATATTTTTTCTATGCATTGTGTACCTTTGATCTGTCAGTCAATTTGGATGTCTTAACTGTGGACAAAATTGTTTCCCGTACACGTAAAACATGGAGAAAATGTGTGAAGCCTGGCTCAGGTATGATTCTGTTAACTGTGCCGATGTGCTTGTTCCTAACTTTATCTGTCATTCTGTCATTCCCCAGGTTGTGAAGGGGACGCTGGACTCTGACAACCGTGACTGAGGGTTCAAACCAGATCCATAAGAAAAAGAAAAAAAAGAGCGGACAGCAAAAACCTACACAGTCCTCCCTAAACGGATCTACTTGATCAGACTCAAAGCTGTGTTGCCCAGCTGTTGAGCATAAGAGGAGCCACAGCCCCGCAGCAAAGGTAGCCGCTGCTACGTGGAGTGTAAGACCTTCCTAAACAAAAGTCAAAGAAGCTGAAAAGTGTTTGCTCTGATGTTCACGGACCTGTGTGGAGTTCGGTGGACCTGATAGAGAGATGGAGGGTTATTAGTTGGGCCTGCCGCCTGGTTTCTGCTTCTTATTATCGTGTGGAGTACAGAGGGCCAGTAGCCGGACTGTTGGACGGACCGAGCCGCTTCCTCAGAGCTGATGCCAAGGCCAGGAGTCCGCCATGATGTTTTTATAACCTGATGATCAGCAGAGGTAAGACAAAAAGATTGAAATCCAGTTTGTGTGAATCACTCAATGTTATTTACGATATATCCTTTCCATCTCAAATCATTTGTAGAACTTTATTATTTAACATTTATTAATACAGTTACTGTATATTGAATTCAAAATAATGCATAATTTACCATCGTATATTTCTATACATCACATTAATGCTTCAGTCAAATTCAGTAATTTGGGTGGTTATTACATAAAAAATATATTTGATTCATGGTCATTCATTTATATTATCAGATTTTTCTTAGATTCGTAGGTCACGAGTAATTTATTTTAAAAAATGATTTATTTCTGTAAAATCAATAAAATGATCAAGCATAAACATTAATGTTAATTTTTAGAATTTATTTTCTGATTAATGTAGATTAAATAATAAATTACAACTTTACCTACTATTGTTTTCTTTGACAATATGGATATGTTTGTGGTTGGTTTCTACTTATTTTTTTAGTGTGTGCTTAGTTGAGTGTTTTTTGTTTTTGTTTAGTTATAGTGAGTCATGACTTTGAATAAATAATAAATAATAAATAAACACAAAACACCATGCCTCATTTGTTGAGATGAAAAAAGCATCTCTTCCGTTCAAGACTCCACCGTCTCGTGCTGCTCGGCAGAACAGCGTTATTTCCTTGAGCTAGAATGGGTACGGGGGGTAATTTACTGAGACTAAACAACTGCTGATATAATGGCGTTTATGCAGAGCAACGGTTCTGTGACAAGCATTATGAAAAGCTGCTTTTAGTCATCACTGTCGGAGGAAGTGACTGTGTGTTAGCTGCTGTTCTTGTGAGGGTGGAAAACAGTTTGCATGATTATTATCCAGTGAAGAATGACTTTGACATTATGGAGCAATTGACTCCGAGCCAAACATTACCTGCTCGTCCATCGTGCTTAATTCGCTGCACCCCGGTTCAGTAAACCTCATTAGGGACAGAGCTCATTAGATCCCTACACTCTGTAAAGTTTAGTGCTACAACTTGGTCAGCTGTTTTAATTGGTAGGGTAGGATCACATGCACATAAAGCAAAAATATGTAAGTAATTGTTAGCAGCCGTGTCTTGCTAAGTGAACCTCTCTAGCATAACTGTATTTATTTCCCCTTGCAAAAACTTTAAATTGTACCTGCAGGGGTAGTCATGTGGATAAATACCAGAGGTGTGAACCTACCTGATTGGAAATGGTGATTTTGAGCCTGCAATTACAGCATGGTGACGTAAAACTAGAAGCTTTTTGTGGCCCGCAATCAAATGTAGAGCTTTATTTTAACTGAGAAGAAATCAATCTTTTCACGACAACTTAAGTGTTGGAAGTGAACAGGCCCGGTGTTTCTGTTGCTGCATGCATTCTAAACAGTTTTAAGTGCTACAGGAAATGCAAATACATACAGTAGAGGAGGCTATTATGTAAGTGTGTGCACAAAGCTGCTGTGGTTTGTGGTGTAGAGTACATTCTAACTATAGCTGTGTGAATATTCAATGTGCCTGTGGAAATATTGTATACCTCATACAAGCTACCTATATTTGTATGCGTAATGCAAGCTATTCTGTATATGGAGTCATTTACTCTTTTGCTGGATCAGGTATATATATACACTAAAGTTGCGCATTCAAGCCACACACACACCCGCCAAGACACACACACACACACCCGCACACACACACACACACACACACACACACACACACACACACACACACACACACACACACACACACACACACACACACACACACACACACACACACACAATTTGTTTGTGACTGGTTCAATTTTTTCCCTCTGTCATCAGTTGTCCATGTGCACAACTGCTGCGTTATCCTCCTGCACCTGTGTCACCACACACACTGAAGTGCTCTCCGTCTGTTTCCTTTCTTTTTCTCACACACACACAAACACGGTCTTTTTGTTCTTGCTGTCTCTGCACTTTTCATTATGAACTGCTTCTGCCGAAAATAAATTGTGAAACTGTCCACTTATCATGCATAGTAACTGGCGTATTGTTTCTTGGAGGAGATTGTTTGGACGCTGTTTAGAAAAATATATTTATTTCAGCGTATTTGAAAAAATAAAGAAATGTATACTAATTCATTTTGGGATGGTGGCAGAAGAGGAGAATTATTATTATCTCTATATGTAAAAGAACCTTTTCGGCCATTAGGAATACGTTGGAATTTCTTGTGTCAATTGAACAAACTCTTTAAGATTAATTACAAGAAGCTTCATTTGCTTACTTTTATTTGTGCTCATTATCATGATCACTCCATGGTAACAGTCTGTTTCTTCAAAGCTGCCTTTATTTGAGTCTTTTTGGATGTCTGTTATCGTAGAGTTTTTCTTTACAAATGAGTGCAAGCTTGAGTATATGGTCCAGCGTATGTTGTAAATATGAGTGCGGGAATATATGTGTGTGTTTGTATGTGTGTGTGTTTATGTATGTTTTTCATTATGTGGTGTGGTGGCTTTGCTTGGTGATGCTGTTCGGCAGGGCGGATTGCTTTGAGCTGCTTGATTCTTTTAGCTGTGGTCTGTGTGTGTGTGTGTGTGTGTGTGTGTGTGTGTGTGTCCAACTGTGTCTATGCATGTGTGTCCCATGTTTGCATGCCTTCAGCTGTGTATATACACATGTGTGTGAATGCAGGCTTGTATGTACCGGTATATGTGTGTGTTGTGGTTCTACGTAGTCTTTGATGTGCTAGTACAAGGGCAGATTTTCTTTCAGAGTATTTGAAAACTGAGGAATGTTGAGTAGAGACAATTCAGTCAGGCCCACAAGCAAGTTTAACTCAAATGCTAAACAACACAAACACACACACATTACTCAAACAATCCGGAGTTTAGATGTGATGTGATCTAGTGCCCCACAAATGAGTTTAGCTCCTCTGAGAAAGTGAATCCATATGTGTTCTTCTTTCTTTTCTGTTAGTAGATGTTGTGTTTTCTTTCTTTATTCTTCTCAATGTCTTTCTTCCAGTGTTGCGCTGAATCTTCCTGTCACACAGTTACGTCACAGTTAAACATGGTTCAGTGGAAAATGTGTCATTTTGCGTTCAGTGTATGTAAGAGTATGTATGAACAACCTGTTGACCGATTTTGTGCAAATGGTTTCATATTGTGTGTCTAATGACTGAGCTCATCTTACTTACAAATTTACAACAGGATGTACCGCTATTAGCACACACACACACACACACACACACACACACACACACACACACACACACACACACACACACACACACACAGCAGGTCTCTTCTCTTTGTCCCCCAAATCCAAAACAACGATTTATTCTAATTAATTCCAATTAAGGCTTATTAATTAGGCCGACAAAGATTAATAAAGGAGGTGTCACAAGCTGTCATGGCAATTAATGACTTAATTTTCTGGTTTGTTAATGATCCACTTGTTTAAAGGGCATAGAATCAATCAAAGATCAGAGTGACTGGTGTGTGTTTGTGGCTCTGTATTGTTTTCTGTGAGGTGCCAAAAAAGTGAAAGTATGACTTTGAGACAGCAGACATTGTTGTGTAGTTACTCTTTCAGTTTTCTCAAGCAAGTATATGAGCAACCACCTTCCAAATCGTCCATTTGGTTTACACCCAACAGAGTTCCCATGCTTTCAGCAGCCAAAGAAAGAGTTGTTGACCTTTAACAACAAACAGCAGCAGTGCGTCATGTTCCTCACTTAATGTGTTTTGGCCCTCATCTTTAGTGGAAAGATGAAAGTGTAGCGTCAGACTTGAAATGGTTCAAATGTTGTATAACATGCAAAAAAGGTCAATTGGCTTATTTCAAACCAGTGACATTGCAGCTATGTGAGATGCAAGGTAACTCCTCAGTTGCAGAGGTGTTATGTGTTTGGCACATTTGTAATTGTTGTCGTATGTTAGTACTTAGTAGAACAAATCCCTAATAAAGTTGTCCCTCAATGTTGAGAAGTTAATGCTAGTAGTAACATTTGCCCCACCCAACAACGTCTTTACCTCAGCAGACTCATGCCAAATTCATGTTGAATGACTTTACCTTGGTCCATGTCCATGGGGCGCCTATGTCCCAAAGCTTTCTACAGTAATACTAATTGGAGCTCATTCTTTAAGTTTACAGCCGCAAACTTTGTCAAATCTGGCAACCATATATGGAGCAGGCCTGCTTCATATTTAGATGGAACAGTCAACTAAGTGTTGGACTGTATGCGCAGACACTCAGCAAAGTCCACCAAACTTGGCTTCTGATTTGCTCTGTGATTTATATTCAGTCTGTATAATGTTGCAGGGGCTTGTTAGCCAATATTAGCCTCCAGCTGTCATATAGTATAGCCAGATTTATTAAGGGCACCACACTAATGAAGGAAAATTGTAAATACCACACAATTTCTGTCCAGACCCATTGTAAATGAAATAGGTGTTAAAAAGTAGTGGTTATATTTGATTTAAAACCTAACATTAACTGCATGTTAGTTTTTGCTATGGCTGACTAAGGCTCACTGTAGGCAAACTGTGGGAAACCATATTGAGCCTTAGTGCTGCGTCCCTTTTTAAAGCAGCAGACATTTTTATTGATACGTTTTCGGAACTCTGGAATTCACTCTTTTCTCTTGATGACCTGTTCAGTTTGTCCGTGGGGACAACTTTACAAAGCCAAAAGTCACTGGCATTTGTTGGCCACAAATTTTCCACCACAGGTTTCAGGGATGCTTCTTTGTCCAGCATTTACGACGAAAATCCATTAACCAGATTAACAAAGGTAACAGGGCAAACCAGTGGCAATGGACCCAATCTAGTTTTTCTGAACCTCTTCAATTTGGTATTTTTCTCTGTCTGTTTTTCACAGAGTTAGGGTTACAATCCATTAATCAGGTTATGTTAACAAATTACCACATAGCAAGAGGGAGAACAGAGCCAGGTACATGTACAGAATTATACTACAAGCCTGGGTGTGCGTGCGTGTGTCTCTCTGTGTAGTCTATGTGTACAATACTGTGTGTGTGAGTCTGTGTATAAGCGACTCCAATAAAGTTACATTTTGCTGATAGAAAGCTTTAGTGCCATATTAGTAATGAAAACACATCTTTGCTTGACACTAGTTACGGATACATTTTTTTGTAAATGACTGACACACACACTTATTAATCCTTCAGTTTTCTCCCTCTGTCTATAAACATGTGTCTGTCTGCGTGTGTATGAGCTTCCCGTGCCATTAGAATAGAATGGAGCTGACTATATCTCAATTAGACCTGTGTATGTGTCACTACTTGCTCCCATAACCTGTGCTACACCCATTCACCTACAGATTTACTCTTCAAGGATGTCTGCTTTTGTGTGAGGCTTCCTTTTCTTTGTTTGTGTGTATGCAGCTTGCGTGTGTCTCTGTGGGTGTGTGTTTTTTGTTCAGTTTGGCTACAACAGTGTATTTTAGCCAAGTGAACAAGTGTTAACAAGCTTTGTGCAGACTGTATTTATTTAATCCATATGCTGGTGAGCTATACAGCTGTGTGCTGCTCCTGGTATGTCTGGAAGGAAAAATCACTCTGCAGACACAGCCTCGTCTGAGGTGCAGAGATTATTGCCAAGTCGGCTCAAATGTGGCTGCTAGTTTAACAAAAACTCATACGGTGATTTTTTTTTTTTGCTAAAGGAGCACAATGTTCCATGTTTGTCTTGGGGATGACATGCCCTTACCATCAGTACTTGCAAATGTTATCTTAATCAAATTAGCAAATCACACTATTGACTTGTAATTCATGACATCAACTATTTGGCTTTGATCAGCCTTCTTCCAATTATACATGCACAGTCGCTGTTATGGACTACTTTTACATTTTACAACATGTTTTCAGAATCTATGAAGATTTTAGCCTGCCAGAGTCCATTGCTGAGGAAATGCAACAAAGACAAGCAGAGGCTTAGGACGCTGCTGATAGTGGTTAGCCAGTTCGGCAGCACCAGTTCACCTACCCGAGACGATAAAGACGGAGCAGCTGGGAGCTGACAGGCTAGCAGCTAGCAGCCAGCACAACCAGCTAAAAGCAGCCAGGCTGCCTGGCAGAAGCACACAACCTGCCAGAACAACACAAACAGAGGAGCAGGGGGCCGACAGATAGTTCCAACTGGCTGTTTTTTTTCAGATCCAGGTGCCCACCAAATCCAAATGCAAGCTAGGCAGTCACCATGCTGCAGTGAGTTTCACAGAACACTGCTGCGTGTGTCTCACTGCTGCCAATGCCAGCACAGACGGAAGGCTGCTGTGTGGAACAATGTGGGCACAAAATTGTCCTTGAAGATAAGCAGGAAGAAACGGGCATTGCCAAGAGGAAGAAGAGAGGTGTTGACTGAGGTGATCAAAAATATGAGGTTGTGTTAACTACTCACTTTGTTTAATACCTAGACCTCATACAACATACTGCATTAAAAAAGGTTTATGATCTGATCTATGCAGTAAGCCATCCTTAAAAAACGCTATACTTGAATATCTATCTTTCTTTTTACACTTTGCTCTGGCTTAAAAGTAACTTGCAAAATTGAATCAATGTAATTTGTGAAAAACCCAATTTGGTCTGTAACCTTTACATTATATGAGTTCACTGTCTCCTCTTATGAAAGCAAGTTTCTCTCTTAAGTGAGATGACTCTATGTTGCTCTCTTCCTCTGCATAAAGTCTTTCACAAGTCATTTATTGGGTCTTAGTGAATCAGAGCTGAGTAAGTCGACCTGGTAAATCGGACGTTCGTGACTCCAGCTGCTTTGATTCCCTCGGAGATGTTTGACTGCAATAACAAACACTTTTGAATCCTTTCAGAGCCAATTGTCAGTAATGAAACATGAAACGTTCCATATTGCTATGTCTATTGGAGGACCAGCTGTATGTTTGACTATAAGAGGAAAAAGGGATGTTGGGAGATTGGCAGATAAATATATGTAATTACTTTCACAGAAAATAAATAAAGCCACGACTGAAAGATTAGACAATCATTTTCTTTCAAGCCAAATATAACCTTTCATTATTTCAAAAGCATTGGCAGCCAGGTACATATCGATCCAAATACTAAGTAAGACAGCACTGTATTGAACTTGGAGTAGGAGACAGAGAGATACAAGACTGAATGTATCGCTATCAGGTTTATGTTATGATGATCTCAAGGCAGACTTAATAAGGAAGTATCTGTGCTTTGTTTAGTTCAGATTCACTTACGTTTGGCATGTCATCTGCTTCACAACTGCTGCCGTTGTCATGATATGAGTTTTGTTTTCACAGCTTTAATGCACATGTTGTTTTGTTGGTTAAAGGTTGGAATTTTAGGATGATGGCAGCCAATTGTATTATTATATATATTATTATTATTGTATTTATTTATATATGTTTTTTCGGCCCAGGCAGCATAGGGTCAGTGTTACATTTTGAACCAGGATCGCAGCGTTTTATCTTGATTATTGAAATGTAATTATCTCGTAACACTTTCTCAGTCCATGGGAGTTATGCTGAAATTGTACAGTAAATAGTTTTTTTCTTGATAAACTGCATACCTTTACCAATAGCCAATCACTTCTGGTTTGAGATATATCTTCTACTGACTGTAAGTACTTTCTCCTTGGCACATTTAGTATATTTAACTTTACCAACGTAGAGCAGGTGTTGATAGACATGTCGTTTAACTTTTATTTTTATTGTTTTTTTTTGACAGCACCCATGTCTGATGCCAAAAACGTGAAATATTAGCAGTTATATTAGCCAGCATAATTGGTCGCTCCAATCTCTGGTCCTGAAGACTTCCAACTTTTCGCAGACATCTGCTTAACGGAGCAGATTTACAACTACCTCTGTTGGAATATTAAGTTGAATACCTACTTTTAGACTGGGGAAAATAACTAACCTCTCTAATGGATAAGTGCCCTAGAATGCTTAATGCTGGGCCTCTGTGTGTTTATGTGTGTTTGAATATGTGTGTGTGCGGTAATCTCCATGGCAGGTTCCTTGCCATTAGTGCCCCACTGAACAAGGCCGCAATTCATTCTGTGTGTGTGTGTGTGTGTGTGTGTGTGTGTGTGTGTGTGTGTGTGTGTGTGTGTGTGTGTGTGTGTGTGTGTGTGTGTGTGTGTGTGTGTGTGTGTGTGTGTGTGTGTGTGTGTGTGTGTGTGTGTGTGTGTGGGGGCAGGTTTGTAAGTGCAGAGTGTGTGTTGTTCTTAGAGAATTGTTTCCGTGCGCCTGTCTGCACCATATGGCCCAATGTGGAAAAAGGCCCCTTTAGGGGTCGGTGTGTATGGGAATATGTATGTATGTTCGTGTGTGTGTACAGTGGTCTGGTCTGCTCTGGGTGAAGCTGTAAAAACAAAAAAAGACTGAGAAAAGGAGTGAAAAGTAAAAAGAGACTACATTGAAATAGTGATGTCAAAGACAGATGGACGTACGGTTTTCTTTTGATAAGGGAGTGTTTCTCTTTTCTTTCTTTGCTAATTGCTTGTGTGTCTAATTGGCAAGTCAATCCAATGTTCACTTTGTAATTTCACTTCAATCATTTCTTTCTTTCCAGCAGTTGTTTTTCACCACTTTTGTCTTTTAATTCTCTCTTTTTGTATTGTTCTGAAATGGGCGAAAATTATCACTTTATTTTTCCCCAGTAATCACTTTATTTTCTGTTCTTGTTTTTAATTCGTCTGTTGTGTTTTTCGCTTGTCGTTTATTTTTGTCTAATTGGCGTAAACCTCAGGGCTGTGGTAATGACTTCTGAGGTTAACGAGCTTCTACTAACACACACGCGCGCGCACACGCACGCACGCACGCACGCACGCGCGCGCACATGCACACTTCATTTGACATGTGTATACACTGTAAGCATACACCTGCAAACAAACACGCAAGTTAGGATGTACACACACTCAAAGGAATGGACACTCATACACACACTGTTGAGACAAAATCTGCAAGCATTGACATTATCGCAAGTAACCTGTCAAATGTGATTCATTAAGCTTGCTTACAGGTTCACTTTGAGCGTTGGAACTGAAGTTAAAGGCGCATTTGCAAGGGGGAAAAAGCCAATTAAACTCCAGTGTGACATTTTAATAAATAACGTTTGTGTGCTGGCTTTCTCTCTAACATGCAGAGAACATCTTCACCTTCATTCTGAAATACCTTTGGCCACATAATCAAGTTCAAAAAGAAACATGTAGCTTTCCTAAGGAAATATGGTCCCCAATTGATTTTCAACCAAGGATAGAGAGCCGATTGGTTGAGAAAAAGGAAGAGAGAGCTAGTGCTTTGAGTCCAACAACTTTTTAAAAAGCAAAGTTCCTTTTTAAAAACCAGTTCACACATACCTCATTCACACCAACGGTGTTTCAGGGCCGGCTTGGAGCTGGAGCTTGAAAAGCACCGGGTTTTCCTGTTCACACCGCAGTGGAGCAGCCTCTTAGCTCCGGAATCCGGTTCGTTTCAAGCACCAACATTTTTTTTCCGGCTAGAGCAAAAGCACCGCATACGTCACGCTTACGTCGAGGCGGGGGCAGGGGCGGGATCAACTCCTGAACAACAACAAAAAGCTGGCGTTTTATCCAGTTTGTACACAACGATGGAGAAACTTAACAAGCAGCAGTGGTCGACTGAAGAGACCAGCTCCTACTGGGAATCTGGTCTTCTGAAGAGTTACAGAGGAAGCTGGAGCACAAACGGCCATTTTTGTTGTCGGTGTCAGCTGTGAGGGGTTTCCGCGCGGTTTGGCTTTATGAAGCAGTCACGCAAACGGTTACGTCATGACGCAAACGATGACGCAATGACGCAGCACCAGTCGGACTCTGGGCGGTGTGAAAAGAGCCGGAGCTAAACCGAAGAACCGATTCTGAACCTGGAAAGCATGGAGCTTGAACCGGAGTTGCGTTGGTGTGAATGAGGTATAACTCCCTTATGAGACCCACTTTTTTAAATAAGTAAAACCAGTAAATGAAAGCTGTCAGCATTATACAATGGATGGTATGTCAGTTATCATGTCATTTTTAAAGCAGTTTTAAATGATACGTTGCCAAACCATTTTCAATCTCTACATGATGCAATAATAACTGTAACACAGGGAAAACCCTTCACTGTATTTAAAAGGAAGTGAATGTCATGTTACTGGTGTATGACCACTTGAAAAACTGTCCCCCTTTGAGTATGACCTGAATACAAGTGAATACTGCTATACTCTTAACTTGATGCTCTGAAGTCTAATGCATCAAACTGGTCATCCTTTTTTAAACTTCCCTTACATCCAGCAAGAGATTAAAGCTTTTGGACATATAGCTGTGAGCTAGCTTAAATTCCTCTAAGCTTTATTGATGACTGGAGTCTGACTTGAGTCCTCACTGCAGTCTCCTGCTAGTTCTCCTGGCGTGAACTCTGCTTTAATCTCACTTTCTCTCTCTCTCCTGCTCTCTCTGGTATCTTGATATGGTCTGTGTTCTGCCGTGACTTTTAAACATTTACATTTCTGCTTTCAAGTGCTGTTTATACATGGCTCTTATCTGCTATCTAACACACACAAGCGCATTCAGACGGCGACGGACGGTGAATCAAACCTTTAGTCGTCCTGACAGCCCAACTGTTGCTATGTCCATAATAGGATAGGAGGCGAGAGGAAGAGGAAGGCTGTAAGAGAAGAGAGTGCCACATGGACAAAAGGCGGGGGAGGGAGATAATTTGCCACCACAGTGTTTTGTGGTGAGGTGTGGAACATTGGTTACTCTAGCTTACAGGCTTTTTGTGATTCTCCATTGAACCCCTGTAGTGAAATTCCTCTTAAGATGGCATCCTCCGCTACAGAGCAGCACCCCTGGGACTGCTGGGGATTTGATGTCTTGCTCCGGGACGATAGTAAGGGGGATTCTGACAATCACAGGGGAGATAACTGGGCCTCCTGGTTTTTTAGTCACTTTGCCACCCTGCCCTGCTACCCTTGGCTTATGTGCTTATAGCTACCCTATCTTGATCAACTCTTGACACATTTCCAATATCAAAAAAGACCCCTCTGGGACCAATGCCTCCAACATCTTTCTCTGTAGGACAGGACAGAAAAAAAAAATCCAGAGTTGTACACCATGAATACAGAAGTGGTTAGCCTTAATAAAAGGGCACCAGGTTCAGTATAGTCGTCAGTTTCTGATGTGACTTGGGAGAAGGTCACTGAGTCCCTACTGGCTCCATGTGGAGTAGATTATCAAATCAGACTGCTTTTCATCTGATCAGCTGCAGTGACACGTTATCAGATGGCAAGAAACACAAGACGCTGTGTTTATTCTTAACTGTGTTTGACAGAATTAATCTGTTTTCGTTTATTGGGGAAGGTTTCATTTATTGCTTCATGGAGATATGCCAATGACAGCATGATAGAGCAAGGTAGGTGCACGGAGAAGGAGAGATATGGATAGAAAGCCTTGTTACAGCAAAAATGAGGGCGAGAGTAGAGAGGGGTAATGCATGAAAAGAGAGAGAGAGAGAGAGAGAGAGGAAATGACACATAGGTGGAAAGAATCTCATTCCTGCTCCTGTCCCACACTGGCTTACTGTTTCTCGATCTCTGATTTGCACACTTCACCGTTTGGAGCACACACACACACACACACACACACCATAAGTGAACGGTAATTGAACACCTCTTGTCTGCTTATCTGTCCAAAGAAGTTCAAAGCAAGGATTGGTGGATCGTGTGTGCATGCGTGCATGTGCCGTCTGATTCTTATCACAGTGTTTGACTCAGAGCTGCTTTTAAGGCAATGAATTCTCATCTCTTCCTGTCTCTTCCCTTTTGGGTTGTCTTTCTAAATCTCTCCCTTCCCCTCTCTCTCTCTCTTTCTCTCCCTCTCTCCGTCTGTGCCACCTCCTCGCTCTGTGTCTCTCTGTCCTTCTCAAATTTCACTTTCATTGTCAATTTTAATTGGCAGAGAGACAGAAGCCGACAAGATGTGACTTATAGATGTTCATTTTTCTGTGAAATATTAACCAGTATAACCCATCAAGCTTAGTAAATATGACTATCTCTTTCCAAGTTCATTCTTACTATCAGTCTGTCCGTTTATCTCCGAGTACCTTCTTTCTTTCCCACAGTCACTGTTCTTTGTAGGGATTAAGCCTGTGTACATGTGCAGTCATAAACATGCAGGTTTGACAGGTTGAAAGATAACCAATAACTACTTTGCCAACAATGAGAGGAGGCGTTCATAGTCTCTCCCATCTCTCCGTCGTTTATATTATACAGTATTTAAAGTTTTAAACAGGTTTGGTTGTCATTTTGTGGTCAGATAGGCATTTCCCCCACAGTGCATTAGACCTCAGATGTGAGAGGGTTTGACGTTGGAAAACTCTATAGGAAATAGCCTTGATCATTTCTGTTTCAATTAACCCCAAAGGATAAACAAGAGCCAGGATAGTTTTTTGTTTATAACGCATAACTTCAGAGCTATTGCAACAATGCACAGTGCATACATACAATACAACGATCAGACAACAGGCAATGATTGATGGCAAGTATTATAGCCCAAAGGAAGATAGAGGGGAAAAGCCAGTTGTACCTCTGGCTAATTTCCCCGTTGATGCTTATCTATTTTAGATATTTAACAATATGCTTTCTGTGGTTTGGCCCCAGGGCTATCAAACATTTTCTGACATGCAGAAGACACTTTTAGCTGTCAATTACAGTAAAAATTGAACGGGGTAAAAATTAAACTGTCTCAGCAGCACACTATACAGTTTTTTTTTTTTTTGTCATTCATCAGCGTTGTAGATCATAGAGATTAGAGAGAAGAATAACAAGAGATGAAAATAAGGGATAGACAGAAGGCGGGGCTGGGTATAAAATAAGAGATGAAAGGATTTAGGGTGTAGTAACAGCTAGATAAGTTAAAGCCTTAAACTCCGCGGGTTTGTGCGCGCCCGTGCTTGAATATTTGCGTATGCGTGTGGATTTTTAAGGGTGTACCAGCACTTAGATGGGTGTGAGAACTAAACTTGACATGCCTTTGCTCTTATTGCTGATCCACACCTGAAATACTTGGGAATCTTTGACCTACTTAAGGTGTTCTGATCTATTTAAGGTCACATGAGTTATCCTCAGCACTCCCTTAGAATAAGATGCACTCTGACAAAACAGGCAAGCTAGGGAGTGTTAAGCATTGTCTTTTGCGATTGTGACCTTTTCATGAGGCCTGGCAAGCTGATAGACAAAGCATACTTGATATTTATTAAAAAAGTTCTCCCATGAATTCTGCCAATGTCTTTGGAAATCATATGCAAATATTGGTCATATTGCACAATCTTCTAAAAGATCAAATGTTTTTCCAAATCATTGCTCTGACATTGTATGCTGCTAGTTTCTATAAATGTGTTTTACTTTCCTAATTTCTACATTTGAGAGTTAAAGTAAATGGCAGAGACTATTAAAGAAAGGAACAGACACACAAAGGGGCTCGTTTGACCTTGTATTGAAAAAGGCTCACAGTATACCGGTGTTCTATTAAGTTAAATGCAGTATTAGACGTATCAGGTCTATTGCTGTGTCTGCCCTTAGGTCAGAAGCTGGTAAAAACCAGACTGATGTCGAAGTACATTTCCACAGCAGGTGTTTACTCTCTTCAAATAGCTCAGTTTGCTCTCTTTTTTCAAGTTATTATCTAAAGTGCATTGCAGAGGGATGCCAGTGTCTGCTCCACGATTAAGGGTCGATACAATCTGTCAATATTTCAGTCAGAGGACCCGTGTCAAGACAAGATTCCCTGAATAATCGCCATCCTTCATCTCGCTCACAAAGCCTCAGCTCCTCTGTCCTCCATAAAATCACCCAGAGCACCCTGAGACGGATAATCACTGGATTGATTTCACTTTTATCATGTTGAGAATGCAGAATTATGTCAAATCAGGTCGATGTGCATTCTGTCGCCTTCTTTCTGTGACTAAGCAGCTATGCAGTTTGATGTGAATGCTGCAGTAACAAAGTCATTTCAGGTTAACTATGTTTAGTTGGCAGCTTGAATGCCAGATTGACATTCAAAAACAAGATACATAAAACTAAACAGACTTTCTTTGGAGTATGCTTTCAAACAATCACACTTATAAACCATAAAAGCCAGATTTAAGGAGTCAATCTACAGTTTAGTATTTTATTTGGTGTGACGTTTCATATAAATGTCATGCAAGTGCAATCTAACTACTGTAGCAGAATCCATATACTGTTGATTAAACAAGACAGGAAACATTTGCAATAACAATTATTTCCAAAGTACTCGTACTGTCTTTTACAATAAACATAACAAATACAGTCTTCAACTGCATCCAGTGTGTGTATGTGGTGGGGGTGGGTGTGGGGTGTGTGCTAAGGAGCTGTTATCTCAAACATTGATGTCGCAACGACCTGCAACTTCCCCTAACACAGGAAAGCTCACTGTCTGTCTGCGAGTGAGTGAGAAGAGATGAAGAAGAGTGAGAGAAGCATGTGTGTGTGGCTTTAACACTGCAGAGATGGGTAGGGGCTCCAACACCTTTTACATCACGGTGCCTATGGGCCTCAAAGCTGCAAATTCATTAAGAAAATAACTGTATTACCTACTGGATCAAATAGATTTTCCTTGAGTTTCCGCATTTTTTTTTACATCTGCTCTTGAGAATGATGCAATTAAAACAGAAACTTGAAACTTTTTAAAAACACAAAAGTTCCTTTTAGACTTTACCCAATCATTCAACCCCATGCTTGTTGTTTGTTTCTTATATAACTTGTGTAAATTCAATGTGAAAGCTTATACTGTTACAAAAAAAATTAACACATTGTGATCCTGCCTTTTGATTGGCTGATGCCTGATTATCATTCCAATGCTGGGATTATCCTTTTAGACATAAGTGTGGATATGTAGAATTGTTTTCTATTTAGTTATTTCTGTACTTTATCTACTTAATTTGAATCAGGCAAATGTATTATTGTTGAGTCCATCTGAAATGGTCAGGCCGGTTTGAATTCAGAATGGGTTTTGTATTAATTCTCTCAGAGCTAGTTGTCTATCTGTAGTTCCTCTGGGCAGACCAAAAGTCTCCGAACCATCCGCTGTCTGTCTGTGTGTGTACTCGTGTGCGTGTGCGTGTGTGAGTGTGTGTGTGTGTATACGTTGGTTGTTATGCGGGATAGAGGAAATGAAAGCTCAGACTGAGCCTCAAGGCTTTCTAAACTGTCTCAGTGCCCTTCACATGAATGTGTGTGTGTGTGTGTGTGTGTGTGTGTGTGTGTGTGTGTGTGTGTGTGTGTGTGTGTGTGGCCATCTGCTGCCATAAAAAAGTGTGGGTGTGATTAAGTGTCAGAAATCAGTAAGGAATACCATCTTTATCCATCTTTCTTTATTATTGTCAAGTTCCTAAATGCATATGTGTTTTAAGTGATTGAATCTCAGCATGTATTGTGAAATATGAGGTAGTCTGCCACCTCCTTCCTCTTTTTTTGTTGTTCTATGTGATTGGGAGTGTGTTTGTGTCTTGTGCACAGAAGTGTCTGTATAATGTTTAATTGTAAACTACCCTACATTGTTGACAAAGTGTAAAATGTATTGCATCATACAGATGCTAGAGGGTATTACTTTTATGTACTGTAATTTAATGCAATTTAAAGGTAAATATATTTTACACACGTATACATACGTACGGTTTATATGTATTTTCCTTGAATGCATTGCTATTCACTAACTTACAAAGGCAAGTTTGTTGTTTAGTCCTCCAAACATTTGTAAGACCCACTTTCTGTGTGTGTGTGTGTGTGTGTGTGTGTGTGTGTAATTTCCTGGTTGTCCCCCAGCAACCCCCAAGCTCTGATCACAGGAAGTTGAGAGGAAGTTGTCAAGTCTCCGCTACACACACACACACGCACACACACACACCTCCTCCCACGCTTTTACGCTAGTAGGAGAAATGGTAGCAAAGAGTGAATAAAAGAGTAAAGAAGGGCAACAGAGAAGGGGAGGGGCAGTGTTCAGGTGTGAACATCTTCTTTCATGAGCTCCTCTCTTTCTTTGCCAAGTGTGAAAGTTCCCCCCTCCTTCATCTTTTATATGTCCTTCAATCCTTCACTCTGAAGCATCTGCCTTTTCTTAGAAAAAAGTAGGAGACCGATTACACAAACAAACTCGTAGCTAAAGGGTTAATGAGACCTGGTGTTGCAGCCTGGCCCAGGTGGAGCTGAAGAGATTTAAACGGTGTTCATGAGAAAAGCTATAAAAGTGGAAAAAGGCTATAAAAAATGCAAATGTCCCTATAATTCAATTTGGTCAACCACCTGATGAGAGCCAATCGTGGTTGTTTTTAATTTCCGCAGAAGCAAAGGGTTGGTTAATACTGGGTCACCTCCAACCCAGACACAGGAACCAATCATTATCGCCAGCCTGGGAACCGTTTTTGTATCAAAACACTTTCAACTTGTACCACAGAACATATATTCTGTATTGTACTGAGTGTGTACAAACTGCACAGGTTAATCCGAACACACACACACACACACACACACACAATATCGGTCTGAAATCTGTATCTTTGCCTGTGGTTGTTAAATCATGGCCTTATTACTAAAGGAAACAAACTGACAATTTGTAGAGATACACAGAGGAAAAAACACATCATGCCTGATATTTCTTAGATTTACAAAACAAAGGTTTGCAAGGAGTCCGTCTCAGGACATTGATTTAATGTGAAACTATCAGAAACCGTTTAATGCTGCACACTGCGGGGACACAAACACTGGCTCTAATGGTCAAAAAGCCCAAACTGTTGTAGCCGCTGCACTGAAAGGCTGAATCTTTTTGACGGTTTTCCATACTAATTTGACTAATTTATGTTATTTTGGGTTTGATTTTTTTGTGCAGTGTAGTAATCTTGCCTCAATGCTGATTAAAGGTAGGGTAGGTAAGAATGGAGAAACCTGCTCGAGTGCGCTAGAACTTGAAACTACACTGCCCCTTCCTTAGAGAGCCCCTCCTCCAACACACACGAACACACACACGACCAATGAGGGCACGAGATAAGTTTGTGCACGAGATGGAAGGCTAGGAAGAAACTAAACGAGGGTTTAATGAATTTTGATTATTTTTAAATAATGTAAATGATGAAATGCAAATGGAACTAATTTTTTAATGTGGCCATATTAAAGTGGTTTTAATCATTAATTACGACTCTGTAGAATTCAGTTAGAGGTTTTTGTTGCTGATCATTCGTTGCTGCATAAGTGTGTGACTGTGTGTATTTGTTGTGTGATTTGTTAATACATTTTCAAGTGTGGCACTTATCTGGGTAGATAAACTTAAAACAAACTATATTTTTGTATGATCCAGAAGTTTCTTTTCTCATCGTCAATCTCCCATTTCTTGGCAGCAAGTTTAGCAATAATTATAATAAACACCTCTGGCAGTTCAATATTTCAACATGTGTGAAACTATACTTCCCGAAGACAGTTGTAAGATGTATCGCTAAAGTGATTTCACACACACAAACACATTTAGGCATTTAACTGTTGACCACAATTTGAAAAAATGGTTAAGGTGACATCACATTGATGCTGAGAGAAAAAGACAAAGAGAGATCAATTTTTAAAGTAGCTTTCTTAGACGTGACCACACACACATGGTATGCTCTACAGACACATTCACACACAGATTATGCTCTAAGGACCATAGCAGGGGAGGTGTGTGTGTGTGTGTGTGTGTGTGTGTGTGTGTGTGTGTGTGTGTGTGTGTGTGTGTGTGTGTGTGTGTGTGTGTGTGTGTGTGTGTGTGTGTGTGTGTGTGTGTGTGTGTGGTCAAAAATCCAGACAGTCATTCCAGAGGCCAGACTATTGAGTCTTATAAACTCTCAGGTCACGGATTATTGAAATAGCAGAAGAGATATATAGTCTGCGCCTCTGTGTGTCTGCTGTTTCGCTGTATTACTTCAACATTACAAATTGCTGAGCAGATTCAGAAACACACTCACACATTGTTGGCCATACACCTGCAAGTGCATATCATCTTTGGGCTTGTGGCCTTGACGTGTGTGTGTTGTAACACTGATTTATTTCAGCATCATTTATAGCCCCATTGGGAACTGAACCACCAACCCGGTGGCAGCTATTTCATTGTAATAGTCCCACAAACACACAGACAGCGTATTGTATAGGCCAAGCTAACAAAAAGTACCTTGTTTTAACCTGCTAACCTCGAGCGATTTGGATTGGAAAGCTTGGACAGCCTAACAAGTTCCAAAAGGTTCCTTCAGAGAAACGGAGCAACCTGTTTTTATGCTCCTCTGACCCACCTGTGGGCCTCAGCACACACTTCAAAATAAAGTTTTATAGAGCATGGGTCCCATGGTGTTTGCCTTTGCAGATGAAAACAGCTAGTTTGTTTCATGCCGAATAAGTCACAGTTGGAAAAGTCGTTTTTTTGTCATTATTAACATTTCTGTTTCACTGTCTTTTTTTTTCTGTGTTGTAAAGTAAAATAGTTAATTGAGCTTGACAGCAGAAATGTAGCTGTTTCAAGTTGTTGGCCAGTGAACAGAGAATCTCCCATGGGGGGAGTGGGGAACACCCTCTCCTTTCACAGTAGTTTGAGAAGTGCTCTTCACTACAACAGCGTTCTAATAGCAAAGATGCTCAGTAGCCAAAAGACAATGGTTGTTCTGGACAGCTCGCAGTTATGTGTTCATGTTTGTGTGAAACTAGATTTAACCAGTGCTGCCTTTAACTTCCCAAAGGGCTAAACAGCCCCCTACAGAGTATTACTCAAAAACACACACGTGCACAAACACACACAGACACAATACAGTCCTCTGCTTCCCAGACCCTGTGTGGTGCAGTAATCCAATGTCCAAAATTCGAGGTCAGACTCCTCTAATAGACTTTTAATAAAGTTTGTTCGGTAGGGTTTTGGGGGGAGGTAGTCTGTGAGTGTGTATTTCTCTACATAAAGGATTCATGCAGTCTTCCCCGGGGGGTCTGTGAGTGTTTTTGGGGGGGTATTGTACCTTCCACAGTTTGTTTCTGGATCTCTGTTTTCTGCTGTGTAGCTGTGAGCACTTTACAGCGGGTAATTGAGCACAATATTGCTTACTTATTTACTTTATAGAACAACACGCATCTATCAAAATTTGCAAGTGCAACAACATTATAAAAAACAAAGAAAAAAGAGATCTGCTGATCAACACGGCTCATTTAAGAACTTGTGAGATTTCGCTAACAGGCACATTTTCTTTCTTCTCCAGTCTTTACAATGTGCGTTTCAATCAACATTGCTTAACACGAAGCAAAGACACAGCCATGTGTTAAAGCTAACATCCAAATACATTTGAACTCTTCAGAAAAATTGCATAAATAGTTGTTTTTTTACTTTTGTTGGTCTTAGAATCGCAGGTACAGTATGATTGTGCTCATTGTTGTTTATACTGAATTACAACAAGACCTATTAGAATAATGATTTTGAAAGTTGTGCATGCATCTCAAATTGAAGATGTTAAAAAAAGAAAAGACAGATGTAGCTTTCAGAAACAGAGTATATTTGAAGAAACAGTCTTATTTGAATGTTGTCTCCATGAAAAACTCATGGAAACAAGTAGCAGGATTTCTCTTCACACCAACATGCATTCACATGAAATATCTTCCATATTAAAGAAAAAAGCGTCATTCAAGGAGAATAATTAAAATCTCTGCTATCAACATTTACAAGTTTACACGCGCACACACATGCACATTCCTACAAACACATGGAGGTTCGTGTGAGGATAGCCCGGAGTGGAGTAGAGAAATGGAGATTGAGAGACTGGAGCACAGAAGAGGGAGGGGGACATGTACAGGAGTGGGTGTGAGATTAATTGAGAGGGTGAGATGAAAGATGGACAGATAGGGAGAGGAGCAGAGAGAGGGAGGTGTGTTCACCACATCGATTAGTGTGTGTGTGAGGAGGAGACCACTACATACTGAGGAGGAGAAACAGAGGGAGGTATTGAAATGTGAACCTCTGATTAAGTTTGACATTTAAGATGACATATTTTGCATGCTGTTACCCCATTACAAATGAGTCCTACACAGTGTGTGTGTGTGTGTGTGTGTGTGTGTGTGTGTGTGTGTGTGTGTGTGTGTGTGTGTGTGTGTGTGTGTGTGTGTGTGTGTGTGTGTGTGTGTGTGTGTGTGTGGCTTGATCGGTGGCAGGAATGAATACGGCCCCAGCTACCCAGCAGATGAAGTGTGTGTGTGTAAAAAAAGACTTCTGGCATTGATTAGGGGCCTCTCAGGCAACTGAAAGCTTTTAGTCTTAAAATGGCAGGTGGACTCTGTCTCGCACTGATTTTATGTTGTCCTCCACTCTCTCTCTCCCTCCTTCTGTTTCTTTCTTCACCCCCCTCACCGAACTCCAATTAGACTCGTGCCTCTGCAAAATCAATTCCAAGCTATTACTTGTTCCCTAAAAAACATGCTAGACTATTTTGCCGCCATATCCCTGTGCATGATTAATTCTCCAATCCAACGCTCGAACTAAGCATAACATAGAGGCGAACACTTGTGGATGACTTCTATTATTATCCCACCGCTCTAAATAGGCTCGGTTTCACGGCCTGATCTGCTTTGTCTGTGTTGGGACTAAAGCGGTCATGTCGAGCTTTCATTAATATGTTCTTCAGCTGCTTTCACTGACACGTACCCTAAAGCTACAAGCCATTTCAGCGTGACGGCCATTTTGTGCTTAAGTGGCCGTCCTACAGGTCTGTGACGCTTTCAGATGAATAAATGACAGCGGAGGGATGCAACAGTCATGAAAGCTTTAATATTTGCTACAACAATAACAACAACAGCTGGTGTCTGCCTGGTCCCTCCAGGGGAAACCCTTTATACCAGCAGGAAGTGATTTAGCAATTTGACAGCTACAGTATGGTATTTATTCAAGATGAAAAACAATATTTAAGCATGGACAGCAAACAAAAACCTTAACCTATTATATTGTGTAACAATTGACATTCCGAAATGTCCTTCCTTATTTGACGATTTAACTTATTTGTAAAATAAATTAATCTGCAAGAAATGTATGCATTTTATTGTCTGAAGTTTTAGCAAACTAAACATTTTTAAGTTGTGATGGACATTTTCTTTTAATTTTGCAGTTTTTATAGAGCATATTCTTTGATCATTAACTTTCTGCTCACATATCCAACCTTATCTTTAGTGCGATGGTAAGGAGGAAGTAGGAATATGTTATTAAGTCAGGTTGCTCTCATATGAATCCACCTAATGACATTATTTCTCACTCATAGTGAATCTGTGTAATTTATTCAGTGTGCCATTTGGCCCGCACAGCTCGCCCCCACATGTCCACACATTCTTACTCACCACCGTTTTCTATCACCTTATACAAAATTCAATTAAAAGATGACCTTTTGGAAATAAATATTGTATTAGTTAAATTGAACCAGGAAGCTTCACAGTGGGTTTCGGATGCAACCAGCTGACTTGACACACAAACCCATCGTGATATTACGGACAGAATACTCCCAAAATGTGCTCAAATGTGTTTTTCTGGAGTAACTTTGAAGGATGAGAATAGGATGTACTGTATATCAAAAGCATTGTGCTGTAACGTTTACTCACTTTGGAGATGAGGGAAAGTTTTAAAGTAGATATTATAATAGCGGTACCTTTTGGGGATGCTTATTAGTATGTCGAGTTCATCTGCTTTTTGCTTCCTGCCTTTTTTCTATCCTTTGTTCCAATTTCTATCTACCCATTTCCCCAGACAATCTATCTTTTTTTCTTTTTAAATGAAGAAAGAATATTCTCTTTACTGTCTCCTCCTCTTGAAGCTCGTGTCCTCCTTCCCTTTACCATCTTTGCTTTTCATTTTGATTAAAAATCCTTACCTTCTTCCTCCCTTTTCCCTTCTATCCTCTGGTAAACATACAATCTCCTCAGTGTATCTACCTTTTAAATCAACTACCATTGAATCACATGGACAGAGATGGCAGCACAAGAACAAGTAAGGACACAGGAAATGTAGACACAAAGATTTGAGACAATAATAAGAAGAGACAGAATGACGCAGATTGAGAAAAAGAAAGAAAAGCTTGAGAGAGATCTCTCTGTGTAACGAGACCTTGCCTTCAGCGTTATTTCTTCATATGTTGCACATTAATCCTTTGTTTATGAAAGATGGAGATGCCAACTATAGCTGTCCCACGGGAAAGGGAAGACCAGAGCTATCTGAAGGCAGCAGAAATATGTGACTGTGTAAAGATAGGGTATCAAACCCATCCATTACACTGACTCATAATATGCATTTAGAGAATCAGCTTGGAGTCACTGGATGATGACAGTTGAAATGTACGGGTAATCTATTTCTTCCATTAGTGAGATCTAACTTTGGCTCTGAATGAAAAAGGCTTTCTTTGATTTCTCATGAGTTACATTAATGTTAGTGTTCTTCTGCTGCTATGTGATAATCCTGAACGCATGATGTGGTTGTATCAGCGTTGCATAACATTCACACAACTCCAATGTTACATGAAACACAAAGACCCTTTTTTATTGCATGGCAAATGATGGTAGATGTTTACCATCAATTTTCCTTTATGGTGATTACTCATTGGATAGAGAATTAAAGCCCACTTTGTATCCTATTCGTTGGATTGATGTATCATACAATTATGTCCAAAACATTTTTGTTACAGCTTTTTAATATTATACATTTTTCCCTTATTTTGTAAAAGTTATGGAAATCTGTGAGGTTTTTATTTTAGTTTTGGTTGTTTTCGTATCTTGTTGGAGGGATTAATTGCAGTGCAACTAATTTACCAAACGGCAATAAATAACCTTTTAACAGATGACACTCCAAAATGGTTCCCTTATACCTTGTTCAGATATCTGACTGACAGAAACACCCCACTCCCCTCAGTTACTCCTTCAGTGGATGTCTTGAGGTGATTATTGGCAATTTCAGATAAAAGCCTCACTTGCATCGGGACTAATTGTACTTGATGGAAATGATTAACTGTCACATTTATCCTCTCTGTGGTGTTGAGGCCATTGTGGTGTATAGGGTCTAATTGTAGCTAGTAGCAGTAGTTGTTATGTGGTATGTTGTGGTGGGTTATACCTAATTGTAGTTGATAGTAATGGTTCCAGTCTGTGTATACAGCCTGAAGCAGACAAAGGCTGTACTGCGACACACACACACACACACACACACACACACACACACACACACACACACACACACACACACACATCCAGAGACAGGCACATATGGCACAGTGCCATATGTGCCTGTCTCTGGATGTGTGTGTGTGTGTGTGTGTGTGTGTGTGTGTGTGTGTGTGTGTGTGTGTGTGTGTGTGTGTCGCAGTACAGCCNTTTGTTGAATCCAATTTTCTCTACATAGCCTTTATAGTACTTTACCATTTTCTCTCTTTCCTTCTTTCTCTAAAGAAACTATTAAAATAAAGCAATTTATGTCTGAAAGGGCCCACGCCTAGACCAGCCCTGGCACTGTGTGTGTGTGTGTGTGTGTGTGTGTGTGTGTGTGTGTGTGTGTGTGTGTGTGTGTGTGTGTGTGTGTGTGTGTGTGTGTGTTGT
>NW_011369945.1:21735736-21754363 GCF_000735185.1 Notothenia coriiceps
TGTTTATGTCCATCTCCATGTGTTTGTTTGGGGTTATGTGATTATCTGTTTCAACTCCATTCCCTTGTACTTCTCTTTCTTTAGAAGTGTGAGTGTTTTGATTCCGATGTGCTCTGACTGTTTGCAGTCTGCTATCAGTAAAGGACAACAAGCATTTATCTCTCACACTCACACAGAGGCAGTCACAGGGTCGCACGCATGCTATCTCATTCCACACACATCATCAAACATGCATTACACACACACACACACACACACACACACACACACACACACACACACACACACACACACACACACACACACTCACTCTCATCGTGTTTCCCCCTCATGTTGTATTGATCTAAAAGTGATCAGTTGTTGGCGTCTATCAAGCATGTGTTGGGTTGCACACACACAAACAAACAAACACACACACACACACACCAGCCGATGGGTCAATGGGTTGACTGGGATTACCACTGAATATGAACTGAATGACCACAAATAAACATAAACATGCTTGCTCTCTCACACACACACACACACACACACACACACACACACACACTCGCGCAGTATCTCTCTGTCATGACTCTGTTGTGAACAGAACGACCACAATTGTTCTCTTTTCAAACAAAAGGAACATTATGGTTTAACATAAAACACATGGTTAGTTATTTGATGGCTTTGTATAGTGATTATAAGGGAGGGGAGGGACAGTGGGGGAAGAGGGACAACAGAGGGGGGAGATGGCAGCAACAGAAAGAAACATTTTAATGATGAAATTATTGTCGCAGTTATTCTGACATGCGAAAGAGGGCACTAGAGAATTTTAAATAACGGACTGAAACGCAAGGTAAATGCATTTGTAAGGGCTTTTTTTTTGCTTAAAGAGGTATTTTACACTGATTATAATGGTGGTGAAGGGTTGATGTAGAGAAAATCTGAGTAATGGGATTTAAAATGAGAGAGAAATCAGACAAAAGGAGAATAAAGACGAGCTGGGAAAATGAAGGACAGGAGGTGACGCAGGAGAGATGAGAAAATGAACATTTTGGGAGCCAGAAAATGAATGAAAGGCAGAGATGCAGGAAAGAAAGAGACATGTTGAGTGCTGGAGGGGATGAATTGCAGTCTGCCGCCTCGCTCATCCATCTTTCTGATATTGGGTGTGGGGTTTGATGTGGTTGTCTGTTGGCCTCTCTCCCCGTCTCGCTCTCATCTCCCTGTCTCCCCCATTTCTGCCTCACCCTCTCTCCACCACCCCTCCCTCTCCGTCCCTCTGATATGGTTTGCGTTTTGATGTGGTCATGTGTTGAAGATTCTCACGGATGGTTTCCATAACGATAAAAAGATTCACTCCCTGGTTTAAGCGCGGGATAAAAAGGCAAAAAAGTTTCACTTAAGGATGCGACAAACATCCCCACACACCCCCCTGGAAAAATGTCTCACAGCTGAGATGTTTCTGATTTGTCGGGACTGTTTTTCTTTGACGAGGTTTGTGGTTGAGGATTGTCACAGATTTTAGCATTCACAGAAGTTTGTAAATTGAATCAAAGCTGTTCTGTACACATACATCATTGTCAAAAAATTGTATTTGCTTGCGTTTGTGTCTGTACTCCATATTATATTTTCGGAGTCGTGCAGACACCTTGGATCTCTTAGTTTCTAGATTTAAAGGGATTATGAAAATCTGCTCGATATTTTCATCTCAAGCAGAACTTGTATTCATAAACAATGCATAGTCTTTATGCTTTAGTCAATGCCAACAAAACTGACTTTGTTTCTGTCTCTTTTCATTTTTCAGAGATGGTGAGGAAGAAGAATCCCCCTATCCGGAGTGTGGGAGGTGAGGAGGAGGAAGAGGAAGAAGAGGGGAGGAGGCCAGCAGGAGAAGAGGAAGAGGAAGGAGAGGAGGAGGGGAGAGTAGGAGCGGAGGCCGAACGAATAAACCGACCCTCCGAACCAGAGTCCTCCGATCGGATCAGAGGAGATCAGGAGGAAGAGGAGGGGGAGAGCGAGTGCGTGTCCTCGTCCGTCTCTCCGTCATCCGTCGGTGAGCCCTACAGCAATGAAGAGAGGGGGGGGAGGAGGAGAAGGGGAGGGGGGAGAGCCAGAAAGGCGGGAGCGGCACTGACTGACAGACCCGAGAGCCAGTCGGAGGCTGAGGATGGTGAGAAGGGGGTAGAGGAGGGGGAGAGGAGCGACAGAGACAGAGGGGAGGCCGACCATCTCTCCGCTCCCCACCTCCTCCTCCCCAGACAGGAAGGAGAGGAGGAGTCGACAACCGCCACCCCTCCGCTGTCCTCCAGCCCCTCCCCCAAACTCCAGGACTTCAAGTGCAACGTGTGCGGTTACGGTTACTATGGCAACGACCCCGCTGACCTGGTGAAGCACTTTAGGAAGTATCACCTGGGTCTGCACAACCGCACACGGCAGGATGCTGCCCTCGACACACACATCCTGGCCCTCCACAACATGGCCCCCCAACACACACCTCTAGGTAACTCCAGCTCCATGTCTTCACTTGAGTTGCTTTTTATCCATGGTGTTTTATATTTACAGCTCTTATATCCACATTTGCATGAAATAGCTGTAAATATATAAACATTCTGGATACACTGCTGGATCAAGTTTTCTTAAATTGTAGGGGAACGTTTTATTTATTTAGATTTTGTTAAGTTGTTTTTTCAGTATGCTCCGATTGCAGTTGTCTTCAACAATAACTTGTTGATCTAAAGTTTTCCTTCTTCCCAGAAATCAGACATATCCTGACATTTGTGTGTTTCTGGCAGTCTGACCCCTCTCTGTTTATCTTCTACACCTCTGACCCCTGCTTGTGTTTCTGCTCCCAGATATACAGGCAGGACAGGGCCAGAGGATCCAAGCCAAAGAGTTGGGGAAGACCAGACCAGATGTGCACATTCAACAGCACAGGGCTGTTATGATGAATGGCACATATGACATACAGGTACGCACTCCACACAGTCAAAAGCACAAAGAAATAGATTTAAAAGGTGTGATGTTGCACACCTTTCTTTTTTCCCCACTCGCACTAAAGATGCATGCGTACCATTAACACAAAACCTCTACACAAAGCAAGCAGAAATAGAGCCACCTCCACAATAAGTAAAAAGAAAAAAAGTGATAACAAAAAACCATAGAGGAAATTACTTATTAAAAATGGCTCAACTTTTCTTGTTTGGCATTGAATTAACTGGAAAGAGGGTAAAGCAGTCAACGGATGGAACTTAGCTTGTTGAGTAAAATCCTTGTTCTCCTCAGTCCAATAAAAAGCCTGAATTATTAGAAAAGTGTACAGTTGGGGCATTTGCTGTACGTTGATTTAGTTTAATATATCTATGTTCTTCTGTGAGAGGACCATGTTCTATGCTTACACTGGCTGCAAACAATGTGTGGTCATTTCATTAAAGTTCACTTTCAAAGCATGCCAAACGGACATTCAATTCAAAAGATAAGATACCACTGGTGTCATAGCAACAGAGATGGATCCATAAATATATATCCAATAGTGATTGTTTGTGACCAGCTTTGAAAGAAAGATCTACAGCTTTAGATACAATGCAGTACTAATGCATCTGTTTAACATCTTTGCATCTGCTTTTCATTATTTACAAAAAAACGCCTTCCGTTCTGTGGCAGAAAAATTCAGAATATGTAGCATTCCTCTCATTGATATCAAAGTTACTTGGACTGTTTCTACTTGTTTTTGAACAATACCCAATTTTTAAAAGACATTGCAATAACACACACATTGCTGCATGATATAGTTTGACATACTTTATTAGAAAACTTTAAAGATCTCAGTATGGATTAGAAACTTTGATCCAAAACACTTGACACATTGATTGAGTTAACAATTCACTATAAGCATTTCTTGTAATAAATCTGTGAATCTGGGCCCATAACTGAACTAGGTAATTTATTGGGTCGAGCAATCTGCAACAGATTTGTAACAGAGTGTGTGTGATTTGGACAGAGAGGCATTGTGGTGCACGTTATAAAGTTTTATGGACTGACAGATGGATAGACAGACACAGAAAGGTAGGAAAATAGCGCACCTGGCAACGGGCTGCACAGACATGTACATCCGTGCTCCGGCACACACACTCTAATACACACAGGTTCACAGTCTGCTTCACAAATCACTTAGAGGCAATGCATTTGTACATACACAAGCACCGTATTCATCATAGTGTTTTAAATGATGGCTAATAAATGCATATCCTGTGCTAATCCCTCATATTCAGGACTCAATTTGTAAAGAATTTGAACAAGGACCGGTATCCATTGGGAGCTGCTTAGCAGGATAATGACAGGAATTCATACTTCCTTCAAGAGAAATGTCCTTCATATATTAAAAGATGATTTAATGTGTACGTTGTTATATAATACTCCATCAGAGCACATTCAAAAGTCAAATTAAATTCACACCTGCAGTCTGGACAAAACAGATCTGACAATCAATGTGTGGATAAATGCATGGCTTCAATGATTTAGTCCTTTTTTATGTTTACTAAACATTCAAATCAATAGTTGTTATTGTAGTTAATACAGCCTCAGACACAGTAGATTTTAGATGCATGTATTTATATTCTATCACACTGGCTAAAAAAATGTATTCTCTAATGTAAACTGATGCTACTTTTTAAACACATATTGAACATCATGCTTTATATAATCACTTTAATGACAGTAGTTATAATGTAATTGTTTTTGAAAGGCAGCAGAATGGGTGGTTTTCTGTTAGCTGAATAACTGGAAGTGTCAGGCCTTTATCAGGTCATCGTGCGTAAATGAGATGGTCAGAATGAGACATTGAGTTGCTCTAATGTAGCAGGAAAATTAATCTACCGTCAGAAATTGTAGAATTACCCAAAGCATTTTTGGCCTCATCGAATTTAATGAATGTGTTTACTTACCGAGTTGATTTCAAGTTTCATGTTCTGTATATATTGCAGCCTCATAATTGTTTTCCATGATTTTGGAGGTTATAAGATCCCATTTCTCATCAGCTAATAAGCCATTTCACATATAACTTCCCAAATAACCATAAAATAGAATTTGCCTCAGACTTAAAAATTGCGTCAACGTTTAGGACGTTACAGTTGCGTGAACAGTAGGGTTTTGTCTGAAGAATTGAAACAAGATGATCTAACAAACGTGCGTGCCTATGTGTGCACGTATAATGTATAAGGAATAGTCATGGAGTTTCATTTCACTTAAAGAAGTCTGTAATGGCAGTAAGTCACGTAATGGACGCAGATACACACAGCAGTCAAGCACACACACGCACAAATTCAGAAATAGAAAATCCAGTGGGCTTAAGTCGTCATTACGAAGAAAAAGTGAAAGTATAAGAAAAAAACCGAATGAAAGGGGTCTCTATATTCTCCATCCCTCGCTTGCTTTTTCTCTCTCCCGCCCACGTTTGGAAAATTCCATGTTGTCATTTGCTAAGGCGAGATGCCCTGTCAACCAATGACATTGCGGGAAAGGAGACTGGGAGGAGAGGGATATGGGAGAGAAGGAAAGAGAGATGGAGGAGGAAAGGTTAAAAGAGAGTGGAAGAGACAGACAGAAAGGCTTTGAAACCAGTACTTATATTCGACTGTAAGGCAGTGTAATGAAACAGCTGTCAGACACGTTTAACTTTCTTTTTCTATCTCTGTTCTCCAGTAGTCTCTCTCATCATTTGTCTTTGTCTTTCCTTCACCTTCTCCCTCTTTTCTTTGCCCACTACTTCTTACTCCACCTCTCTGTTCCTTGACTTTTCTTTCAACGTATCTTTGTTTCTCTCTATATCCTTCCCTCTCCCTCTCATGTTTCCCTTTGTTTCTTTCTGTCCAGTCTGGCTTGCTATAATTACTTGATGTTTGGCTGTTCACTAATTGCCAAGGCAGGGTCTGTGGGACATGATGATTGGATGATTGCTTTTATGAGATCACACACAGTAATAGCTCTCATTTAGCCTTCTGAATGTATTCCCTTAAGAAAGCTGAAATGTTCAAACATACATTAAGCAATACTTATTTTGCTCTTTTTGTCGCATGATCTAGAAAAAAAAAAAAAATGTCCTCGCCATCTTACTCTGTTTTTCCTGCCTTTCTTTTTGTCTACATGCTTTAATTACTGTATACGAGCTCAGGCAATAGCTGTTAGTTATTATTATTTCCTGCTCATGCTCCTTGTCCATACAAAAAACAGTGAGAGTTTAAATGATCAGGTTTTAAATGTGAAAAGGGAGAAAGAATAATTTCCTCAGTGTTATTTTTCAGATGAGTACAAATGATGACCTGGATGGCAAGAACAAATGAATAATAGAACATTCATTTTGAAAGTACATTAATGTTTCAGAGTTCATAATGAAGAGCATGAAAAGAAAGTGTACGCAATAATGTAATAATTGAGATAATAACCAAAACGACATTTGCACTTGAAGTATCAAGCTTAATGAAAAAAAATGATATAACCATATGTCCTCGTTCACCTAAAATGAAGCTTACCGGTTGCATTTTTGTTCTTGCCAAACCTCCATTGAAAGACTGCCAATAGTCAGCATTAAATCAAAGATCTGTAAAGATAGAAATCCACTTACTAAAGTCTTACGTCTAATGTCAGTGTAAGACTCGCCAGCATGCCTGCTCACCAGTATAGTCAGCAGCACAATATAATCTCCTACAGTCAAGGGGCTAACCTAATAAAACACAGACGACTGTCAGGTTGCTCGCTCAGTAATGCAAAAATCTTGGCCTGACACTTTGGATACTACAGTAGAGCCTGATAGATTTGTTATTGGTCAGTTGGTTTGAGAAGCCTTTAATTATCTACAGTGACATGTAGAAAATGATGGATTACCTTTGTTGTGAGCTCATTTCACACGTCTCTCAAAAATACACTGCCCAGGATTTAGAAATGACATTGATGAATGTATTATTTGGTGGTAATGGCGGTGTTGCCAAGTCATGTTTCTTTTAATTCACCCATATTTTTTTGAAATTCAAGTTGTACGTCTGTATGATAAATATGATTTTTATCCAGATGTTACAGTTTTCTTTGTCTTTCTTTTTTCTGCCTGTCAACAGGTGACGCTAGGTGGCACGCTAATTGGGATTGGCCGAAAGACCTCTGACTGCCAGGGGAACACAAAGTACTTTCGCTGCAAGTTCTGCAACTTCACCTACATGGGCAGTAATTCCTTAGAACTTGAACAACATTTTGTGTCCTCGCATCCAAACAAAGTTAAAACTCCGCCAACCACTCCCCTGCTGGCCTCCAATAACCTGGCAACGCACGACAACCAAGGGAAGGGTAGGAGTCAAATCTTGGACGGAGCCGAGCGAGTCGCAGTGAGAGCGGAAGACGATTCCTTGGCTGGGTACTACATCCCAGTCAGGGCGTGTTCTGATTCGTCCAGCTGGACAGGGGAGCCGGGTCACGATGCTGTGCAGACGTATTATTGGTGTAAATTCTGTAGCTGGAGTTGTGAGTGGTCAGGAGGCTCAGAGAAGCTGTTAGAGCACTATGAACAAAGACACAGAATGAGCACGGGAGGGACGATGAGCCCCAGTAACTCTAGCCCTGGGGGGGTGGAGAGAGAGAGGGACAGAGGAGGGAGGAGAGAAGGAGGAGAAAGAGGCCACGTCTCCTCCAAAAGCCGCAAAGATCTATCATCCAACCCTTCCGGCACGAGCCAAGGTAATGAAACATGAGAAAGTGAAATGTGGTTGTAAATTGCTTCACGTGTTTTTCAGTAGAAAGTGTCTACATTAATGGAGAATAAGATTAATGATCATGTGTAAGACATAGCAGTCTGATGATTGTTAATTTGTATGATGCTCTTCCTCGAGACTGACTTGTAGTTACAGTATTTGTTGTTAGAAGTACTACAATAACACTTGACCCTTGCTTTCTATTGATTATAGTGCTTGACACAACTTGCCTCTCCTCGTTTCACAAATTCCTGATTCTTGTTTTTCTACCCAAACACAGTTTTATTTAACAGACCTTTGCTCTGTTTTCTGCTCCTAGGAGACCCAAACAGCAGTGATTCAGAAGCAGTCGTGACCAGTTATAACTGTCAGTTGTGTGATTTCCGGTACTCGATGGCCCACAGTGCTGATGTGATCGTAGTAGCACCGTTACTACTGCACTACCAGCACAATCACTCCATCCACCGCTGCTGCATTCAGCACTGCATGTACTGTCCACAGGGCCTCTGTCAGCCCCAGAAGCACCTAGGGGAGGTGAGATTAATCAAATATTCAAATGTTTATTTGCTCGGTGTATTGGTGTTTGCTTGGCAATTAGAATTGAGCTGTTCTGTAAGCACAAGAAAATAAACTGTAATATATGAACAAGTGTTAAAGTTAATTGTTCCAATTTGCAGCCTAGTTAAAATTCCCCCTATCCACCTACACACACTCCACAGCCTCCTTTGTGCCAGCTGCCAAACGAAGGCTGCTGCAGCTGTTAAAAATACAAAAAGGATGGTTAACAGCCAAAATTGGGGGTGGCATCATTCAGTTAATGATGCACATTCATACTCGTCCCCTCTGACATCTACTGTGTCAAACACAATCCCATCACAACAAGAGTAAACATAGTCAAAATTCACCTCGTGCACAGTTTTATCAGTCACTAAAACATGCAAAGGTCCATGCTACTTCTCACTAAACATTGTGTCATCAATAGGTGTCTCACCCCTTTGCCTGTCGGAAACCCACCTGCCCTAAGTGCTGCTCCAAGTTCTCTACGTCCACCAAGCAGCAGGACAGCGTGGGATCAAAACCTGCCACCTCCACCTCCCCCAGCATGACCCCTCCTTATCCTCGGGGTGACTCTGGTGTGATTTCAGGATCAAGTTCTCACCTCTCTAACCCTGCACATCCTGTCGTCACACAAGGTAATCAAAGGCATACATTATCGGGCACTTTTTGTCTTTTTTTGCAAGTCAATAGGCAAGGCAAGTTTATTTATATAGCACCTTTCAACACAAGGCAATTGAAAGTGCTTTACAAAAATGAAAGACATTAAGAGCATTAAGAAACATATTATAAAATGCCATTTAAAAACACTCTTTTAAAAGCAAAGATATAAAATGGCATTTAAAAACACTAATTTAAAAGCACAGATAATACAACATGAATAACAAAGGTACATGAATAAAAGTTACAGTGCAGTGTGAGATACACTCATCTGACATGTTTAGGTCTGACTCTCAATCATTTCTAACTTTTTTAGCAGAAATAGTTTTATTTGACCTCACTTTCTTTCTACTTTCTTTTTGAACTTATCCTTTAGTTATTTCAAGTGTTTCATGCTAAACGAACCCCCCTTTATAAAATTCTAATCTGCAACCCAATATTCCGAAAATTCCACCAATAGAATCATCATCCTCATCCTTTGTCTCTTTTTTTCTCTTGGGTCCTGTTTTTTTTTTATCCAGGTGTCACCCACTTATGTGATCAGTGTGCGTTTGCCACCACCGACATCGACGTGTTGCTCCAGCACTACGAGAGCTGCCACACCCTGATCAACCTGAAGGGGGCATCCCTACATGTCAAGGCTGAGGAAGATGTCGGGGGCGACAAGGAAGGGGGGAGAGGAGAAGAGAAGGAGTACTCTTGTACAAAGTGTCACTTTATCACAGAAGTGGAAGAAGAGATTTTCAGACACTACAGGTAAGAGACATGGGATTGGAAAACATAAATATGATACTATTATTGGTATTTTATATAATTCCAAATTATGTTTTTTTCCCCCAGGTTTTACTCATAGATATTCACAGATTTGTTGTTTTTCAGTATTTTACTATATCCATACTGAGTTGAGATACCAATTTTCGATTATTTCCCCTCTCCAGATCTATAATAGTTTTGCTTCTGTTTGCAGTATTTCAGCCTGTGGATACCATCACTCATTTCTTTGCCCATTTCATTCTGTGATTTATGACATTGCCTTTTGTCAGTGCTAGAATCGTGTACATTTCAAATACTGACAGTTTGAAACTTATCAGAAGTTGAAAACGAGCCTCTCACTTTCTGCTCACCAGAAGATCAGCACCAGGTTCCCTTACCGGCTGAGCTATCTATGGCTTAATCTAATCTTGGAATCAACTCTGCGACATGAAACTCTGAAAATCCATCACTACCGATTTAGCACTGCTCCTGTATAAACGCCAGACTGGATATGGACAGTTTTCTTCAAGCATAAAAATTGATTCAGCAGAACCCGAGATTTCTTTTTTATTCCACACATTCTTCCCTTCCAGAACCTGCTGCCTACGTTACGCACAATGCAACTTGACGGCTATATTTCAGTCAGAAATTAGGTCGGGTTATAATGGCAGCAGAAAATGTAGCCTAGAGCAGCTAGCCTCAAGCACAGAAGAAGAGCAGGTACAGAGGCCGGATATATTTTCCCTTTTCAATTTTTTTGTTTCAGTTTTCCCCAAGTGATGCAATTAAATTGCATGCAGCTCCCTCTGGAGCCACAACAGGCTTTATACAACTTGTTTTACTTCTGCAGTAATACTCCCCAGGACATGTATACAGACTTTGATTTGTAAAATAGGTGTTATCTTATATTTATGAATGCAACTGGTACTTTTACTGACTATCCTTACTGGAGCATCTTTGTCTAAAGAGGATCATCCTGTCAGTGTCCAACCAAAAAAACTAAAGATTGTTTGAACCTGTTTTATTTTTCATTTGATGCTCAGCAGTAAAACGCTGTCTTTTGACTGCATGTGTCTAACGGTAAATAAGTCAGAAGCTCAGTTTCACAGACTTTTACAAGGTCAGACTAGACTCCAGAGCCAGTGTGTTGCCCACACTCACACCCACACACACATGAGTTTACAGTGTCATAGCCAGAAAATGATAGAGAAGGCTTTGAGTTGGGATGGGAAAAAGAAAGAGAGAGGGGTGGAGTGGGAAAGTAGGGACAGGATACAGACTGAAAGGGAACTCAGGATTGTGTGAAATCTTTTTGACTAAGTATTGATTTAGATTGCAGATCTGAATTGCTTCTTATGCTCATAAACAGAGTCACATACACAAGTTCTTGCTTTCTGGCACACACATAAGCACACACAAAAGATTACAGTCTGACAGAGCCATCTAATACAGATTTCTGCTGCAAATCAATGAAAGATTTAAGCATTTGATTCATTTCATGGTGAGAGCAGAGAAAAGAAGAAGATGGAGAGTGAAGGAAAAGAGTTACAGACAGACAGGGAAGAAAAAAGACGATATATTGTATGAGGCAAGGAGAAAGAAAGACAAAAAACCAAGGGTGAAAGTGAGAGAAAGGCGACAAAGCGAGAGGCAGAATGGGAGAGTGGAGGGGATTCAACAGTCCACTCACGTCCTTAACAAAATCTTAGCTCTGAATCTGAGTTAAAATCAAATAAAACTGAAATAAAGCCCAAAAGTTTCTCACCACCAGTAAAAATCACCTGAAGACTAAAGGATTCCAAGACCAAGTTTCAGACAACAAAATTCAGGATTTAATTATAGGGTGCTCAGAACAAAGGCCTGAGGTGTCGGGGGAGAGAAGTTACCATGTGAAGCAAACTAATCAATCTCCCTTTCAACTTCTACACACACAAACACCCTCAGTGAGGTACTGAAGTGTGTAAGGTACAGACACAAACCCACAAGAACACATACCTTTCCTGTGATAGTTTAGAATGTTTGGGCTTCAAAACATTATTACACTATCTAAACTCTTTTAAAAAACGTTTGGTATTGAATAAATACTGCCTTGCTCTCACTGTAATTACTAGCACTTGGTTAGTTTGTGTATGTGTGTAGATGTGACACATGCAGGTGTGTGCTGACCTCAGAGACGGCAAGGGTTGTGACACTAAAAAAATACTTGTTATTTAAGAAATGTAGTAAATGCTGACCTATTAGATTGTCAACTCAAGGTAGACATACAAAAGCAAAACATGTGTGACATGTGCAGGGTTGTCGCTACCATATTAAATTACTTTTGGTTAGCTTTTGTAAGCAGATTAAAAGCCTAAACGAATCAAATATGAAGACAAGTTGAGTGTGAGCTATCATAAACGACATATTCCACTACCACAAAAAGAGAATTTAGGAGAGCATTTTGTACCCGACATACACCAGCATTAGCAGTAATTCATATAATATAAAGAACCCAAGAAGCATGTTATTTAAGGACAGTTTAAAACTGTATAAGTAATGCTTTTAGAGTGTTTCTTAATTTGTTTGATGTTTTGATGTTCTGTTGCAAATGTTCCTTGGACATCATTTAATTGAATGTATGTAAGAACACATAGTGGTTGACAGTTTTCAGAGTAAAGGAGGATTGGATCATAACTTTTGTGGAATGGATGATTTGTTTATATATCTATATATATTATTTGTATTATTTATCATGTGTATGCTTGTGTGTGTGAGAGGGAGTACCAGCGAAAGGGCATGTGCATATGTAGTGTGTGTGCGTATGTGTATGGTGATGACAAACGGAGAGGCCACTGTGTCTTTGTTCAGCATCTGGAGACATTTAAGTCCATTAGGTACAAGGTGTACTTTACTCACACACACATTTCACACATTTCTACAAATACCTTGACAAGGTTGATCTTATCAAGATACTTTTTAAAGCCTCAACTTGAATCTGTCATTACCTAGGAAGTTTGTTTTCTTCAGCACTGGATAAAGGGCAACATAGGGACAAAACAGTAAATAATGTATACAGAGAAACTGAGGCAAAAGAAAAAGGCACAAATCAGCACTGCATTTATTTTAAACGTATACATTTCATTGTCATTAAAACACATTTCTAAATTTAGCAAAAACAAATCTGACAAAACTGTTAGACACCCTCTACAGTGGCCTTGATGTCCATTTGCGTTACTACATTTAAGCGGCCACTAAAAGGCCAGTGTTTGGTTTGTCTGTTCGGGGCTAATAAACATGTAGCTGATTATTTACTTATGAAAAAAACTCAAATTATATAATTTTCCATTTTTGCCAACAGATCCTCTCCTAAAATACACACTGGTCCTTTAAAGTTTCATTTCAGTCAGACAACTCACGTGTTTCTTTAACACGTTTATTAGAAGCAGCATTGAGTTTGGCGTCTAGGCTCGATCCTCATCACTCCATAGATATACATAGCACGATGAGTGATGATTAAACAACTAACCCCCCGAGCCTACAGGAGGAAGCTAGGGTGGAAGCTGGGGTGGAAGCTGGGGTGGTGGTGGGGCAGGCAAGCAGCAGCGACGTAGAATAGCTGCAGCAGCAAGCAATGCATAGAGAGAGATCTGGCAGGTTAAATAGAGCGGCATATTAAGGAGCCTCTGTTTGGTTGGTTGCAGAGTGGCAAGGGGCGTTATGTATGAATGCAGCATAAGTGCTCGAGTTGACTGCCTGAACTAGCTCGCAGGCTTTGCCCCATTTATGTGTTTTCCTGCATGGAGAATTGTTTTGGCAGATTCTCATGACGAATCCATATGCATGAGTAGGGCTGGAACAGAAAAATGAGAATTTCATAGTCCTTAGATGTTTGCAATGACATCTTTTGAATGATTATATTCCAGTGTTATAAAACACTCCCATAGCAGGATGGCAAGTAATGAGAAGTCACTGTTCAGAAAAACTCAAGCGAAGACAGCAGTAGTGTCGAGCAAATTGCTGCTTTGGATGAGATGGGAGTTAAATAAGTGGAGAAATGTTCATCCTACTTTGAGTCAAACATGCACACGTGACTTGTTTGAAAAACAATGCTCCAAATGGACTCCTTCTTCTGTCTAAACAAAAATAATAAGGACATGTTGGAATTTTTTTTGTTCAAAGTTTACTTTCAGCATAATCGATAAATTCGACAGTGAATACATTTGATGATATTAGTAGACACAAAATATAAAATGGTATTGTACTATAAGTATGTATATATGTGTGTGTATACAGTATATATACTCACAAATGTGTATGTATATTTGACAGGTTTTACTTTTGACCTATAAGCCCTGAAAATATAGAAGCTGCCCATAATGTGCCCACCTACAGACGCCACATGCGGGACGGGAGTCCAAGTTCTTGTTATCGATGGTCCATTGATTATTCTCTTGGCCCGCACAGGAAGCATCAAAACAGTTTTTTGAGCCAGGAAAAACCCTGATGTTTTGCATCAAGTGTATAGCTGTTCAGTCAGAGCCTTGCTAACGGGAAGTAATGGTGGTTTGTTGATGGGTGATTCATTTCTAGTTCAGATTCATTTACATTCATTGCAGTTTTTTCCTAAGTCATAGTGATATAGTGGAACACTGAGTCACTTTTTGGCCGCAGCTCTGTGAAACTCTACCTGAGTGGTTGGAGGAAAGTGGATTTTTTATCGTCCAAATGTGATCGATTGCAAACATTTTTGGAATGTCTTTCATATACAGCGCATTAAAAGCTATTAGAATGCTTTTTACAATTATAATCGATTGAAAGGTCAGACAAAATAATGTAGTTAAATGTTAATTCATTTGTGAAGTAACAATAACATTTGTGTTACCATGATGACTGTTGAATTAAAGATAACTCATAATAACAAAATCTATTTTTCAACTGTTGAAAAACCTACAAAAACACCATTTATGTATATACTTAGTGCGGAATTATGCTGATCTGAATTTAAGTTTTTATTTATTTGTGGATCATTCACTCAGCTTTTCTCTCTCTCTGCAGGCGTGTCCACGCGTGTAGCCGTTGTCGACGCTGTGATTTCACGGCTCCTGATTCGTCAGCCCTCCTCGACCATTTTAACTCGGCCCACTGCCATGACTCCTCTCCCTCGCCATTGACTTCCTTACCCACCTCACTCACGCCTTCGTTAACACTCCTAGCCAATGGCTGCTCAGCTCCCTCTACCTTAGCCATTAAAGAGGAAAGCAAGGGGGATCTTCGCCTCCTTTACTCCCTTGCACCACCTGAGGGACGATTGGCCGAAGGAGGCCGAGAGGAGGCAGGACAGTTGGTAAAAAGTGAGGGAGGTGAGGAGAAAGAAAGAGAGCGGGAGAAAGGCTGGGTGCTCGGGGAGACGAGAGGACTGGGAGAGAGAGGAGGTGAGCAGGCCCACGGGTTACTCTGGGTGCCAAAGGAGCGAATGGGACCTGACAGAGGAGCAGGAGGTGGGAGCCCCTCTCTTTTCTCCTCCCCCCTCTCACTGTCATTTGTTTCAGCCAATCATGAGGCTTTGCAGCAGAAAAGAGGCGTGACTTCGCCTAGCATGGTTTACCTGGGAGACACCAAGTCATTTTTGGGAGATACCAAGTCACTTTTGGGAGATGCCAGGCTGTATGGAGGAGGAAGGCCAGGAGGAGCCACTGCGGGTGCAGGTGGAGGGGAGAAACAGAGCCGGATGCACCCACAGTTCACTGGGGGAGGAGGAGGAGGGAGTGGAGGAGGAGGACAGGAGAAGGGAGGAGCCGCTAAAGAGGAGTCCCAATCCCTTCTACGGGTAAGTCAGAAAAAGTGCCCACCCTCTACTTCTCTCATTCTTAACATCCCTCTTTTTCACATTCACCTCATTCTCTCCTTCAGCCAAATCGTTCTCCTTTGTCTCATTTACACCCTGATTTAAGCTTTGAGCTCTGACTGCCTGAAAGAAGGCCTTTGTAGCTAGATCTCTGAATCCAGATCCTACCTGCTGAGAGCATTAGCTGCCAACGTGCTTCTATTAATAGGCCTTCATCTTCGTTTCCTTTGAATCAGATGTGAGGATTAGACTTCATGCTGGGAACAGCTACAATGAGTCCTCTAATTCTTCCCTCATATTTAAAGCACTTGTGCAGATCGGCGAGCTAAGTATGTACGAGCGCCCCCACATTCTTGCGCTTGTTCATATCATATCTGAGCTCTTGTCCATGTGCGTATGATCCACATCATTTCCTTTCCCATATGTTGAATCCAACTTTTGTAAAATTAGAACATACATACTCACAACATAGAGTAACTTTACTGTTGCTACAGCAACGGGGAGGCAAATTGACAGTTCCCAT
Organism: Notothenia coriiceps; assembly: GCF_000735185.1. Taxonomy (NCBI): domain Eukaryota; kingdom Metazoa; phylum Chordata; class Actinopteri; order Perciformes; family Nototheniidae; genus Notothenia; species Notothenia coriiceps. The sequence continues at coordinate 21,751,767 of NW_011369945.1, forward strand.
GGTTACCACCTGTCAGTCAGTTTCCTCCTCCTACTTAGCAGCCCACAATGCTTTTCTCTTCACAGTGATGTCATGGACTGGTAGGAACAGACTGTGGTTTGCCAGCGCCACAGAGCTTATTGGCTATGATCACATTAGATCAGAATAGACTTGTGTGTGTGTGTGTGTGTGTGTGTGTGTGTGTGTGTGTGTGTGTGTGTGTGTGTGTGTGTGTGTGTGTGTGTGTGTGTGTGTGTGTGTGTGTGTGTGTGCACGGGTGAGTGGTGGTATTTAACAGTAGTGTTTGTGGTGTGTGTATATGTCAGTGTGTGAGCACTGTATGACTTCTTTGTACAAGTTGTGTGTGTGTGTGTTATGTGTTGGCAGTAACTTGGCAGACTGGACTGGGTGGGGCAGCAAGAGGTTTACTCATTATCATGGGTGGGGCAGTGTGTGTCTGTCAGAGAGCGAGAGAGAGTGAGACAGAGGGAGAGACTGCATGCGTGAGAGAGAAAGGGGAGGAGAAATGAGAGGAAGAGAAGAAGATTGGAAGAAGGGCTCAACAGAATTTGAGGATTTGATTGAGGTTATCAAATACATTTTCAATTGCCATACATGTTTTACATTATCACCCCAAAAAATATTGTGTTTAAACGGAATGACTAGACAAGCAAAAAAAAGGCCGCACAGAATTCAAAAGTGGATTCAGAAGTTCAATGTCATGAATGAAGCTTCATGACGATGCTGAGTAGAAGCTTCAATCTATTCGACACACCTATATTGAAAGTAAAATGGAGATAAAAGTCAACCCCCTAACATACAGCTTTCCTCTTTGTTTTGTCTCAAACAAGTTATACCATGAGAATTAGCAAGCTTTAAAGCCGTTGGTGGGCGTTTTTGTCGATATCAAGAATATCCTTACTCTAGCTCCATACACATGAGATTAACATAGATCTTCTCATCTGACAGTGGGAATCAAAGTAAAGTCATGTGCCTTTATTCTTCTCTACCAGCTTTTTACAAACTCTTCATTGAAACTATATGACGTTTACAGTGAGAAAAAATAGTCCAACCAAAATGTTTTTAAGGAGTTGCGCTGCAATTAAATGGGAATTTGAACATTTCCCCAGAATTCAGATACCAATATTTTCTTATCTCTGGGAACTCTAGGGTTGCCTCTTTAATTCAAAGTATATTTATGTCCGATCAAACAATGTATGGCTGCATATTGAGTTTGTAATGGTAGACCCATGTCCGCCAGGGTCCATGTAGACTGTATGTACCGAAATGATTTGTGTTTAGTGAGACAGGTGGTGAGTGTTTGAAGGTAGGGAGAATAAAGAGAGACGGGGAGGAAAGAAAAACTATTTAATAATTCATTATAGATGCTACAAATGAATTATTACTTAAATTGCCTCATTATATATTACCTTCGCTACTATATTTCTCCCTCTCCCCCCTCACTTGACAATATTTATTCTCAGTTTCCATGGCATGAGCTGACACGTCTGAAACGCGTATAAAACCACACACACACGCACACACGCACACAGGCTGAGGTTGAATCATCACTGGGAAGTGTAAGGGAGGGGCACTAATGCAAAGGATCATCCAAAACGGCTTAGTACACACACACACACACACACACACACACACACACACACACACACACACACACACACACACACACACACACACACACACACACACACACACACACACCTAAGAACACACCTAAGAACACACATAGCACACACACAGACTTTTGCTCCAATTCAAAATGCAGCCTGTGACGCAACAGGGCTGAGTCTGAATTACAAAAGGTAAATCCGCCCAAAATACAAATTGACTCTTTTTAAATGGCAAGTGAGAAGCAGAGAGGGAGCAGGAGAGAGGGCTGAAGAAAGAGCAATGATGGAGGGATGTAGGGAATGGGTTAGTAGGGATGGAGCGAAGGATTAAAAGAAGACAAAAAGCAGAAACAAAAGGCCCAATTGATATTTCATCCAAACACTTAGGTTGTGAGTGTGTGTGTCTTGTTCTTATGTGTGTGTGGTTTTGCACTTGTGTGTGTCTTCAGAATCTTCACTTGTTTTTTTCCTTTCTCCTTGGCATCGACCCGTCTCTCCCCTTTTTTCTTTTCATTATTTTTCTTTTCTTTTCCTTATTTCTCTCAAAGGACAACTCACCTGATACACAGTGATCGATGCACAGCTCACACGTCTTGCACACACAAGCTTTCAGAGGCCTGCACTACAAAGCAGGTTCAACATAACCTGGATATGTTTGAGTTAGCCGGTTGGCCTAATCCAAAACATACGCCCTCTCGCTAAACGGTACTACGACACGGGTTATCAAGTGGATCGCTCAAGCCAGCCGTGTCCTATCTAGTTAGGTGCGCGTTCACATGAAAGGGGTGGTATTTGGAGCATTCGACCAATCAACAAAACATGGACGAAAGCGTGACTGGCAGCGGCAGCGTCATACTTCCTGAAATGAAAAGTCAACTATAATATTAGTCAAATATGAAGAAGTTAAACTTAAACATCAATGACTAAACACTTTATCCAGGATAAAAGCCACATAGCTGGGCACCGCAAGGTGAATACAGCTGGTAA
>NW_011369945.1:21754408-21757198 GCF_000735185.1 Notothenia coriiceps
TTATACCCGCTTCATATTCAAGTTGGAATAAGATACAACTTTTTGTGACTTAATCCAACCACTTTGGTCACCTCCCCCTTGCACCAACTTCGGGCGACGGGAAAAGGTTTTTATTTAAATCGCAAACAAAACGGTATTCATGCAATCGATCACGTAGTCGGGGCGTTGTTGTGGCCCCCTGGGAGCCCACTTGCAAAACAAGATAAGTTGGAATTTCCCTCCCGACATCTGCGATTTATGGGCATCGAATTTTGGTTAGTATCGTTGCGTGTACTTTACCCTCTATGTTTTTCTACCGGACAGCGTCGCTTTAGTCGCGCTCGGTCGGCTCCGCTGGTCCGTGTGTCTCGAGATTCAAACTCCATTTCGTCTGTGAAACCACGGGCCATCTGGTAGACCCGTCGGACGGTGTGTGTGTGTGTGTGAAAACGTATCTGAAGGGAAGAGAGAGGCCGAGGGGTAGTCAAATTGGTGTGTGCGTCGAAGGTGTGTGAAAATCGTAGAAATTTATCGACAGTAGTATCACCGATTATGTTCATTTTATATATTTCTAATGAAATCTAGGTGTGTTGTGTGGTGTGTGTGGGTGTGTGCTGTGGTGTGTGTGGTGTGGGTGTGTGGTGTTGTGTTGTGGTGGGTTGTGGTGGTGTGTGTGTGGTGTGTGTGTGTGGGGTGGTGGGTGTGGTGTGTGTGTTGTGTGTGGTGTGTGTGTGGGTGTCGTGTGTGTGGGTGTGTGTTTGTGGTGGTGTTGTGTGTGTGTGGTGTGTGTGTGTGTGTGTGTGTGTGTGTTGTGTGTGTGTGTGGTTGCACGGAATATCCCTACAAAGTGATATAGCACGGTGTATTTTCATACTACAACTGTTACTAATAATTGATTGTTTCAATTGACAGGGAATGGGGATTCCGGAAGAGACTTGAGGAGGTTGGACTTGTCGAAGTGAATTCTTAATTATGTCAGATAAAACTATTGGTCTTCGTGGTAACGGAGGTTGACTCGCAACTGGGTAGCAGAGTACCGGAGGAATCCTCAGGAACGTTCTATCTTTATATGTTAATTGTTTGATGTATATGCAGCGTGTCGCGTTTATGTAAAGGGTTGTGTGGTTGTAGGGGATAGCAGAATCGATGGACGGAGGCACGCGTGATACTTGGTGATATGATTGGTTCGAAATTGACTAGTTAGCTGCCTTTGGAGAGAACCTCTAAGGTAGAGCGGGAAATGTAAATGAAATGTACCGCAATGTAGACGCAGATTAGGAGAAGATTATAGACCTTGACCGATGTATTTATATAATATAAACTCTTCTAGGGGTTCTGAACGCATTGTGATTCGAAGAGACATGAGTTTCTGACTGCCGCTAGCTGAAGCTTGGTTGCTAGGTTACTAGCTGGGTGTTCTCCGATAAGGGGCCAGGGGAAACAAAGTTAGTGATTACTGGTTGCATGTTGATTTATTTCAATACAAATGGTTGGGGGGAACTAAAAGGCTATTACTGTACTGGTTACTTTGCAGCCCGGACATTTCCCCCAAAACACATTTTAGACTTGATCGAAACACAGAAGTACCTTTCAAATCCTATCATTTTTAAGACCTTCTAAATCATATTTAAGACCTTTCTTATTTTTTTGGTCATATTTAAGACCCTTTTTAAGGCCTTAAATTCAGATGATCAAATGTAAGACTTTTTCAGACTTTTTAAGAACCCTGTCTCCAGGGCTCTCGACTAACTGTTTTCACCATCCTCCCGGAACCGTCCCGAAATACATTCTAAGTCGTCCCGAAATTAATGTGGACCGTCCCGAATTTAAAATATTAGTTTTTCTACATTATCATTAGTTAAAATCATTCAAAGTCACCTTTAACATAAATAAAACATCATACAAATCTAGATGTTAATTCATCAACCTTTTTATTTTCAGGAAATAAGTCAAACACAGAAAAAAGGCCAAATATATTTTTAAAAAACACACAAACGAGAAAGTTACTCTAATATTGAATCCAATCAAGTCCCATCCAACTAACAAAAAATACACTCATTCTTAGTGTGCACTGTCATTATCTTGGAATGGTTTCAGCGATCATGTAGGTCGCTATTTGACGATAGTCTGATAATTAGTTGTCATCTCGAGGTCGTCCCGTTGGGGTGAACGTCCTCTGTTGGGATCCACGTAGTTCACTAGGTAACGTCGACCGAGTAATATTAAGTAAAGATAGTGCCCCCGCCAGAGTTCCATTACGACCATCCAAAAGGGAACCGCTCCCGTCTTAGTGCTGTTAGTGCCGGGAGCGCAAAGTTGACAGACTTACTTGCGATCGTAGACATGCTGAGTTTTAAACACCATCGAAGGCTCTGTGACCCGTTAAATGTTCAATAGTTGCCTGGAAAAAAGAAAGCGTTACCACCGCATCGGTACTAAGCGGCGGTTTCAGGCGCAAGCGAGCGTCACGATCCGCTAGGGGCGGTGCTTATGCTACTACATTAATTGGAGTTTGACTGGTCATGGGAGTCTGCGGGGTTTGAAGTGTTACTACCCATGTGACGCCGGGACTGTCGAGATCCGTTTAGACTCATGATTTGACACCGCAATGGTAAGCGTACCAGAAAGCGGTAATTTTGGCTACGAGACATTAAGTTACCTTTAGCGTTTGTTCGTGGTCTTAACGTGGCCCTGCTCTCTAGAGAGAGAGGGCAGACACCGCTCCCCCGCCCCGTAAACTTTCCAGAGGACTGACACATGTCTGACAGTAGGACCAATCCCAATGGACCAGACAAAAGACAGAAGTCCTGT
>NW_011369945.1:21757263-21773715 GCF_000735185.1 Notothenia coriiceps
AATACAGCTGGTAAAAGAAAAGGTGTTTGAATGCGTACATTAACAGGTTTATGATATGCCCCGTCTAAGGAACGATCTGACTTTAATTACATTTGACGTTTCGTCAACTTAATGTGTTGCTTAAAATAATACTTCTGCATACAGTATGTGACACTGTAAGTGTTGCACAGCCAGATACGGCTCAGCTGACTCAGATAAGGAAATATATGATACATTATGATGTGATATGAATGATAATGGGACACATCAACCTCTGCACTCACAGTGCCGCGGACTGTACTTAATGTTACTTTGATCCGGTTACTTATGTTGTGGCAGATATTTAAGTAAGCTTTCTTAACGCTAATGTTATAATAGTCAGATTGCTCTGAAGATGGGAGGTGATATTCTATTCATTTTCACGTTCACACAGTCAGGTGATTTTTGCCGGCCGTCTTTCCTGCAACGGCAGTTTTTCTGTATTTCCTTTCTCCTGTAATATGAATTGATCGCTTTAAACTCCGCACACTGAGCTCTGATTGGTCAGAAGGCAGTGCTTTCACTGAGTTGAGCTCTTAGCCTGCAACCTAACCTGCTACGGAGCAGGTTAGCCGGCGATAGCCGCCCAGCATAAGTTACCATGGAGATCTAGCCCGCTAAAAAGAGAACCAGCGTCGTAGGACCGGAAACCCCGAGTTTTCCCTGAAGTTAGCTCACTAAGCGAAAATCCTGCTTCGTAGTACAGGCCTCAGGTGTCTTACACACGCACGCACACTCAGTGAGCACAATCTGAATTATTAGTATTCTCATATAGGAGGCGTTTTGCTTTGTAGAGAGGAGAGCATATTTTCTTTTGCAAGGCCTGATCTATAATTCCTGCCCAGTGTTACCTTGTTGAGACATCGCAGTGCTATAGGCTTTGTATTCATAAAGATTTATTACATTGAGAACAAAAATGTTCTGATGTTTTGAATGACTGTATGAGGCAAGGATGGAAAGCATATTAGGGTTGGAGATGAAATAAAAGTAAAAGCTTGGTTAACATTTCAGTTTATAAATGGAATGAGGCAGACTTTGAGTAATGGTGGTTTTTCGAGTTAAGTAGGGCTGAGAAAGGTCTGCCTGTGAGCCAAACATATGTGAACGCATGTGAAGATATCCAAACATATGTGAATCGACCCAAAACTTAGATCATCTAATAAATTCCAGACCGCGTTTTCAAAGGGAATTCCAGCTCAAGGACAGCAAAGCAGAGTAGATAAATGGACCCGAGCAGGGAGATGAGATGAGCATGCGACCTTACAAACACAATCTAATTGTGTTCATCTTATGTGGTAATAATGCAATACTGAAATGTGAACCTTTGGGGGTTTTAAAAGTCCCATGCGTGACATTCAATTCTGTTTGAGTAGAGAGATAGACCGAGAAAATAGAGAGACAAACTGAGAGAGATAAACAGGAATGTGTGCTTTCAGCAGATCAGAGAAGAGTTTCATTAAAGTTTCTCTCGTTTACATTTCTGCCCGACGGAGCTAATTATGTTTAAAAAGACACACACAGTCACACACGCAGCTTTATTTCCATAAAGTTCTCATTACTTTGTGTTCTATTTCCTTTCTCCCCTCTTTCTGTAAATTGATGCGTGTCAGTGTACATGTGTATCTGCGCTGCTGTGTGTGCGCTTTTCCACTTCTCGTGTACCTAATTATGTGCGATGTTCTCTCTGTGTGTGTGTGTGTGTGTGTGTGTGTGTGTGTGTGTGTGTGTGTGTGTGTGTGTGTGTGTGTGTGTGTGTGTGTGTGTTTTATATTTCTCAGTGTTTTTCTGCCATGGCTTGCACACCCAGTCCCTTGGTGCTTGTATGTTTCTCTCTCTCTCTCTCTGTCTGTGTAATTTGGGAGCAATTCACTACAGGCTGTGTGTGTGTGTGGTGTGTGATGTGTGCGCAGTTGCGTGCATGCAGTAAAGCATATGCATGTGTGTTCACACATGGAACCAATATTGAGGCCAGATGATCATTTTGCTACAACAAGACCTCTACACGCAATGCTTGCCAGACACACACACACACACACACACACACACACACACACACACACACACACACACACACACACACACACACACACAAATGCAATGGGTACACCTTTCTGGCAGCACTTGTGTAATTAGGAAGCTGATTGGTTAGATTAAATGTCCATCTGACCCCTGACCAATAGTTAATTTGAAATCTCTGCTTGCCTTCCCCACTCCTCTGTCTCCTGGCTCCCCCTTCCTCTCCTCAGCTCTTCTTTTAATCTGAGGTTCCTTCACACAATCAGGCCTTGCTTTGATAATAGTGACTGATGTAATTTGACAAACGGGAGAAAAGGGGCTGGAGAAAATGAGCGGCTTCCAGTAAATGACTGAAAGCAGATTGGTAAATGACTACAAATGACTGTTTTCCAGTTCATATCCATCAGAATATCCAGGCTATTTTACGTAAAAATGTCCTGCGGCAGAAACACCTAATGAAGAACAATCTGTTAAACACATGATTTAAAAGTCAGTTATATCCTTACTTCTCCTATTATTATTATTATTATTATTCCCTTGCTGATATGCGTTTAGGAGAAACACTTTTGATCTTGCCTTCAGTGGGAGGATGCATTTTTTAGCATTAAAGCGAGTGAGGGAATTTCAACACAGCTGTGAAATTGGTTTTCAGCATGCAAGGCAAAACATTTACCAGTTATTTTACTTATAGGCAGATAACTTGCCAAACCACAGCGGCAAATCTATGACCATTTTCCTTAATCTGCTTTCCCACCTGCATGTCATTTGCTGTCAGTTGCCAATCATCACTCCTTTTGTGTATTTTGGCAAAGTTTAATAGGAAATATTAATATATCATCATCACATCAGCACAACTGATTTGCTGCAGCAAGGAAACAATGTGAGTAAAGAAGCTACAGCTGTACTCATATTCAGATTCACATCACATAAGAACACACACACACTGGTTCGACTAGTCATTTTAACACTTAATCCACTTCACCTATGGACATCTAGTCACACCTTGCTTTGGTGTGTGTGTGTGTGTGTGTGTGTGTGTGTGATCTAAAGTAACTTATATATTACTTGTATTAGCCAACTATGAACAGCTATATCTTAAAGATGCTAAAAGTATGTGAAACTGCGTGTGTATTAAACTGATGGGGGAGGGGGCCGGAGAGAAGGAAGTCTATGCAAAATGTGTGTGTGTGTGTGTGCAGGCTGCCAGATGGTTCGTACCGGACACCAAATGTGTCTGCTTTACCTCAAACTTAAGAGACTCTTGTTGCCGGGTCGCCTCGGCTGGCTCGCGCTGATTCGCTGCGACAGGCCATCTTTTTGTATCTCCCATTTCATCGTTGCTGTTGTATGATTGGTGTTTAGCTACGGTATTTAGCGTCTACAGCCCCTCCGCTTTTAAGGTTGAAATAGAAACAAACGTCACCCGGAGGTCCCCCGGTGTTGTTGCGGGCTGATGCACTAGCTAACGCTACATTAGCAAAACAAACGCTAATTTATTTTTGGAAAAGGTGCAGCGGGCTTCAAACACGTTCCCCTCCACTGGTTTCAACCAAACACTAAATTCAGTGTTTTTCAACTAAATAAGGTTGAACTTATACTTCCCCATATTTATTTGTAAGTAGATTCGAAGAGACATGAGTTTCTGACTGCCGCTAGCTGAAGCTTGGTTGCTAGGTTACTAGCTGGGTGTTCTGCGATAAGGGGCCAGGGGAAACAAAGTCAGTGATTACTGGTTCCATGTTGATTTATTTCAATACAAATTGTTGGGGGGAACTGAAAGGCTATTACCGTACTGGTTTCTTTGCAGTAACGGATTTCGAGGCGTAGTCGTGGGGGAGGGGGTCTGCAGTTCGGTGCACTAAGGATTGCACCACTGATTTTTGCAGATGATGTGGTTCTGATGGCTTCATCGGTCTGCGACCTTCAGCACTCACTGGATCGGTTCGCAACCGAGTGTGAAGCGGCTGGGATGAGGATCAGCACCTCAAAATCTGAGGCCATGGTTCTCAGCAGGAAACCGATGCACTCCAAGTAGGGAATGAGTCCTTACCCCAAGTGAAGGAGTTCAAGTATCTCGGGGTCTTGTTCTGGAGTGAGGGAACAATGGAGCGTGAGATGGGTCGGAGAATCAGAGCAGCGGGAGCAGTACTGCAGTCGCTTTACCGCACCGTTGTGACGAAAAGGGAGCTGAGCCAGAAGGCAAAGCTCTCTGTCTCATTTTCGTTCCTACCCTCACCTATGGTCATGACGGATGGGTCATGACCGAAAGAACGAGATTGCGGCCCGACCACGGATAAGCGGGAGAAGCCATCTTCTCCCGCTTATCCGTGGTCGGGCCGCAATCTCGTTCTTTCGGTCATGACCCATCCGTCATGACCATAGGTGAGGGTAGGAACGAAAATGAGACAGAGNTACGCCATTACGCCGTTACTTAGAACAAACCACAACCCCGGTTTGTTGAAGTCTCTGTACAACATATATAGACTTTGGATATTATATAACTACTTTTCTGTCATACTATCCCTGGAAATTCTAACTATACAGTTTGTTTCCGTTGACTTTATGGTTCACTAAGTTTACTTTGCCGAGTCGGAAGTTTGCCCCGGTTGCTAATTTTTTTTTACGTCTTAGTAAAGGTCCTGTACGAACCAATATCAGACCTGAGTATAAGACTTAAAGTTGTCGGGGGTGTAAAACCCATTTACGATTGAAACCATGATGATAGCGGATTTTTCATCTTTTCTGCCTAATACTCTACCTAAGTTTCTAAAGACAACAGTACACACGTATCGATGTCACATCAATACCTGGTTACTGTTAGAATCAGTGTCCCCGAAAGAGGTTGCCACGTTGGTGTTATTTTGTCTAATTTATTCTAGTCTACCTGAAAATAAATAGGGCTTCCTTTAACATACACGGTCTAATGTTTCTTTTGTTATTTGTACTATACTAGGATTAAAAACTGTCAGTATTGACGTCGTCCCAGAATTGTCGGCGACGACGAAATTATTTAGTGTGAAGAAGTGTGCGGCCACCTTCTTCCCTGCGCCGGCCGGAGCTTCGTCTCTGTTCTTCTACCTTTCAGCTGGCTCTCCTCTTTGCTCTAGCTCCGTCGCTTTTCTTTCGGGGTTTGCCCCGAGACTTGGCGAAGTTGCGTAGACAGTCATCTCCCACCAACTACTGGTTTGGGAAACCGCCTGCAAGGTAGTGGATGTTGGACCCTGTAAACTATCAACTCAATACATTGACCCTTCTAGCCCTCCTAAAGCCTAAAGGGTTTATCGGCTTATACATAAACAAAAAGCAAACAAACTCACTCACAATTCAACCACGGTCTACAATCTTTTTTTCCCCAAGTCTGTTGTTTTTGTTGCCATGTAAAAGGGAACAGACAACCGGTACCCATTGTGGAAGTACAAAAAGGAATCTAAACTTAATTGGGGCCCTGACCGACCAGCCGCATGTTTCCTGGGTAATTGGGCTTGGGTCCTTTGGTAAAGACATACAAACCTGTAAGTTAAAGGAAGTCAATAAATGACTAATCGAAAGCCGGGACAAACAAAACCAAGTTCCCGTGTCCTAGGGGGGTTTGTATGGGTCTATATGGGTGGTTTCCGTAAATACCAAGTAACGTTAATGTAAACCCTATAAGGTAAAAACACAAGAAAAACAAAAAACCAATCTCGACAATTTAACAAATTAACAGGAACCCAAAGCACTTTCCGCGATATATTTAACCCTTTAATAATAATAATATATAATAATAAATAATTAACCCATTAAATTAGCCTTATAGTTGTAAATTGGTCAATTTATATAGAAAGTAAATTTTCAGTAAAACGGTACAGTTCTATTGGGTTTTACAAATCTCCCCATGACTTTAGGTACCTACCTAGTGGAAACTAAGGACTTAAGGGGTTCTTATTTTAACAATAGTGTGAAAAAATTTTTCAGTAACCGGTTTTTGCACACGAGCCTTTTCGGTAAAACAAAATACTGTAACAATTTGTAGAGGAAGAAAGGAAGAGGTCCTTTACCCAGACAAAGGAGAGACCAGACCTGACTGCTCGTCGAGTTGAAGGTACGTGCCTTGGCCTCCCGGAACGGCCTTGTATGTCGTAGCCGAAGTGGTTGTACCCTCTCCTGGTGTGGCCGTCGTTCCCTTGGAGAGGTCCAGTTATGTTTTTATTTAATTTGAGTTACCTTTATGTCAAAGCGAAAGTTTTTATGACTATTCAATGAATTATCGAAAAAGTGATCTGAATTTTCAGAGGGATAATCGATAAAATTTATATAATACCCAGAGTCTTATAAGTTTAGACGTTAGTCGAGGCAACATGGGAAAAATTCTAACCCAGCCTCTTTTTCTCTCTCCAAAACAAAAGATGCGACGACTAAGGGACTGTGTGGCCCTGTGTACAAATCATATTTTTCTGTAGTTTTTCACGTAACGTACTACCAGGGAAATTCAGATTCAAGCGAGGTTATTCCTTACACATTTTTCGGAACATTTTTACTTCTAGGACCACAGGGGAAAATTTCTTGTTTGTTTCTCGGATATAAAGATACAAAAACAAAAGGTCATTCCTTAAGCACTTCCCTCCAGCTGTCAATGAGCTGTTCCGACGTCTTTAATGTCTGGGAAAATTATCGACGAAAGTTACCTTTTCCATGTGAGTAATTTTGTAAACTCTGAGTCACAATCTCCCGAGATTATTTCTGTTGTCACAAACTGAACATAAAGTAAAACGTCCATAAATACTTTAGAAGACGTTTCTTTGCAAACCACACTTCCGTTTCTCCTTTAGCTGAAAGACAGATGTTCGGATGTTTTAGGGTCTTTGACCTTGTCATTCAACTTTGTTTTTATATTGATTGTTACGGAATGTTATATAAAAGTTTACAGTACACCGGGGTACCTCTCATTCTGAAACAAAAAAACCTGAGTATGGAGTTCTTACCTGTTTTTTTTTGTTTAATAATAATTTAGAACAACGACCACCGCTCATTTTTTCGAGAATGGTTCCTTTTACCAATAGAGGTCTATCGGGTTGAAATTTGCCGTACCTACCCTATAATTCTGCCCTGGTAAATGTTTTACCTCTCCTATTGGAGTAAACAGTTATGTTTGACCTTGATAGAAACGCAGGTGCTACCCTCTTTCACCCTGACTAAAGGAAGTAATCCGGTTCTAAAATAAAACTGTTGTGCATACTAAAATGACAACTTCAGGACTACCCATGTAAATGACAAAAATAAAATAGAAATTGATTTTCCGTAAAAGCACTGTCTGAATTCTACATGCCACATTTAAAAACGACATTTACAGTTATGTTTTATATAATGTTTTGTATATAATGTATTGATTGTTGTTTTAGAGATACAGAATATAGGAGTGTCGTAATATAAATGAAGGGGTTCCACACGATGGACTAACGAGGGCAGGTTCGGGAGCGACGTGATCAAGGGGGCACGCTCCTTTCCAGTAGTGTAGTTCGCTTTCCTGACGCCCTGCTCTACTTTCCCAGACTAGGGCTTCCGCTCCACCTCCTTGAGACACATATGTTTCAGCCCTGTTTCGAAAGTGCTGATTCTCTGTCTGTTACTTTAGATGAAAATAAGGAGCCCCTCCCCACGCCCCTCTGAGAGAGATTTGGTTACAAAGAACTCAATGGTGCTCTAGGAGGAGATTCAGGTGATAAGGGGGGGGGGGGGGGGTTACCTTGGTTGGTGATTGGCTAATGGTTACACAAGACAACACATCGTTATGACATCATTAAGTGGCCAAAATCTGATCAGCTCATTTTCAGACAGGTTTTTATAGAAATGGATCAGGACAAAAAGAGAGAGAATCTTTGTTCCTGAAACTTTCAGTATCTCTTTCCACAGAGGGGACACATGTTGATGTAGAAGAGACATGAAGAAGAGGGGACACATGTTGATGTAGAAGAGACATGAAGAAGAGGGGACACATGTTGATGTATAAAAGACATGAAAAAGTGGATTTTGCACAATAGGTGACCTTTAAGAAAAAGCTCTTGAATTCAGTTTACTTCACAAAGCACATTTGTAGCATTTCCCTGTTTCCTCTGTACTGCTACACTGATCCGTGTGTCTGCACAACGCCTTGGCTATGACGACCACATGGGTCCCCAAGCGCACATTAGAGAGCCTGGGGGGTCCCTAAGTGTCACCCATGAAATCAGGATGTTAGGGTATGAAAAACGGGGGAGGGACCGCTAGTAATTCTCATTATTGTTAAATGTTCGTCGTCCCTGGTGTTGACTTTGCCTTAGTCTGGCGCCGCTTGCCAAGAAACAACATGACTACCACACCCGCCGTTTTTAAAAGCTACAGATATGGGGGGACATCTTCTTAAGTCTGACCCTAAATTAATTACAACAAGATCTGACCAATAAGGGCTTGGTGAATTTTCCTCACCACTGCTTGCCTTATAATTGCCCCAAAAATTAATCTAGAATCAGCTCTTGTGAAACACGAATAATTATACGCTGATAAATGCAAAAATGTTCTAATTCCAAAAAGGTCAATAGCAATTTGTCAGCAATGAATGTAAAGGTGGAACTGCAGGGTTTCCACATCTCTTCCACTGCGGCCCGAACACTGCGCTGACTGGCAGAGCAAGAGAACTTCTCAATGGCACATTTCTGACGTCCATAATGGCTTAATGTCTGCTTCTGACAGAGATATTGGGGGGAAGTAGAGTGACTATTTGCGCGTTGGCGTGGCCCAGAGGCTTTTGCTGTCACAGCTGATGACAGTAACTTTCTCCATGCAGATTAAATTGGTGTTTACAGATTTGCCCTGGGTGTACATTTTTCCCCCTGCTGGGCTCCACTGGCTGATGATGAGTCGCAGATGAGACCGACCGTTTCTCGACACTGACGCTTACTCTCGATCACACACAGCCTCAGTGGCTTACCAGGCATCCGCCACTTTACCGCCACACAGCGCTTTCCCCTCTAACAGTACACCAGCTATTTACATCTGCAGAAAATTGGAGTGCTGCCACTTTTGTCACGCTGTACTTGCTGCATGGAGCAGTGAGATGAAATGCCGTTGAGCAAATTAAACACCATCACTCACGATGTTGATGGTAGACTCCAAGCAAAGGTCCCGTAGTGTTACAATGGATATCAATGACTTCCTGGTGTTGTTGAATTGCGTGGGTTGTTACAGCTGGTCAGTAAGAATGTGCTCAAAGTTTAAAGACACAGTGGGTTTGTTTTCACAGATGCATGAGACCCCACTTCAAAAAGAAAAAGGAACTTGGCTTATCACACAGAGAAGTTGGGTTTTATGCACGTGAGTCACTTCAAAACGGACAGATTCTCAGTTAAAATATTTGGTTTCCAATCTATTTTGAGGAATTGAAAATGGCTTTCCCACTGTACAAATGAGTCAGAGTGAGATATTAAGTAGTTACAAGTCATTTGCATTGATTAAACTTTTAATTGTATAATTGTGGGAAAGCTGATTGCTTCAAGTGATGCGGTATTTACTCTGAAGGCACTTTATTAGTGAACTTCAGAGTAAAATCAATGCCCAGATTAACCTGCTCGTATAGCAGCACATCTAAACATTTGCTTTTTTTTTGACAAATATCCATATTTTATTCAATATTTTGGAATTTGTATGCATCCGTTTTTATACAAACTAACAACACGGTACATTCGTAACTGCTATTTTTTTTTCTTGTTAAGTTATTGCTATTTAGATGAAATGAACTCCTTTTCGATGCTGGTCACCTGGACGCTTTTTGCATGTGAAGATGAATAAGCAGAACAGCATCTATGTGTGTATTCATTTCAGGTTGTAAACAGTAGTCTCTGACACCGGGTTGTTATCGAGTTGTGGCCCCCGGCGTAGGATTGATCCACTTCAGTGCAGCAGCAGGGGGGCGGGGGGCTCTGGAGGGGCTCAGCGGGGCTCCAAATCAATAAGGTTAATAGATGTGGGGGCCACGCAGTCAGAGGTGTGCAGCCTGGCATTTTCGGTGCCAATGAGGAAAATTCCTGATGACGAGGTGTCTCTTTTGGAGCCTGCATTAATGTCAGTCTGATTACCTGATACAGTGGGTTAGGGGAGCCATTAACTGGAATTAGCTTTACAAGGAGACCCTTCAGATTGGAGACTTTTTAACTTGCCACCTCTTCATCCGCTGTCCATTGAGAACAAATTGCCAGCCCCCTCCTTCCTTTCCTCCAGACTCCATTCTTTCGCTCTGATTTTCTATAATGCCAACAGTTTCATAATCACTTGATGAGTAATTTCCTCTCATTTGGGATTCAGAGAGAGAGAGAGGTTTGACTTGGAAGTAAAAAAAAATTCTTCTCATTTTTACAGCGTTGCTCAAATCGCATTTACAAGAAAAGAGGGGTTTGGAGGTGGGGAAGGAAAAGGGTGATACAATCAAAAAAAGAAACATTAGAAAACCTGGAAATCAAAGCTTATCATTGCAGGATTTGCTTTTCCACATTTGCTGCTGGACTTCTGCGATATCACGGCCTCTCCTCCTCCTCCTGAATACCCCCATTATTTATTTCCGGGACAATAAACAGTTCACAGAAAGTCTTTTGTACATTTCCCTCACACAGAAAGTTTGTGCTTAGCTTTCCCACACTGTGATATCCACTAGACTATTAAGATTTGTGAATAGGGCCCTTCAGTTTCTCTCAGACTTACAGCAGAGTTTGAATAGCAAATGCAAATGAGTTGCTTGCTGATCTATTCTCCGAGTACCTGGCTAATGTCTATACAGAAAGTCTGAGTGTGTGTGGACGAGGATACACTGGCCAGAGCTCACCTGCAATTAGCCATGCACCTGCATCAGCTGAATTAAAGTGTGCGAGCAGAAGTCATGCTGCTCTCTCCCCTCAGCCCCCCCTAAACAAAACACTGAAGTCATTTGCAATAAAAGAATCAGTTGTCTCCTTTCCCCCCCCCCCTTTCAAAAGGGCCCTTTGCATAGGAAATCAGTTGTCTCTCCCTTCATGGACACCATGCCGAGTGGGCTCCCATGGAAATGAGTTTTGGTATTGTTGTGCCGAGGCACTCCCCCTCTAATAAATTGAGGAGGATTAAGGGAGAAGAATGTAATAAAGGATAGTCATTTCATCATGACAGCCATTTTTAGAGGGGGTTGGGGCAGCCGGAGATTTAAAGGATAATCAGCCCCGGGTTTATTTCCATAACACGCATTACAATCTGCTTCTTTGAACTTTGCTGCCACTTAGGTTACTACATTTGTAGGAGGCAAAAGAAAAAAGCATTATTATCGAATGTTTAGTGTTTGAGGCATGAGTGACATATTAGAGACATCTGAGTGAGTTATTAAACCGGTTTGGCTCTTGGAGATTACTACGCATTAATCTAAGCACTTTGAAGTGTGTGCGTGTGTTTGTGTGTGTGTGTGTGTGTGTGTGTGTGTGTGTGTGTGTGTGTGTGTGTGTGTGTGTGTGTGTCTACAGTGGATTTATAGGCCTATATTTTGGCTGTAAATGATATTTAAGAAAGAGTGTTTGAAATGCTTCCCTTGACTTTCATTTAGAAACACACGAAGCTCAAGTGGCTGAAACATTTTGTTGATCATGCTGCCAACTTTTCTCCAAGCATAGTATGAGTCTTTTTATTGATCATGCATTTAGAGCCCACCCCCGCCCCTCCTGGCTGTTTGTTTAGTCTCCGTACGAGATTGGAAACACTTCAGAAATGGTGACCAGCAGCAGGTGATAGGGGTGGGGGGGCTGAGCTTTGAAGTCTGTGCTCCTTATTGATCCTGTGCATATTCTAAAAATCAAAGAGGGCATCAAAGGCATAGCTAAACTCTTAAAGACTCTGCACGCACCAAAAAAGGGCACCAATGACAGCGTGAACAAGCAAAGCAGGTGGTGGCTGCCGGTCGGAGAAATTACCCCCCACCCCTCAAAACCCCAGACAGACTGCTGAACGCTTCTATTTTCATGTCGGACACCAGTGTGGCTCCCACTTTGACTGGCACTTGTCTCTCATTAGAGGAAGGGAAAGGCAGCTTGGGGAAATCTTCAGTTCAAATTAATTAGTCTGCTGAAGCAACACGCTGCACAGGATATTGGAATATAGCATTTGGAGCAATTAGCCGATAACTTTTGACAACATGATTTGTGCCGCCATGCTAACTCTATAAATTATAGAAGGTGCTAATCTTTATGGTGTGACATTTTGGGAGTTGGTGGGCAAGACATTATTAGAAACAATATGTCAGCAAGGCTAATATATAGCGGCTAACGGATAGCTCTGTATCACGCTATATGGGGAATGTGCTTGCTTTTGAAGAATCGCAAATCTATTTCTAACCACAGTTTAAATACCATAATAAAAACATACTAAGATGAAAACACCATGGTCTTTTTCTATACGTTAAAAAGTAGTTTTTCTCCCTTATAATTTTTACAAAGTTTACTGCAAAAGTATTCTAGAAGAAAGACGTTTTCCTCAGTAATTGAAAATGCAGTTTAGTTGTTTATGGGAGACTGTTGAAACGCCAAACTTAAGGACTAAAATAATAAAGAAAAAATTCATTTATTTCAAATTACTAGGATATTCTCATGTTTATACAGTAGGTGTCATTGTGCTCAAAACACACTTACAAACCAGTATTAAGTTCTCCATCGTGTCACAAAGTGCGAACTAGACCCAGCTTCATAGTGACTGATCTCTGTGACAGCCCACAGTCCACAGAGCCATCACCTCCACAGTCCACGACTCCACTATTGGCACAATTGATGACACTGAAGCAACTAGGTGGAGGCTTCAATTGGACCATCTTTCCTGAGACTTGGGGATAAATCCAGCGTGCTTCAACATCCCCCAGCTCCCCCTGTGATGTATGCCTGTCCTCTGCTCTCCTTGGGTGCACACGGGAGTTATTTGAGCCTTTGTGGGAGCAGCGGGACGCAGCGCTGCCACACCGGCTCACTGTTGGATTACCCTCATTGCGTGAGTCTTTGGCCTCTCTTTCCTCTGGTGACGACACAGGGTCGAGTTCACAAGGGGCTGATTTAACTCATTCACCGCAGTCAACTGCCACTAGCCACATGCCTGCCAGCCCAGTAATTCTAACACAACACTAACTGTTCCTGAAACGCAGAGACCAAATGCCTCTTTGACTCGATTCACATATATCGCATTTTTTTCGGAGGGATGATGGGTTGATTTACGCCTAACGCTCTCCGGGGAGCAAGAGAAATTTAGCTCGGGGCACTTGGAGGTCTTGTTTGTAGCTACTGTAAATGTGTGCTTTACACTCTCTGTCTTATTTGCTTTGCTTCACATGAGGTCTGGCTGTCTGTTGGAAAATACATTTGTGGTGCTTTTTTAAAGCTTAAGCTATCGGGTGACTAGGAAATTCACAAACAATTGTAATTATCATAATTCATTGTAATGGTTCATTTAAAAGTTCTGAGTTCAAGCTCCTCAGTTAATGACAATACTCTGGATTGAACAATAGCAATTCAAATGTAATTAATAAACAAAGAGTGCAGATAATACACTAATTAAAAATGATTTGTACCTGGTTTAAGACTCCGCAACACAATCTAGATGGAAGTTCAAGCACATACTGTCAAAAGTTAAATGCACTTAAAGAAAGCCCCTAGACATATCTATCTTCTAGTTGTTGCAAATATGATTTTTAAATCGAGTCCACTGGCCCTTATAGAGAAACAGAGAAGCTAACACTCAATCATTCATCTGTACAAACTTTCCTCATGTTGCTAAAAAGCTTGTTTCTGGTGTAATGATAAGCAGGTGTATAACTGTTTTTGTCATTATCACCTGCAGCATGAACAACATCCATAATACACCTCAGCAATTATGACAAACAGGTACTCACAACTTTGATTATATGGACTGTGTTGGCTTTTCTTAAATAGGAAATTGTTTATATGAATATCTTGGGAGTAAAATCCAGATCTAGAGATAGATATTTATTTGTATTATATTGGTTTATTTGACAGGCGCAGTTCACATGAATAGTTAGAATAGTTTTAGACAAGAGGCTATTGTTCATGACGTTGTAAAGTCACTTACATTTAACAAGTTATTACAATCAGTCAGAACATGCAACATACGGGAACTGCTAAAGAATATCTAGACTTAATTCAGTGTAAAACATCTTCATGTATACATTTTACTTTGTGAGTATCTAAAATAATTACCCCTTTAATTGCACAGGGATTAGGATGGCTGTCCTCGTCTCTCGGGATGTTGTCACTGAGCTGAAGGAAAAAAAACAAAACAACAAAAAGCTTATCCTGCCTTTTCCCAAGAGACTTAACAATCATACAAACAATGGACCTACTGACCCCTGAAACCCGTCCTTTTCGTGGTGTGTGAGGACGTGGTGTTGTTACTGGCCGTGTTTCTTAAGTACTGCGCTTTGCTGTAAGTAGCCTGTACAGCGAATGTCTTTGGCCTCGCTAACGGAGGCGTCCCACTGACGTCCCAGGAGACGCATCTGAGTAATGTTCTCACATTAACAGGGCAAACAAGGGATACTCTTTACATTGGGACGATTAATCCAAGATCCTGCAGCGCTCCCGCTCCCCATCATGATGGATCTCGTGTGATGTCACATCATGGTGAAATAGTCCTAGTGGTTGGTACCATCTTTTTTTTTAAAAAGGAGGCATCCCAATTCAATAGCAGGACGAGTGAATCAGAATACCGTTATTAGAGGGGACGTTTACGTTGTTACGGCAGAAAAAGAGCCGCAGACAGCTTAATGTTACATGCATTCAAAAGTATAACAGGGTATATGCAGGAGTCCTGAGGTCACATGTAATTCCTTTTAAGACCTTTTCTAAGACCCTCCATACATTTTAGGACCTCATCGCCACTTGGAGTTCTAACCGGTTACATTGGCGACACACTTTACCTCACATTGACTATATACAGTATTGATTGTCCTTCCTCCTTATCTTCCAACCATTTGGACGCAGACTTGCATTTCCCCATAACGATGTTGCTTAGCAACCGGCGTAAACGGACCTTCGCGCGCTATCAAGCAGTGAGAGCGCGATGTCCTGTTCAGATGACGTCACATCCAACGGGATGCCATAAATAAACTACACAGAATCACACGACACACCTACGCAATGATTACATTCAGGCAGACTGTAGAATACAACCTCTTTGGACAATTTATATACTTATTGAAAACAAGCTACAAAATGTAATACCTTGGAAAATGCCGTTTAATACTTTTTAATAGCCTTCATTTTCGCTAAATTGATTGATCAACTTTTAATACTTTTTAAGAAAAACTCCAAGTAATAAATCAAGTAGATGCAGGGAGCGAGCACGAGCGTAAAGAAGGAGAAAACGTCCGGAAATAAAGGAGGCAAACGGGCAAAACGAGGTAATTCGGGACTTCAAACAGGTCATCGCAAACTTTCAGAAAAGAAAAATTTCCCGAAGGAGGACAGGAGTAAAAGAGACGGATGGAAGGAGTGGTCGGGACCTAACTCTACGGAAACCATCTCAAACGTTTCAAAAACTCCGAAGTCATTTCGAGGTGATGGAAAATAGTCCTAAGTCGGGGACTACCGCTGATTAAGTAGTCGTCTAATCTTTTGACAATAAAACCAGGCGCTAGACAAATTCAGAAAGGGGTGGGAATTCGGGGATTGACCCTTACCGAGGAGAACCGGTAGTCAATGCGACGACTGACCTGAATTGTTTTGTCAGAGTTACCTTTCTGTCAGAACTGAGGCCCGTCTACCGGCGTAAAAGGATGAATATAATCAGTAATGATAGATTATAACTAATACAAACAAGGCGTCGTCCGCAATTTCAGTCGCAAACGGAGAACTGTGAGGCATTTCGTTACGTATCATTATCTCTATTATATGTAGAGTTTCAATCTATTGGAATGCGTAGGACACAGATCATTATTGTGTGAAAACGTAGTAGTTTTTTAGACTGTAACACCATAAAGACTCCATGTTTTATATCAAAAACGTACTCAAATAAAGTTGGGTAGACCTTTCTCAACTTTACAGTCTAAATGTTCTTCAATGGTCAAAAGATTTGTTTGTCAGTTACTGCGAAATATCACCTATTTATGTCGATCTTGAGGGTGGGACTATAATAATCAACTAGCCACCCACGGACGGAGGTTGTGAATACTAAAATATGCCTTTTTTTTTTTTTTTTTTTTCCAACTAAATTTCACGAGGACTATTACGTCGACAGTTGTAAAATGTTGAGAACTGTTCCGGTCCAAAGACATAACATAGAGTGACTATCGTATATTGCGTTCCAGGATTTGGGAGAGGGGAGATCGTGATTTTCACGGCCGATTTTCACGTAACGCGTGTCACGATCGGAGTTACAGTGTACCAGGAAATGAGTCCC
>NW_011369945.1:21773760-21780952 GCF_000735185.1 Notothenia coriiceps
CCGCGTCCCCCCGCGGTCCGGAGTCGCAGTCTTCTGCTTCTGACTGTTTCTGTAACCTCAGGACGCCCTCATTCTGACTGTTTCTGGTATCCTCAGGACGCCCTGAGTGCTCCTCTCGCTTTCTCCTCCGTTTAGGATTGAAACTAACTCGATTCAATAGTGATCATAAAATAAAATAAACCAAAAAATCGTCGGGGAGTACGATATTAGGTACACTAATAGAGGTAAGGACAAGTATCACAGAAGAGTGTTAATAGTTGACCGGGCACATAGAGGATTAAGGCTATATTGGCCGGACGAGAGCAGGCGTAGGTCTACGAGGTGACTCTAGGTTGTCGATCAAAGGTCCACCGGACACCTTGACGTGAGTCGCAAGGATTTCGACTGAAGTGGAGATCCGATGCGAAGGGACGTCAGAGACTAAAGGAACGAGAGTGACTCTGGCCTAATGAGGTAGGGTTGTGTAGGCGGGTCGGTCTAGAGAGGTTATCGTATAAGGAAGTGGGTGTGTGTGTCTGAGACGTCTCCTCCACGTGACCAGATGACGAGAGAGGGTTTACCCTCGTAAAGGGAGAAGTTCATGGATTGAAGTGAGGAAGGTCTAAACTTAAGGTTACGGCAGTGTCAATTGGGTAGGATATGTTAATTGGTAACAACAAGAGATGGCAGGTGGTCCGCGGAACCCTCTGAAGAACCTCCTTAATCTATTAGAGGAGAGTGTGTAGGGACTTTGACTCGGAGGGTGACATGAAGAACCTCTTAAGTTGGAGGTCTGTCCTGCTGGATCTACTGATTTAGAGAAAAAAAAAAGGTTAGTCATAAATAAGTGTACATTCTGTTTTCACATTGTCACGTAATGTCGTTAATTCCGTAAAAGTAAAAAAAAGGGCGAGTTTTCTTGGGAATGATTGAAAGGGCATTGGGCGGGGTAGGGTTGGGTATGGGTAGGTAGGGTTGGTGTGGGAGAGGGCCTCGGTGACTCCGTTGTCATGTAGTTATTGTTATGTTTGTAATATCTATGTTATTATATGGTACGTGTATGGAGTATGTATGATGTATGTATGTATGTATGTATTAGTATGTATGTATGGTATGTATGTACATGTGGTATTGATTTGTGTATAAGTCCCTACAGTGTGCTGTACACACCGCCTTGTCCCCTCATTAGTATAGTCTAATATCTACCTATTATTCCCTCTTAGGGATGTCGCGTGGTAGTGAGTCCCCCTTCTGCCAGATGTATCGACTAGTCACGGGAGGTTACTCGCATGTTGAAAGGCTCCATGTGCTCCATTTGAATTAAAAAAGGTTGAAAATCTTACTCTGTATCAAGTGATGTCGTGTACAAATTTTCTCCTCCATTTCCTCTATGGTGTTTTCTTCCTAAAAGGATGCTCCTTTAGTTTCCGCAATTCTCCGGTACTGTAACCAAACTCACAAACATTACACTAAAGTACGACCCCAGGATGGCTTTTATCGATGTTTACTCCCCTACTCTCTAAAAATCTGGATGTAAGTCTTTATGTGATCGTTCATTTCTAACGGTCTCGATCTAGTTAAATCCCGGTACTGGTCTTGTTACACTCAGTCCAGCGTCCCCCGACCTTCGTAGATACGTGTGACCCAGGTAGATGAGAATAGACCTCATAATCTAGAACCTCCTTGAACGGAACCGATATTACATCAGATAGCCTCTTGAAATTTGCATAACCGACTCAGATCGGTCACCGAAGAGTTTGAAAAGAGACAGTAAGGGGTGAAACTTGTCCGGCCGGGGAAAAGTTCGGGGTGGACCAGGAGTAGCGAGGTTGTTTTACCATCCGTTCTGAATCTTACAGTTTACATCAGCAAGATTAGTTGTCGCAGAGGTTGGAAAGAAAATCCTACTCTCGATGAATTTTTGTTATTTTGTTCACGCACTCGATGAAATGAGGAGAAAAAACCAAAAAACGTCAAAATATTATAAAATTCGTGAAATTGTAATAATATAGATAGGAAATTGAAAATCACACGGACAAACCCAGCACCTGCGGCAAAGTCACAAAATCGATTTTATTTTACATACGTTAAATTAATAAAATTTGGACGAAATAAACACCACCTAGAGTGTAGGAGATCCCCCAGCCCCTTGCTACGTGTTGCGATCTTTGGCGCCCCCCAGGTTGGGAACCACTGCCCCAGAGGATGTGACGTCCACCCCCCAATTCAAATATATTCATACAATACTGAATACATTTGAAGCAATTTTGACGTATAGGCCTATATAAGTTTCTTCTTTTGTAGTGTATTTGTCTTTAGTAGAGATTTTTCATTTATTCTTTATATATAAAATCTCGCCTAAAATCTCGCCTTGAGCAGCATATTGGCTAGAACCGGCCCTGGTACTAGGCCTCATGACGAGCCTTTCTTGTGCTGGCAGACACATAGAAACAAATTGGCGGGGCGCACTTCGCACGTGCACACACTAAAAATTCCACGCGCTCCGCGCTCACATTATGCTGGGCACGTGCCTTAGCACTACTGCTATGACTCCATAGGGGAAACACTGTAGAGTGTTGCGGTTATAACATATTTTTGTCGGCTGACCTGGAAGTATAAATCACAAGGGCTCCCTCGACTTAAAGCAATGGGATTTTTCCTTAGGGTTTTGGAATATGGCAGAAAATAAGCCTTACAACACTTTTGTCAACAACATCATGATTGAATGGTTCAGTATTCAGTTCAGTATTCACTGACGTATGTCATGCTGAAGAATAGGGTTAGGGTTAAGGTTACTCCAGAGATTTCACAAAAAACTGTTTAAAAAAAACATTGAGGTTGAGACAAGGGAACCTGGAAGTGCTAAAATGCTAACTTGCGTGTGTGTGTGTGTGTGTGTGTGTGTGTGTGTGTGTGTGTGTGTGTGTGTGTGTGTGTGTGTGTGTGTGTGTGTGTGTGTGTGTGTGTGTTAGGGAGTGTTAACTTTGCTATGTGCTTATCATCAATAACTTCTGTGCTCATCAGAGCCTGGCATTGCCTGTGCATATGAGCCATATTGGTTATGAAATTATATTCTAAAAATGATTCTGTTATCACCCACGTTTATTATGGATAAATGTGGCTTTCATATTGACCGGAGCCTGCCCAGGCTTACTCACTGTGATTGAATGTACTCCGTAATTCTGTCCAAAGGGAAAAAACACACTTATATTTGGGACTGCGGATGGAAATGAGCTCAAAGCTAAAACCCGGCCCATTTACATTTCAAAGCATTATTTTGTTTAAAATGTTCATTAATGTGCGGTTCAAATAAACGATTAAATGAAAAAATATTCATCTATTAGTGAAAACATTCCAGATGTTATGGAAGAGCTCTGTAAAGCTACCTATCTCTGTACGATGTGTATATTATTTCTGGAAGACAACAGGGCTTCAGATTTATTGTGGAGACATTTGATTAAACAACAATTTAAGTTAAGAAGCAATATTAAAACCAACCAAGAGCACTTAAGACAGGTAATAATGGAGACTCCTCTTAAAGTGGCTCTCTACTGGCTTCACACAAACAGCTGTCCCTCCTTCTGAAGCAGAAACAGCTACTACTGCGCTATTTCTCCAATGGAGCTTTCTGAAGTCTGACAAATTATAGGGCCATCTTGATGTCACTGGGGCTAGTGTTATTTGTATTTAATGAATGGCTAGAAATACCATAATAATTCCTTAAATATTAATGATACTGATAGATGCCTCATCGTCAATAGAAAGAAAATCTGATTGGTTTTCTGGACCAATGTTTTCCCCACAGAAGACCAGCTATGACATTTCAGTACATTTAAATTATAACATGGCAGAAATGTTTTTCAGAGTTTTTAATCTCTAGAAAACATTTTGAGATGATCATGACCTTTAGGAAGTTTCTGTCTGGCTTTTAACCACGCCAGAGTACTGAAACAGCAGTTTTAACTTTGTTTAATGATCCTACTTAACTGTTGACTCAGGAAACTTTTAGTCAGGTACTTCTAGACCTGACCTCTTCCTTGACACCATGAATAATTGGATCCTGTTATCAACTCCTTGAACGCAATGTGGAAATACAGGTACTGCCCTCAAATGGCTCCAGTTATACCTAACAGATAAGATCTTCTTGGTTCACGAAGGAGACTGTCCTTCGGCTCCGGCCAAATGTACTTGTTGGTATCAAGTTAACCTTACCTTCTGTCAATGAGTCAGTGTGGTTTCTCTTTTCTGGGCTATTGTAGAAACATGGTGGTGTTACCGGCAGCCTTTGAGATGAGGTTGGGCTCCGTAAGTGATATGAAAGAGTCATTTTTAACATAATAAAAGCACCACAATTCTGAGTTTCAACTGATTTAATCAAATCATGCACTGTAGCATCAGCTTTGCTTGGCGTACCTTAAAATAATAGACAGACATGCATTATGCAGGACTGATTTTTAAGAACTTCAGACAAATGAATTCTCCATGTAACAAAAGGACACATATTATTACTCATTTAGCATAACAAACAAGAAAATAAGATGGAAGATAAGATGGATACTTCATTGGTGCCTTTGGAGTCAGGAGGATAAGGTCCAGTAAATCAAATAAACAAATAGGGGCAGATCTCCACACATGAGACATGATGTAAGAGAGCCGAAAAGCAAGTGCAGCGCTTTAAGGAATCTCAGCAGTGTTGCCTGTTCTGGTTAGTGCAGGACAGAACCATGTGAACATTGTGAAGGTAACAGACAGCCTTTTCTCTCTCTTGACACACTCTTATCTTATAGCATTGTCTACAGTCATCTCTGCAGCACTGCTTTGTGTTTGTATCGCTGCCTCCTCTCCTCCCCATGGCTTTTTTGCCCCTCACAACGTTCAGATTCCCCTTTCAGTCCCTGCTCTGTCTGAGCATGATTAACATGGAAGCGCACATCATCCCACAACACCTTCAGAGGGGGAAACAGCCGCACTGCAAACACAAAGATAGTCCCTCTACCTCCCTGCACTCTCACACATAACATCCCACACATAGCTAGCTGCAGAAAAAACATCAACAACTCACCTTTGGGTCAGAGAGGGCCATAGCCTTCAAGGTGAGAAGCCCAGAGGCACAGGCACACCGGGACCTGTTGGGACTTCATCAGTGGAGGTGTTTCTGGGACTGGGTCATCAGTGAGTGCATGAACGTTAATTCATGTCTCATTTGGCATAAGTTCAGCCCCCTGTGCTTATTTTAGAGCATGCATCTTTGTTTTTAGGCTCTCAGTGTTAGTTTTTAATGCATTTTAAGTAAAGTAATGTCACTTTATTTTTCTGTAATTGGTGCAGGTATTAGATCTGTTGGTAATACCAGCATACAATGTTCATGTTTTGTTCAATGACAGGAAATACGTCAGTAAATACCCTATTGGTGATCCTGTGAATGTTTTAGCTGTCATAAGAATGGCGGTTACTAACCGGTGGCTAAAGAGACAACTAAACATTGTCACACCAAACACAAGTCCATCTAGCTTACTGCTGCTGAGGTGAAGACATGCGAACATGATGTAGGCTAGGTTGTTTACTGTAGCATTACGTTAGCTTTTTACTTCTGGTATTTGTACTCATGCTTCAACTATTATGAAAGTGGTGTTAATATGTGGAGATTATCCTGTTGAACAAAATCGGTTTGCCACAGATATAATTTTCTCTTATGTCCCAAAATCCATTAGAAAAGCATATTGCTTTTTGTAGAGTGTGCTTGTGCGATGCTAACTTCCGGTTGATCCTACAAAAATACATCATCATGGCACCAATCTATTGTTCTGTTTGCTGCTGGTTTTTGATGTTTTATATTGTGGAACAGTGTAATTTAATCTGTGCCACCACTTATTTGTATAATTGAACCATAGTGGGCAGAGAGGTGTCAGTGGGCGTGGCTCAGTTATGTGGTTAGCACAGTAGCAGTTTGCATGCTAACACAATAGAGCATAATATGGATGTATTAATAGAGCAGGATACAACGTCATTCTTGTTGCCAATTTGTCAAACTGTGGTACTGCAATCAGAAAAGGTGTAAAACTTTAATATAATTAGGGCTATTTATCTGTTATATTATCCATCCATCCTTCCATCCATCCATCTTCTCCCGCTTATCCGTGGTCGGGTCTCGGAGGTAGCAGTTCCAGCTGAGAGCCCCAAACTTTCTTTTCCATGGCCACATCAACCAGCTCTGACTGGGGGATCCCAAGGCGCTCCCAGGCCAGCGAAGAGATATAATCCCTCCACCTGGTCCTAGGTCTACCCCTTGGTGTCTTCCCAGCTGGACGTGCCTGGAACACCCAGGTGGCATCCTTACTAGGTGCCCAAAACCACCTCAACTGGCTCCTTTCGACGCGAAGGAGGAGCGGTTCAACCCAGTCCCTCGCCGGATGACTGAACTACTTCACCTTATCCCTAAGGAGGACGCCAGCCACCCTGCGGAAAAAACCCATCTCGGCCGCTTGGTATCCGCGAACCCTCACCGAAATGGGGCCGACTTACTGCCGAGGACCCGGACACAGCTCTCGTTTTGGGTGACAGAGATTGGAATTGGCCTGAGTAGAGACCCCCTCACCCCATACTCCTGCAGCACCTCCAACAGTATACTCCCTGGGAACTCGGTCATACACCTTCTCCAAGTCTACAAAACACATGTAGACCGGATAAGCTGTACTCCCAGACCCCCTCCAGGATCCTTACGAAGTAAAAAGCTGATCCGTCGTGACACGACAGGACGGAATCCGCATTGTTCTCCCTCATCTGCGGTTCGACAATCGGCCTGACCCCTCTTTCGAGTTACCTTAGAGTAAACTTTCGCAGGGGCTGAGTAGTGTGATGCCTCTGTAATGGCACACACACCTCTGATCCCCCTTTTTGGAAAAAAGGAACCACCACCGCCGGTCTGCCACCCTTCGACTGTTTCGACTTCCCACCAATGTTGTGATGGGAACTGTTCAACCATGACAGTCCCTCCAAACACCCAGAACCTCAGCATTTTCCTGGCGGATCTCATCCACCCCCCGGGCTTGGCACTGTGGAGTTGTTTGACGACCACAGGAGATTGGTGTTGATCCCCCGTCATACTCCAGCTCTGCCTCTAACATAGAGGGCAGAGTTGTCGGGTTCAGGAGTTCCAAGTGTTCCATCAAACGCCCTAACACTCCATCAGTTGAGGCCATACAACGTCCCATCT
>NW_011369945.1:21780997-21788747 GCF_000735185.1 Notothenia coriiceps
AAGAAGTTTTGTTCATAAAAAAGGAAAAAATAACATATTTGTACTTGCATGCAAATAACTGCTTGGTTAGAAAGCAGTCCATTTGTGAGACTCCTGAGCTTTCCTCTTGGGCCGACGAACTGAGAACTTTCTTCTCATCCTATCCACTATAATCTTGTATTTTTAAAAGGTAGCGCAAACTTGGGAAACCCTTTGCGCCTCAGGCCTGTTGAAACTACACCTCTGTGGTCCTCATCCATTCCCTTTTGTTGCATGATATGCCAGGTACGCTGAGGCTGGAGAACTCGAGCAGGCACAATGGCAATTCTTTGTCATGTGGGAAAGAGGATCAGTTTATCGACCCAAAGACGTCAGGTTCTCATCGAAGGACAAGAGGTCCTCAAGCGGATTGCCCTCGGTTTGCGACATTTTGCCATGCCTTCGGGCTCTATATACGCACTGAACTTAAGAATATACACGAAATAACTGCCAAACCCCCCTATCCACTTTTGAAGTTGGTAGAAAAAGTCCCTGATGGAACTTGAGGGGAAAAAGATTAGCCCCAAAAGTGGAATAAGACGAGACCCAGCGTTCATCCCAGAAGTAAACACTTTGTTGCACTCACTCAGTTACCATTTGTTACATGGTAAGGTTTTCTAAAACCAAGGTTTTATAATAATTATGCATTGTAAAAACATTTGCGAAAAAGTGTTGTGTTCAGAAGTTGCACTTACAGTAGACCAATTTTGGACTGTAGAAGTTATGCATGTCTAATCATTTTCAGAGATTAACAGTGTACTCCACAGTGCGCAAGTTTGTCAGTGTTGCTTTAAAAAAAGTGTGCGTAGATAATAAGGACAAGTCTTTTTTCTAAGAGTTGATGTTCGGAAGAGTGCACATATTACTGCAACTAATAACTGGTACTATTAACATGTCTAAGATCAGGTAATGGCTTGCCTCAGAGGCCAAAGCTGTGTGGTGGTGAACAACTTGTTTTTTCATTCAAATAAATGTGCTCCTGGAGTTAAAAATATTGAGTTACAGGTTGTCCCCTCAGCTGTGCAACTTATTTAATAATATGGTAGGAAATTGTTGGAGTAATAATTAATATCATCTTGTACACACACACACACACCAAACACTCTTTCCTCTACTGAGAGAGGACGACAGAGGGGACTAAAGTATTTCTTATTTTTTCTACATTGACCTGAATGTATTCTTTATTCTGGTGTATTTGTGGACTGCAAATATAGGTTTTTATAAAGTTTGTGATACATAATATTTGCAGTCACTTCATTATACGTTAAATACATTTAATTCAGCTAAGATACATTAGCTAGTTAGTGCTCTTACCTGTGTGCCTCATTCAAAACGCATTATATTACCAGACTGTATCTTCAAACGAATAAGTATCATTATTACTACTGGATTTTAGATAAACAATTGAATAAGACAAAATCAACCCAGCTAATGTATTGAAAGACCAATCTTTATTTTAAGGTGCTTTTCTTTAAACCTTCAGATGTGATGATATTTAGTTATGCAGTATCAGTATGACAATACAAAATAGCTGTAGCAACTTTAGTTGAGTAACCTTTATATTTCTTATTGTCTAAAAAAAAAAGCATTTATTACACTCATTTTTCCCACTCATATCACAGTTGTGTACAAAATGAGACTGTATTTCCCTTCAGGTGTCATCTCTCTAATCCGGAGTACTGTTTTGATGAAGCGGCTCCGGTCACAAACATTACAACATACATCAGATTCCCCCAATAGTATGGTGTAGCAGTACGGACAGCAAGTTGCATTACATATGATTCGTCTTTTGAACACACTCAAAATAGCAATTGTGGATTATATTACTGGATGGAAACGTGGAAAGCACGGAACATTATAAACTACATAGACAGAAAGTATGACTATACAATAATGAATTGTGACAGTAGATATAATTTATACTTTATATTATTTACTGTACCATGTTTATTTAGATTTTAATTTATTGTGATTATTCTTTATTCCTTTCTATCTATCTAAATCTCACAAATGGGGTAGGTTACAGGAACCTTTCATCAACAGATTGCTTTAGTCCTTGGCTTTACTCTCACTGATTGGTTTTGCACACACTTGTAAATGTACGGCTATTTGCAAAACAGAAGCGTTGGGATCATTATCATATTAAATAAAACGCGCGTTTTTGTACCGTAAAAAACGCGTGTTTTTTGGAAAACCGCCGTCTTTAAACGGGTCCTGAATAGTGGACACTTTAGGCTTTCGATATCCATCCTGTGCATCAAATTTATGCTCGTGCTCAAGTGGGTCATTCGTGCGTCGTTTGTGTGTGTGGAGGATGGGACTCTGAAGTGAAGTCTTGAAGGAAAAGGCAAGATTTTTTCCGGTTTTGTGTATTTCGATTCTAGCGCACTCGAGCTGGTTTCTTCCATTCTTTATCGCTACCCTAAACTAATTCTTTTTTACGGGTGCAGCTATATGTTTTATTATTAAAAGTGGGCCATTTAATTATATTTTTTTCCTTCAAAATGTGCAGAGGATCTCAAGTGCTGTGTTTAATTTATTTAAAGACAAGTAGGTCTGTGTATTATTTGTAATTCTGCTTATAGGAGTTCTTTGTTTCTTATTTAGAGTGTTAACAGTTGAAGATAATGTAAATACATAATAAATGCCAAAAAAAACTAGTTTTGTCTATAATTATAACATAAATACAACTTTATAAGCTATCAAGCTATGAAATATGTTTTGCGGCTCCAGACAAACTTTTTTTGTGAAAAAGGCAGCAAAAGGCTGTGGGTCTGTTACTCGGTCTATTATAGTTTACATTACATATCCGCACTCTAGAAAGATGGGCATATAAATATAGAATGATAAAGTAAACCAAATGTTACTTTTCCTCAAAACCAACATCCAGAATCGTATATCTTTCATATTTATAAGTATTGCAGTGGGTTCTGCAGGTTCTCCACTCAAATGTAAGACTTTTTAAGACCTTTTTAAGACCACTTTGAAGAATTTAAGACCCTATTTCACGGCCAAGAAAAGTAATGAAGGAAAATTGCTATGAAAGAGAAATACGTCCCATAATTAACTTACAAAATAAATGTTAATGTTTCAACATAAAAACAAATGACTGAACATAAAAGCATAAGCAGTACAGAACTGTGTTAGCCAAAAGGTGTGTGTTGTGTGTGTGTTTCTGTGTGCTTGTGTGTGGTTCGGCTGTGCAATAATCGTATTTTAATCGCCGACTACGATTTGCCTGCACAATTACAAAACAGCATAATCGAAAAAACAATTAATTTAGCTTTGCTAGGTTTGACAGTGACAACATATTTAATCTAATTAATTTGAGTCTAATTTAATTTATTTATCATATTATATATGTTTAGTACTTGGTGGAAGTGGCGCTAAATAATGTGGCTTGATCTTGGTTTTTGGTATTTATTATTTTGATATTATTTATTTAAATATATCATTTATTTAAATTAGATTTTTGTATTGCTTTTTTCAGTTGAATTATACCGTTCAGGTAATCAACAGTTAAAAGATAATGTTCAAGATTATTATTTGTTTTAAAGTTCAATAAATGGATGTTTTCAAAAGTTAAGAAATAATCCTATTTAATAATCGTGATAATCAATTATTGACCAAAAATAAGTGATTATGATTTTGCCACAATCGAAGCAGCGTGTGTGTGTGGGTGGTGTGGTGTGTGTGTGGTGTGTGTGTGTGTGTGTGTGTGTGTGTGTGTGTCTGTGTGGTGTGTGTGTGTGGTGTGTGTGTGTGTTGTGTGGTGTGTGTGTGTGTGTGTGTGTGTGTGTGTGTGTGTGTGTGTGTGTGTGTATGAGAGAGAGTAACAAGAGCTATATTCAGAGCTCTGCTGCCTTGGCTACAATCTTTCATCATTGCTGTTGTATGATTGGTGTTTAGCTATGGTATTTTAGCGTCTACAGCACCTCCGCTTTTAGGGTTGACGTAGACCCAAACGTCGCCCGGAGGTCCCCCGGTGTTGTTGCGGGAGCTGCTGCACTAGCTAACGCTAAACTACCTAACGCTACATTAGTAAAACAAACACTGATTTCTTTTGCAAAAGGTGTAGCGGGCTTCAAACACGTTCCCCTCCACTGGTTTCAACCAAGCACTAAATTCGATGTTTTCCAACCAAATACGGTTCAACTTACACTTCCCCATATTTATTTGTAAGTAGATTCGAAGATACATGAGTTTCTGACTGCTGCTAGCTGAAGCTTGGTTGCTAGGTTACTAGCTGGGTGTTCTGCGATAAGAGGCCGGGGGAAACAAAGTCAGTGATTACTGGTTCCATGTTGATTTATTTCAATACAAGTTGTTGGGGGGAACTGAAAGGCACTTACCGTACTGGTTACTTTGCAGCCCGGACATTTTCCCCAAAACACATTTTAGACGCGATCGCAACACAGAAGTACCTTTCAAATCCGATCATTTTTAAGACCTTCTAAATCATATTTAAGACCTTTCTTATTTTTTTGGTCATATTTAAGACCTTTTTAAGGCTTTAAATTCAGATTATCAAATTTAAGACTTTTTAAGACCCCGCGGGAACCATATTTTGCCTGGTATTATAGAGGACAGCAAAATATGGCGTTACAGAGGGATTGTTGTAACAAAATGTACTACTATCTGGCCCCATAATTATAAGACCTCAGATGTGCTGATATGTCAAAATGTTTTACATCCATTTGCAGCATCCCATCCTTATGCTTATTGGTTATTGTGTATCTACACACGCAGTTGCAGTGTGCCTAACGAATGTGATGTTTAGTTCTGTAGAGAGTAATACCTCATGCAGTTATTGCTGTGATCCTAGATTCTTGAAAAGGGGAACTCCTCTCCACAGATGACACATTTCTGATTTGGTCCAAATAACTAGTTGTCGCCTTCTGATCGACATGCCTGTAAACAAAATAGTTTTAAACTACATCACAAGCGAACAATTATGTTACTGTAAGTCACAGGTTCTATTTTTAATATTGTTACTAGCACTATAGAAGTGAGGAACTTACAGGGTCCAAATTCAGGGTTCTTTGCATTGGTCTAATGAAAACCGTAGCATGGCCAATCGGGGTCTGAGGGTCCTTCAAATATCTGAAAGTAACCCTCATTGGGACAGGGGATCACAATCAAGTGGCGACTTCTCGTAGTGCCAGATATTTTTAGCAACTCGAAACCGCCACCGTCTGCAGTTATAGGCATCCATCAAGAATTTGAGGAATTCATTTGAATCTGTATGACTGCCTAGAAATAGATGATACACATAAGAGATCTAACATAAAGATAATGTTATGATTGTAAGGGTAACTCAATATATTTATATATCACAAATGTACATTTACCATAAAATATACACAGAAAAGGAAAGAGCAGTTTGATAATCCGTCATTCTAATGACTGACAGAACCTTGTAAATGTGAGGCCGTTTTTCCCCTAAGCCAGCAGCAGCGAGTCTTTCTTTGGCGTATCGGTTGGGGACTAAGGCTGCATTCTTGTCCTCAAGGCAACAGAATGAATGTGGTATAGAATTCAGGTGCGCAGGACCAGAAAGGTTTGCCGCCTTGCCGTCCTCCTCACCTCCCATGTAGGGCCAAAACAGTCTTGAAAACTTCGGCTAGGATCAAGTTAAGAAGATAAGCAATATTGACGGTGGCAAGGAATTATGATTCAACGAGAATCCAGGGGGAAATGTTGGTTAGCATTAGCATCACACACTATAAATTATAATGATCCGTTCAAGCTGGTGGACAGAAACTGAATCAAATAACTTGTCATTGGCGATATAAAACTTAGTACACTGATCGGATTTGCATTAAAATAGTTTGATGCAAAGACCTACCGTCCACTGGGTTGTCTGGGAGTCCCGTTATGTAACGGAGGAGGAGACGAAACTGGCGCGTTAGCGGTCCTTGGTGCAGGTGCTGCACAAATCAATAACCAACCCAGTTCTCATTGGCATTTCGTGTTTCACACCAACACGATTTTTAATCTACTGATCGTGTTTCACACACCGATTTTTCCCCTTTTTTTCCATTGTTGCCACAGCACGATTTTAAAAAGCAATATGTATTTCTATTGGTATTTCTCACGGGCATTACGTGTTATCGGAGACGGAAGGCTGTGTGGTCATAAAAAAACATGGTTCTTACTATAGCGTACTTTATTGTTATGTCAGACAACGAAGCAGTTTTTTTGCAATTATTAGGCTATTTACAACATTAAGGCTGTAACCCAATAAGTACACAGAATGTACAGATGAGACTTGACACGAATATAATACACAGCTTCTACCTGGATCCAACAGCAGCACTGGCGAATCCGCCCTGGTCAGCACTGAGGTATGAAAACGGCCACCACATTGAACATACAGAAACATATACATAAATAGAATAAAGGTAGGGCACGTAAGATGGAGAAACCAGCTGAGGCGCTAAGAATATATGAAAATAACGACGTGATTCCTGTTTATTTTCGACTTCTTACAGAATCCTATTTAACATACAACGTAGGTGCATCATCATGAGGTTTCCATATGAATTTATGCACTTATTTATTATTTGTGTATCCATTTCAACATTATATTATTTCTGTTATTTATTTCGTCATTTATTTATTCCTGTATTTATTTATTTACGTATGTATTTATTATTCCTGTATTTCTTTCATACATGTTATTTACACATTTATTTATTTATTTATTTAATCACGTAAGTCCATGTTCCGTCCTCCATAACACCATCAGACGGAGGAATTGCAGCGGGTTCGACTTGTCTTTCCTAGTAGCCTGTAGCCCCAAATCCACGGAGTAACCGTTTCCACGGTCAGGTGTTTATGGTATGCTGCAGCCACAGCACGGAGTTAACTCAAATTATACAAACATTGGTTAATTGATTAGAGTAACTGAGTTATTTCATTTTTGCTAAATTGTAGGTATTTTGTATGGGTAACCCGGTACCCGGCATTTCCCGGCTCTCATCTGGAACCGGAGTTCGGTTCCCACCTAGCCTGCCCCCAGGTCAAGATCTACCGTGGCTCAAGGCCTTCAGCAGAGCTATCACCACCAAGGACCAGAGACCAGTATCACTACAGCTCCTCCACCTCCCATCTGTGGCTGCCACCAGGTCAACGATACACCTTAGCACAGAAGGCTCCACCACAGCCATCACCTGTCACCCAGCCAGCAAGGAGGTCTCGTGGAGGTCCGTATAGCACTTGTACCCCCACCTACACACGCAGCCAAGACCTACCTGCGTCTTGGAGACAGACAAAGACCTTGACAACTGTTCTTGACATGTTATAATGGAATAGTTGGTTGAAAGTTCTGATGTTCAATATTGTAATAGTGAGATTTTCTCAGTTTCTTATATTTATATAAATGAAAAAAACATTTTTATAATAATTGTTGGTTGGAAAAAAGGTTTGAATGCTCAATTTGTACACATCACATGAACTTGGTATGTAGATATGAAGTCATTATTCCCTGTCCCTGCTGTGGTGAAAAGTAGAGTTGATAAAAACACCTGTTTTACTAAAAATTTCCGAATTTAATTATTTCATTGTAGAATGAATTACACATTTATATACAGTCTACATTCAAATATTTCACTACTTGTGGTGATCCTAGACTTTTGGGACCAATCTAGAAACACAATTGGATGAAGTTAGTAAATTTGTGTTTTCACAAGAACTTATTGAAGATTTCCGAAAATCGGATGTCAAATTT
>NW_011369945.1:21788792-21796124 GCF_000735185.1 Notothenia coriiceps
CCCCCCGACCTTGCCTAGACTAGTGTCTGAATCCTAGGTCTAAACTGTCGTAGAAAAGATTCTGCAGTGTCCTTCACCCGCGATGCCGAATAACCCCGCGTTGAGGTGGTTTGTAGGCCTCCTCTGGCGGTGCCTGTAAACGGCAACCCTTGATTCGCGCGACCCTCCTGCGACAATCATCGTAATACGGTCGCCGGACTATCTACCACGACAAACGACGTGTCTTAGTCGGGTACTAAACGTTTCTGTCACAATTTTACTCCGCCTTTACTCTACCATTTTAACGTACTAGACAAACCAATAACCTTTTATTTTTCATATTCACGTAATAATATCGCCAATACCGGCTTCCGTGATATTAATAGTTTATATATCGTTACTATCCAGGTCGAGAATTGTATAATAAAAAAAAAACATAATATAAGCTCTATCGATTTTACCTATGGAATTCATTGTTTAATATTGATTCAATATTCTTTATCCTACCCAAGAATTAGACGTTTTTATTATCCCCCTTGAAACTTTTATGTTGAATCGTAAAAGATTAACTGTAAACTACAATGAAAAATAGAGGGCGCCGCCCGGGGGGTCTTTTCCCACAACGCCCCTTTTTATACTCTTGATTGGCGATTTGGGTATGGAGGAAAATAGAGAGGGTTGTGTTTTCTGACACTTGGTGAGTTCCCTGGAACACCGGGGACACATATTCATGTAGAAGACGTACAAAAGTGCATTTTGCATGATAGGTCACCTTTAAAGTTATGGTCACTCATTATTGTGAGATGTTAAGTCAGAGATTCTCAGTCATTATTTATCAATACAAAGATGTTATTTTGAGGTTCTAAGTCTTTATTTGGACATTTAAAGTAATTTTTTGAAGGGAACCTCTCACTAAAATGACTATCAGGATCTTTTTTCCCCACATTGGCAGAAATGGGCTTCCATATGATACAAACATCTTTGCCCTTTAGAAAAAATAATACCTCCTCCCTTTAACCGTACAACCTTCCCTCGGCTGAAGAGTCTCCTTTCCTCCGGCTCCTCTTCCTCCTCTCATCCCTCATCACCTCTTCCTCTTCCTCATGTTAACCCCATTGCTCATCTGTTGTTTGTTCTCTCTCTCTCTCTCTCTTTCTCTCTCTCTCTCTGTTTTTTCTTTTCTTCCCGTCTGTGTAGGCAGCCCGTTGAGTAACTTCTTTGACGTAATTAAACAGCTTTTTTCAGACGAGAAGAACATCCAACAAGCGTCCCCCGACACGCCTAGCTCCCCCGCCAAGCATGCCCCCGGCAGCAAGCCCACACCCCCGCCCAATGACTCTAAATGCCCCCCCGGCAAAGACAAAACAAAGATGGCCGACAGCAACAGGACACAGGAACAACCTTAAGGATCGGTAGCCTTGCATGACTAGAGAAAAGCTGATAGCTCGGAGTGAAAACACAACATTTTTGCCGATACATTTTGTACTGTATAATGGGAATGGCTGATCAGTATTTTACAATAAGTAGCAAATGTAGCTTTGTTGTCCCTTCCTCTCTGGGGGTCTTTTTTTCGGGGGGTGTGTTTAACCCTCCTCAAGTGTGTGATGGCTTGACTTGTCTCTGCCACCAGGGATCATCCATAATAACTATTAACCTCGGCGGCTCCTCGACACCACCCGCCGCCTGAAGTCTGGAGAAAAGACGCCTCTTTTCCCCTCCCCCATTTCACTTTTCACTCCCCCCCTTTATTCTAACCCATCAGTAGAGTGAGACCAAACAGATGCTGTGTCTCAAATCCCGTACTTCTGTAATTAGATTTGCTGTTCTGAGTGCATAAGTGTGTCCGACTTCAAATTAATGCAAAACGCACTGTGATACCTGGATGGTGAACAGTAGAGTGGTGCAGTAATGTCCTATTTCTGTGTTTGACCCTGAAGGCATCATCTCCCTGGTTCAATGGGATTTCTCCATTGGATTTTGGATTATTGCAGAAAATAATCTCTTTGTCAAACAAACGTTTATGATATTTACACGCTTTGTTCGGCAGGTTAATCTCCACATATTAACAACACTTTGTGATTGTAAAAAGCTGACATTAGGCTATAAAGGAACTACAGCACGGTCACATGACGTTTAGTCGTCTCATTTAGTCACTTGTTAGCAACCGTAGTTTTTTATTCTCCAGTGGGGTATTTCTTGATGTATTTGATGTCAGAAACGTGCCACTTTCAAATCTCTACAGCTTCTGTTAACCACAGACCTTATTTCAGGATAACAAACAAAAACAAATTCAGGAAACCATTGACTTCAAGGGAACAGGAAGTGCTAAATTGCTGACTCCTTTCAGGGTGTTAGGACTCATTCCTGCACCACTCTATTGTGCACTATACAAATATAATGTATACATGTGGGTTTGGACTATTATATTAGCGTTGCACTATATTGGTGTCCAAAAGAAGCCACCATTAATTGTATTGGGTGAACGTAGCAGTCTGTTGCTACATCGAACGCTAGTATTGCTAGCTAGCTAACTAGCAAACAGCAGCAATCGTAATGTCCAGTGGCAGCAGCTGTTTGCGATTTTGAAACATTACACTGTCGAAATTCACACACTGCACAATTGTTCACAGTGTACAACATGGAAGTGTGCTTAGGAAAAAATATAAATTGAAAAACAGTGTTGGTACCGCGAATGGTCGTCTCTACCTAGCTAGCTAGCAAACAGTGGCAAAACACGCCATGTGCGATAAACGTCAACGCTACTCGTTCGAAATTCACACACTGCACAAGTGTTTAAAGTGTACGACATGCAGTGTACTTAGGAAATAATCCTAATTGAGACAGTGTTGGTACAGCGAACGATAGCGTTGCTACTTAGCCAGCTAGCTAACAGCGGAGATTCTGATATCCGGTGAAGGAACAGAAGCCAAGTGAGATTTGAGACACTTCACGGTTGAAATTCACAGACTGAGCATTTACTCACAGTTTTCCATACGGCAGTGGACTAATTGAAGTATCTATATTGAGACACAGCAATAGACACATCTCATAGGAGTTGTAAGAAGAAGAAAAAAGCCTTAAGACAGTGATGTTTGTCTACACACACATCCCCTCTCCTGCTTTCTCTTCCTCCTGATTCTCCCACATGTACATAGATAGAAACACGCTTACTGTATGTACTCCAACCCTAACTTCTCTGCGGGATGTAATGAGAAGTGGAGACGGACGGACAGACGGACGCTGGCTGGATTGTAATTATTTTTAATGTCTTTGTGAACGGCAGGATCTTCTCTTCTGTAAAAATGGGATAAAAAAGTCGCCCATTAGAGTATGATAGAAAGGGTGGTGGGGGGAGGGGTCATATTACAAAAATGAATGATCTATTCTGTTGTACAGATTAAATAATGTTCCGTATGTATAAAAAGTGTAGTTGTGACATTATGTTTTTAGAGTTGTGTTGCCATATTTTATTTTGTATTCTTGTAAAAGGCCCGGTCACAACAGCGATTAACATTTTTACAGTCAAGTTTAGAGACATGGATTTACGTCGTTGATCGATAAAAAGCCATATTATAGATCTGATATTTGTGTGAATGTAGAGCCGAAATGGAGGCAGATTTTGCTTAAGTTCCTCAAGTTTTATGTAACTTTTGTTGCAGTAAAAACAGAGATTTGTTTTGTTTTGTGGACACATAGGAGACAAGAGTTGATGGTACACATTAGAGGTGCATTGATTGAAAATAACCAGTCATTTTAATGGAGAAATGCAGTTTGCAGCCCCTCAATTATGAATATGTTCTGCTTTTCATAATAAAGTGAATAAATATTGGGTTTTCTTCTGATAAAACAATACATTTAAAGGAATCTCTTTGGCCGATTTTCAATTTTCTTGGACATTTTAAACCCCAAATGGGTTTTGGATTTGTTTCACATTTTCTGTCATTTTTTAGACCGAATATTACTACTTATTGTTGTTGTTACTTTCTGCCTTTGTACGAATATTTCTTTAAAAAAATCAATAACTCGTCTTTGAATAGAAAAGTAGTATTAGGGTTAGTAAAGATCGCAGTGCAAATGAAATAGATTAGTTCTCTGTATTTTAACTAAATAATGCCAACACATGTTAGCTTCTAGACAGATAATTAAAATTAAATTAAAATAAATAAAGTTCCCCTTGTTGCTGTTATGACCGGGCCTCGTTAATAAAATGTGTCTGTTTCCTTTTTGCACTTTTGACAAGTGAGTCAGAATCTGTTGCATTTTTTATTTGATTATAATTTTTACAATATTGAACTGCTGTGTATATTTTTGTACTTGATTGTCATTTGTTTGTATTATTATTATTTAATGTATTCTCAGTTATTTATATGATAGAGAATGTTTCTTACCGTCACATTATTTAAAGGATATTTTTCTCATGTCTAAGTTATTATTTTTTGTTATCTTTTTGTTTCTGACGAGAGAAATCTGTAATATACGTTTCTGAAAAATGATTTACCGTAATTTAAGAATGTAGACTTAGCCTCTTTGAGAGGAACGAACCCTTTGTTGATAATTGTCGCCCCCCCCAAACAAACAAACAAACAAACACTCATCTGTAAATAATTTTCTGACGGCGTATTTAAAAAGCGTTGACCTCGTGCGGTTGTTTGCATGTTCAGCATTCGTCTTTTCTTTGCATGTCGTCGTTGGGATTGTTCTCCTGTTCCCTTTTTTCTCTTTATTTATGTATTTAAGTTATTTACGTGTTTTATTTTTCTTTATTATTTATTTTTTCCACCCTTTTTGATTACTGTGAACACACGCAGTAACCGTGCAATGCATCCTCCTTTCATTCTCTCAAAGAGGGAGCTCTCTGCAGATCGCTGGGTTTACAAGAGAGTACAAATTAAAGCAATACCTTCCATTGTCCGCGTTCCTCTTTTTCTACGGGGGGAATCACACTGAACGGACTCTGCAGGATAAACCACTGGCAATGTATTCCCTCGTGATGTTACTGTGAACAACTTCAGTGCTAAAGGAAATAAATCTGTTGACTTTGGAGCTGTGTGCACACTTTCTTTTGGGGGTCGAAGAGCAGACAGGGGGTCTCTATCGTGGTCCCTGAAGGCAGCATCTCCCTGGTTCTCCATGTGATGTTGGATTATTGTAGAAAATAATCTCTGTGGCAAACAAACATTTAGTAGGATGATCTCCACATATCAACACCACTTTATGGTTACAAATATCATCATTTTGGAAAATAAAGTGAACAAATATATACATGTAAGATTATAGTATAATATAAATACTGTTTTTGAATTAAAAGTCATAGTAAAGTATGTTGAAAAGTTGAAAAAGTGATTTTATAGCATTTGTATAACTTGTTTTAAATGTCTTAGTAAAGTATGTTGAACACATCTAAGTATGTGGAAAATCTAATTTCAGAAAACACAAATAAAGTGTTAAAAAACTTAAAACTTCATTGTATTTTTAGAAAAACATAAAAATCATAGAATAGTTGAAAAGCATTGAATTAGTTATGTTGGGAAAAAGGTCAGTGTTTTGAAAAACACA
This sequence comes from Notothenia coriiceps, assembly GCF_000735185.1. Taxonomy (NCBI): domain Eukaryota; kingdom Metazoa; phylum Chordata; class Actinopteri; order Perciformes; family Nototheniidae; genus Notothenia; species Notothenia coriiceps. The sequence goes on from NW_011369945.1 coordinate 21,794,328, forward strand.
AGTAGTAGCAAAGTATGTGGAAAATACCATTTCAGAAAACGCAATTAAAACCCTCATAGTATAGTTTGTTTAAGTACACTTTAAAAAGTCATTTGTCAAAAATATAATTGTGGGCAAACTTAAAAAGTTGTAATATAGTATGTTTGAAAAAATTAAAGTACAGAATGTGTAAAATATAATTTTGAAAAAGACAAAAGTAATTTTATATAATGTTGAAAAAAATCAAAAGTGTATTTTTTTTTTAAACAAAAGTCCTCGTATAGTATGTTTAAAAAGCGGATCATAAGCAAACAGGAAGTGCTAAAATGCAGACTCATTTCAGCGTTTTAGGACTCATTCCTGCAGAACTCTAATACAAACAGAGTATGTACATATTTTACGCACTTACAGTTCATCGTGCAGCTGCAGAGGATTTACAATGTCTCACTTTGGTCTGTTTTTTATTTGTGTATATATATATTATAAAAGACAACATGGTGAGTAAACAAAAACACGTGTTTAGTTAATTATTAGTTTTGAATAAAGAGATTATTAATTAACTAATAATGTTGTGATGTATGCAGTCACTTAACAATCAGTCAATGTTACGAAAGAACATGTTTTATTTACAGCGACAGGAACAGGAGAGAAGTTTCACCATTTGACTTCATTGAATATCAAAACTGTCTGTGAAAATTTTTATAAATACTGTTTAGAAATGTGTCAAGATTAATAAATAGCATGAATAAGGTGTTAACAAAATCTATTCTTCTAAAATATTCTCAGCAAAATTATAAAAAGCAACAGGAAACAGGAAATTCAACTAAGAATATTGTTTCTATCATCGTTTCAGATATTCTCCTCTTTTGCAGAAACGTTCACTTGTTTTCAGATTAATAAATAGCAGGGAATTCCCAAAGTCTTCTTACAGTCATCTCCATAAGAAGATTGAACAGAATATGGCTGCTCTTCCCAAACACACACACACACACACACACACACACACACACACACACACACACACTTCACGTCTTTAACACAGTCTCTAGTTTCACCCCCGACAGGCAGAGTGCAGGTCGTTCAGTCTGTGGATCAGCAGGGCCTCCAGGACCCTCAGGAGGGGGGGGGGATCCTCGGGGCTGGAGTTCTGCCCGGCGACAGCCAGCAGCAGGCGGTGGAAGTCGTCCCGCTGCAGGAGAACCTCCATGTTCTGCAGGAAGAACCCTTCACAGAACCGGCAGAGAGCAGAACCTCCGTGCAGCTGCAGGCAGGAGAATGCAAAGAGTCAGAGTACGTTTAAAGTATCATCATTAAGTACTTTCAATCAAGAAACAGAACAGAGTATATCAAAATGTTTTTTTAAAGAGTTTAGAATAGTTTATATAAAATAAATAATATTAAAGTCATAGTATTGTATTTAAGAAAACTTAAAAATTATGTATTTATGATTTGTCTATGAATTTAAAAAGACAAATACTTTTTTATTTATTATTTTCAATACTTTACTTTGACTTGTATTACTTTATTATAACCTGTGACCTTGTTGTGTGTGTGTGTGTGTGTGTGTGTGTGTGTGTGTGTGTGTGTGTCTGAGTACTCGACCGAAGGCGGGTCGCGTGTTGGTGGACCAACTAGGACGGTCATCGTGGTGTGTTGTCCACGTAGTGACTCACAGAGGTGTTGTCTAATGTGAGTGGTGCTGGAGTGTGACTCGCGCGGTTGCGATGATGTTGTGTGTGTGTGGTGTCCTGGGTGTGCCTAGTTGTGCGTGTACTGTGTGTGTGTGTGTGTCGCTTACCGAGTAATATTAGTCAATAC
>NW_011369945.1:21796169-21809292 GCF_000735185.1 Notothenia coriiceps
TTATTCGCAGCGCATCTGTAGCACTATCAACAACATGATCAATTTGGGGTGGTGTACATTTTGTATAAGTTTCCTCCCTTACATGCAGACATGCTATCGAGTTAAGTATTGGTGAAATCTCTTCCTTAAATTTGGCTATAGCACTAACAGATAGGTTTCTGCTGCAGGAGCTTTAGGCTAATGCTTTGTAGTCTAGTAACAGTACTTCAAAAGTTACTAAGAAATGGTCGGATAAAGCAGGATTATGCGGTTCGACTAATAGTTGCTCAATTTCAATACCATAAGTCAGAACAAGGTCAAGAGTGTGATTATAGCAGTGGGTTGGTTTATTTACACTCTGACAGAAACCAACAGAATCTAATATAGAGTTAAATGCAACAGTAAGGCTATTTTTATCATCGTCAACATGAATATTAAAGTCACCTACGATAATTACTTTATCTGTTTTAAGTACCAAAGTTGATAAAAACTCAGAGAATTCTGATAAGAATTCTGAATAAGGACCTGGTGCACGGTACACTGTAACAAATAAGATTGGCTGCAAAGTTTTCCAGGTCGGATGCGTAAGACTAAAAACGAGGCTTTCAAAGGAGGTATAATTTAATTTTTGTTTAGTATTGATAAGTAAACTTGAGTCAAAGATTGCTGCAACTCCACCTCCTCGGCCCGTGCCTCGGGCAATATGAGTATTGATATGGCTGGGTGGAGTGGCCTCATTTATGCTGACATATTCTTCATGTCTCAACCAAGTTTCAGTGAGACAGCATATATCAATATTATAATCTGATATTAAATCATTTACCAATATTGCTTTAGATGCTAGAGATCTTATGTTTAAGAGACCACATTTAATCTTCCTGTTTTGTTGCACTTTAGTAGTTGTTACATTTACTTTGATTAAGTTATTATGTATGACACCTCTATTAGGTTTTAGCTTAAATTGTCCTTGGGCAGACACGCACACCGTTAATATTGGGTATTTTATTGGGTTCGGGATTCCTATGGATGACTGCCTAGGAGAGAGCGCAGAGAAGCGTGTAAGACTGCGACTCCGCCTCCTGGTCTCAACTCCAGTTTGTCATGGATGCAGAAGTATTATTTTAAGCAACACATTAAGTTGAGGAAACACTGGAGTAAAATGTAATGAAAGTCAGATGGTGTCTTAGACGGGGCAGTGATATCATAAACCTGTTAATGTACGCATTCAAACACTTGTTCTGTTACCAGCTGTATTCACCTTGCAGGTGCAGCTATGTGGCTTTGATCCTGGATAAAGTGTTTAAGTCATGGATGTTTAAAGTTTAACTTCTTCATATGTCTAATATTATAGTTGACTTTTCATTCAGGAAGTATGACGCTGCGCTGTCAGTACGCTTCTCCATGTTTGTGATTGGTCAAATGTTGTTAACCCCGCCCCTTTCATGTGAACGCGCACTCAGCCGGACAGAGAAACCCTGGCTTGAGTTACCGAGTTGATAACCAGCGTCGTAACACCACTTACCGTTTGTTTTGGGTTAGGTAAGATAACTCTGAGAGATCCAGGGTCTCTTGAACTGGATTTAGTACAGAGGCCTGTACTACGAATCCAGTTCAAACTAACCCAAAACAAACGCGCTCTCGCTAAGCGGTCCTACGACGCTGGTTATCAACTCGGTGCATAAAATAATACTTTTGCATACAGTATGTGACACTGTGAGTGTTGCACGGCCAGATACGGCTCAGCTGACTCAGATAAGGAGATGATACATTATGATGTGATATGCCGCGGACTGTACTTAATGTTACTCTGATCCGGTTACTTATGTTGTGGCAGATATTTAAGTAAGCTTTCTTAACTCTAATGTTCTAATAGTCAGATTGCTCTGAAGATGGGAGGTGATATTCTATTAATGTTCACGTTCACACAGTCGGTGATTTTTGCCGGCCGTCTTTCTGCAACGGCAGCTTTTCTGTATTTCCTTTCTCCTGTAATATGACGTGATCGCTTTAAACTCCGCACACTGAGCTCTGATTGGTCAGCAGGCGGTGCTTTCACTGAGTTGAGGCTAGCCGTTCAGCAAAAGTTACCATGGAGATCTAGCCCGGTAAGAAGTGAACCAGCGTCGTAGGACCGGAAACCCAGAGTTAACCTGAAGTTAGTCAAGTTAGTCTAAGAGAAAATCCTGCTTCGTAGTACAGCCCTCTGGACCTGAGAGACAGGACAGGTGAGAACCAGGACCTGTATTATTCTCGTTCCAGAACCACGGTTGTGTTTCTCCTCTAGAATAAGTGAAGTGAATCTTGACTGTTTCATGTTCCTCTCTCAGCAGACGGTTCTCCGGCTCTGGTTCTGGACTTCACCCCGCCGGCAGAAGACTATCTGGACCTGAGGAACCGTCTGAAGGCCCAGCAGGTGGCTCTGGAGACGTGTTCTCTGCAGGAGCGCCTGCTCTCGGGAACCGTTCAGGTGCAGAACCTCTGCTTCCAGAAGAACGTGTGGGTCCGGATCACCTTCGACTCTTGGCGCTGCTTCCAGGACGTTCCGTGTTCGTACCTGAACCAGGTGTACGGTTCCCCCGACACCAACACCTTCTCCTTCTGCATCTGCGTACCGGAGGTTCTGCACCCCGAAGACCGTGTCGAGTTCTGCGTCCAGTACCAGACTCCAGAGGGAACCTTCTGGGACAACAACCAGGGGAACAACTACCGGCTGGTGGACCCGAGTCCCGGGGAGAACCGGGAGACGGAGAACCCCGGGATGCAGATCCAGAACCAGAAACAGCGGGACCAGATTGACCCGTTCGGCAGCCCCAGAACCTCTGTGGGGGTCTTCCTCTGGCAGAGCTGTGGCAGCGTGGAGACCAGCGCCCCCTACTGGTGAGAACTGGGTTTATTATCACACCCAACGAGGGCCAGAGGACCCACTGAGAACCCTTTGAGAACCTCTGAGGAACCCACCGCAGATCCTCGCTCTACCACCAGACACTTTAACACGTTAGCTCTATAGCACGTTAGCTCTATAGCACGTTAGCTCTTTAGCACTTTAGCCGCCCTCACTGAATTACCTTAAGTCTTTCTGAAAGACTTTGAAAGAGTTCCACGTCTCCACCCCCGGTTAGAGACCCGCTGCCCATCAGAACCTGACCCGGATCATCTGGTTTTCCAAGGAACCCGCTGCCCATCAGAACCTGACCCGGATCATCTGGTTCTCTTCACCAGGGACCAGCAGGGGGTCCAGAGCCCTCCAGAGTCCTCCAGACCTTCACCAGGGACCAGCAGGGGGTCCAGAGTCCTCCAGAGTCCTACAGACCTTCACCAGGGACGAGCAGGGGGTCCAGAGTCCTCCAGACCTTCACTGAGGACGAGCAGGGGGTCCAGAGTCCTCCAGAACTTCACCAGGGACCAGCAGGGGGTTTAGAGTCCTCCAGAGACCTCCAGACCTTCACCAGGGACCAGCAGAGGGTCCAGAGTCCTCCAGACCTTCACTAGGGATGAGCAGGGGGTCCAGAGTCCTCCAGACCGTCACTAGGGACGTGCAGGGGGTCCAGAGTCCTCCAGAACTTCACCAGGGACCAGCAGGGGGTCAAGAGTCCTCCAGAGACCTCCAGACCTTCACCAGTCCTCAATCAGGGCTTTATTTGACCCCAAAGACCTGCGAGGCGTTCAAGGCCTGACGAGTAAATTATCAAAACATAAGAACTGTCTCTCACCACCATCATAGGCCAAATCAAACAATCAGATCACAGCCTTGCCCCGCCCGTACCTGCAGGAGCTCCTCACTGATTGGTTCAGGGAAACCAGGAAACTGCACTTTAGACCAACATACAGACCATCTTACAGACCTGTGTGTGTGTGTGTGTGTGTGTGTGTGTGTGTGTGTGTGTGTGTGTTACCTGTCTGCACTTTATAAAGTTAGTGTTAAACCAGCCAATCATTAACCAGCACACCTCCTGCTGTCCCTGCCCACATCTCCCTCAGTGAAACTTTTTGATTGAAGCCATTAGCATTAGCTCCTCAGCTAACTGCCAACTTTAATTGGCCTGTTAGCTTCAGGTTGTCGTGGTAACTGCTGTTTGCACTTCCTGTTAGTTCCTTTTTAAACCCACCAAAATAAAAGCCTGTATTACCCAAAGTGTTGATATTAACAACAATAAAACTGTTGTTGTTGTTGTTGTAAGTGTACCAGAGGCCTGTACTACGAAGCTGGTTCAACCTAACCTGGATATGTTTGAGTTAGCCGGTTGGCCTAATCCAAAACATACGCGCTCTCGCTAAGCGGTCCTTTGACGCTGGTTATCAAGTGGATCGCTCAAGCCAGCCGTGTCCTATCTAGTTAGGAGCGCGTTCACAGGAAAGGGGTGGTATCTGGAGCATTCGACCAATCACAAACATGGAGAAGCGTACTGACAGCGCAGCGTCATACTTCCTGAATGAAAAGTCTACTATAATATTAGACATATGAAGAAGTTAAACTTTAAACATCCATGACTTAAACACTTTATCCAGGATCAAAGCCACATAGCTGCACCTGCAAGGTGAATACAGCTGGTAACAGAACAAGTGTTTGAATGCGTACATTAACAGGTTTATGATATCACTGTCCCGTCTAAGACACCATCTGACTTTCATTACATTTGACTCGAGTGTTTCCTCAACTTCAGAATACCTTTATTAGTCCCACAAAGGGGAAATGTGCAGCGTTACAGCAGAAAGAGCCACAGACAGCTTAGTGTTGCATATCTTACATGCGTTAAAAAAGTACTAAGTTATAATATAATAAACAATATGCTAAAAAAGATAAAAACTAAAAAGGTTACATAATTTTCAAAAATACAGATCAAAAACAAATCAAATCTAAAAATCAAATCCTGTAGCAGTTCTTAGGATTTAGCAGCCCGGTATATATTACAGTTATTAAAGATGCATATGTATATAAAGTATATATTGCACATAGTTTGATGGTATTTAACAGCAAGTTACACAATCTACAAATTACAAGATACATACCTTGTGACAGTAACAAGGATTTTCAACAAGTAACAAGGCAGTTTTTCTGTATTTCCTTTCTCCTGTAATATGAATTGATCGCTTTAAACTCCGCACACTGAGCTCTGATTGGTCAGCAGGCAGTGCTTTCACTGAGTTGAGCTCTTAGCCTGCAACCTAACCTGCTCCGGGGCAGGTTAGCCATTCAGCATCAGTTACCATGGAGATCTAGCCCGCAAAAAAGAGAACCAGTTTCGTAGGACCGGAAACCCAGAGTTTACCCTGAAGTTAGCCGGCTAAGAGAACATCCTGCTTCGTAGTACAGGCCTCAGGCGTGTGACAGGGAGAGACGATGCCTTCAGGTGATGTAAAACATTTTATAACTAACTATTTGTACCTTTGAACCGAGGAGTAAATATTTGATGCTGATTTTAAATCATTCGATTTTGTTATCCGACATGCCCTGAACGCATAATTTCAGCAGTTAGCTTGTTGCTAACACACATGATAAATGCCATTGAACTTTGCTAGCCGGCTGCTAGCATCACCAGCATCACTCCTTTTTGTGTGTCCTTTCAAAATAAAAGTCTAATATTTATAGTTTTTAATGTTTGTTAGTTATTCAATCATATTGATGTTTATGTAACACTTTATTTTGTAGGAGCCTCGTTCCCCAAGTCAGCTGCTGCTGAGGACTGTCCCAGATTACACACCGCCGAACACACACTGACACACACGACACACACCACTGACACACACACACCCACTGACACACACACACTGAACACACACACTAACTTGACACACCGACCACACCCTGACACACAACTGACACATACACACTGACGCAACACTGACACACCGACACACACACTCACACACACACTGCACACACACAACACACACTGACACACCGCACCACACACTGGGAACACTGACACACACACTGACACTGACACACACACTGACACACACATGACAACACACAGACACACACACTGACACACACACACACACAACTGACACACACACACCCACACCCCACCACTGACACACACACTGACCACACACTGACACACACACTGACAAAACACAGACACACACACTGACACAACACACCACACTGACCACACACACAACACACACACACTGAACACACAGACACACACACGAACACACAACACACACCGACACACACACTGACACCACACTGACACACACACACACCACACACACACAACACAACACACACACACACACTGACACACACACACACACACAAACCACACACACTGACACACACATACACACACACACCGACACACACACTGGAACCACCGACACACACACCTGACACACACACTGACACACACACACACCACTGACACACCGACACACACACATGACACACAGACACACCCCACTAGACACACTGACACCACACTGACACACACACAACAGACACTGACACCACACACCACACACACACACACACACACCGGCACACAAACACACACACACAACCAACACACGACACACACATGGCACACCACACTGACCACTGGACAAACACACCACACACCACACCACCCACACACCTGACACACAATACACACACACACACACTGACACACCCGACACACAACACTGACAACGCACACACACTGACACACACACTGACACCACAACACACCTGGACACAACACACGGACACACACACCGACCACACACACCGACACTGACACACACACCACCTGACACACAGACGACAACACACTACACCACGACCACACACTGACACACACACAGACAACACACTGACACACACACACCACACTGGTACACCACGACACACACACTGACACAGACACACACACACGCACACATTGACCACACAACACTGACACACACAACACACTGGACACAGAACACACACAGACCACACACCACACAGATTAATTGGGCTTTCGATGACATCGTGTCGCTGCCGATCAGCTGATTTTGGTTTCTACTATTTCTTATTACATCCATAAAGTGGATTCTTATTATTTAATATTAATTAAAAGTCTGTTTTTAATCTTCAATTTCCATTGAAGTATTTTCAATTTCATATTGAATCGTAAATTGTTTGGTTGTGTGTTGGCGCAGTTTGTCCAGCCAGGGGGAGACCACACTCCCCAGCTGATGAGCCCTCTGACTTTAAAGGATGCTTATTATCAATTGTTTCTATGTTTTCTCGTGTATAACCCCCGGCTGACATGGCTTATGGGGCTTAACAGGTTAATTAAACATCACACTTTCTTTAGCATAAGAGTTATATATTAGATTTTATTGTTATTATTGTCAGTTTCCTCTACGTTAACGGTCCCAGCCCCTTCACTAAAAGAGCCTGACGGAGAGTGCGCGACTCAGAAGAGCCTTGTTAACCTCCCTCGCTAAATTAATTACAAGATGCGTCAGCTTCAATACAACTCTCTACGACTCTAACAGAGTATCGTGCAGAGACCACAGTCTGACAGAACCGTACTGAGGGATTCACAACCCTGACAGAAAAACCGTGCTGAGGAAACACAGCCTGACAGACATACTGAGGGAAGTACAGCCTGACAGACCACACCGAGGGAAGCACAGCCTGACAGACTGTACTTAGGGTAACACAGCCTGAAGCACCATACTGAGGGAACGACAGCCTGACAACCAGTACTGAGGATCACAGCCTGACAGACGTGCTGAGGGAACACAGCTGACAGACTGTACTGAGGAACACAGCTGACAGACCACACTGAGGACCAGACCGAATGTACTGAGGGAACACAGCTCTGTTCTGAGGTACCTCACCTGAGTACTCTTCAATACACTAGTTAATACTCATATGACAACCCTAATTGAACCCAGCCTCCTGTAAACCTTCATGAGTTCACTTTAATAATTTAGCTCTAAACATATCAGAGTAAGAAAGAGATAATAAACCATATCTATCTTAGAATAACATAAATACTAAAGGTCCCATGTCATGGCCATTTCTAAACTGATCATAAGCATTCCCATCGTGTAGTCTACTAAGAATAGGATTCCATTGTTCAATGTTCCAACTCTCCTTGGTTTCTATCACAGCATTCTGTATACGTCCTGGTGTATTCTCTCTCTGTCACTACACGGCTTGTTGGACTCCTTATTATTCAGACAGAGGACCATGATCACCACACACTCCTGTCTCTGGAGGCGCTCTGTCCTCACCAACACACACACACTGCTGGACCAGAGGAGTACCCCGAACATTCCTCAACACACACACACCACACACCACACACACCACACACACACACACCTGCTGACCCAGAGGAGTCCCCGAACATTCTCCTCACAACACACACAACACACACACACACACACCACACCACTACACTCTGAAGGCTCACGTCTGTCTTTTCTTTAGAACCTGCAGCGGGGAAGACGCAGAATGAATAAAACAATACAACTCAACAGGCTTCCAGATAACAATGTGTATAAAATAAAATATATTTAAAGGTTAATAAAATGATAGAGTCATTAGATTTAAAAAAGTGGAACAAAATTGAAGAAAATAATAAAGACACAAAAGTCATGAAATGAAAACAGAAGTAAATAATAACACTGTAAACAAGTCGATACAAGGATTGGTGTCAATTAGAAGACTGTCAAGATAGCATCTATAAAACTAAACTCAACTTTAGAGGCAGAACAATAAGATTGTTTAAATACGTCTGATTTTCGGAAGATTCAACAACTTTATTAACATTATTTAACCCTTTAAATGAACAGGATGTTGCAATAGCTTTCAATGAGTTTTTTACTGAAACTGGCCCCAACTGGCGAGTCCGCCAACTTCATGTAAAGTGGAGAATTTTCGGCAAAAACTTGCAACCATGTTGTCCTGAACCCAGTCACAGAAATGAACTGCTTGATATCGTTAATACTCAACACAGTAAACAGTCCCAAAGATGATTTTAGGACGTAGTATGATATTGTTCAACAAGTCGCACCATTGTAGCACCCTCTAGTAAATATACAATCGTTCCAAAAGGTGTTTCCCAAATGAAATTGAAATAATCTCGAAGGTGTTCCGTTTTGAAATCTGGNTGTTGCATATCTTACATGCGTTAAAAAAGTACTAAGTTATAATATAATAAACAATATGCAAAAAAAGATAAAAACTAAAAAAGTTACATAATTTTCAAAAATACAGATCAAAAACAAATCAAATCCTGTAGCAGTTCTTAGGATTTAGCAGCCCTGTATATATTACAGTTATCAAAGATGGCATATGTATATAAAGTATATATTGCACATAGTTTGACGGTATTTAATAGCAAGTTACACAATCTACAAATTACAAGATACATACCTTGTGACAGGATCAAGGGTTTAGCAGCCAGGTATACATTACACAGTTATTAACGGCATATATGTATTGATTATATATATATATATATATTTGCCCATTAGCTACGGTGTAGACATGGCAATGAGAAACGTAGGTCACAAGAGAGATGAGGGGTGGAGGCAAAGAGTATTTTTAACTAGAGAATCAAAGTCTTGAAGAAATTGCGGTGTGAATGCTGGACATAAAATACACACTGTTTTCAAACATACATGTAAAAAGATCTAATATGTATATATGTTCATTTTAATTCATTTCTTATTTCTTAGTTAACTGTCTATCATGTTATTGGCTAGCATACGGGGGTGGGGCGAAGCGTAACCAAGAGGATGTCAAATTGTATTTCCTTAGAGATTATTGAAAAATGTGTGTGTGTGTGCGTGTGGTGTGTGTGTGCGTGTGCGTGTGTGTGTGTGTGTGTGTGTGTGTGTGTGTGTGTGTGTGTGTGTGTGTGTAGATGGGTTATGCGGTCCCTCAGCAGACGGCTGCAGGGATTCACACCCGCCTGTACAGCAGAGCCTTCATCATCGACGACGGGATACGCAGAGTCGTCTTCGTCACCGCCGACGTGGGAATGATTTCACAGAGGCTGCGTCTGGAGGTGAAAACACACACACACACACACACACACACACACACACACACACACACACACACACACACACACACACACACACACACACTTCCGTCGTGTCACACCAGCGGTTTTTACCTGCAGGTCCAGGTGAGCTCCGGCCTCGAGGAGCATCTGAACCAGAGCTTCGTCTCCGGCTGCAGAGGCGTACATCAGAGGAGTCAAACCCTGCACAGAACCATCATAGAATCAGCATTTTACATTTTGTTTTACCTGTTGCTTGTTTCTATATGTTTCTATTTTTACTTTTCCGGAAACTTACTTATATTTTGCATTATTTATGAATGAATGCAGGAGTTTCACTGCTGTAATTCACTTCCAATAACCCCTAGCTCAGTTTGTCCTGCCTCCCGTGATTACATCGAGTCTTCAAAATGGACCGAGTAAATAATAATATTAATAATAATAATAGTTTAATGGTTGATTCCTCCCCCTCACCTGGTCGTCCATGGTGTCGAGCCCCCCCCTCCCCAGCAGCTGAGAGGCCGGCTGCAGCAGATCTGCTCGACCGCAGGAGAGCATCCTGAAGCCCAGAGAAACCTGGAACTGAGCTGCAGCCGCTTCCGCATCCAGACCTCTGAAGGAGTGGAAACAGCACTCTGACCTGCAGAGGATCACAGAAACACATTCATCTTTTACTGGACTCCAGAAACTGATCCTGGTGTCTTTCAATTAAAGAGTCTGAAACCCAAGGAGTAACAAATGTTTGTGGCGAGTCATAAAAGAAAGTCATAGTATACAGTAGTAGTCACCAAAAAGTATAGTATGCCATAGAAAATTCATCACAACACAGCCGGCCAGCTAACCAATCAGAGCAGACTGGGCTCTTTGAACATTAAAGCATGGAGACATGTGACAGTAGAGACACTAAATACTGATACGAACCTGAAAATGAGCAGAAAAATCTTAGAAAATTATAACATAGTGAGTCATCAAAAGCTAAGCAGAGCGGTATCACGTCACTTCAAACTGCCTCAAAATAAACACATGTAAGTGATTTTGGTTTCTTACTTCAGCTGTCGAGCCTCGCAGTCGAGTCCCGGCAGCAGCAGTCTGGCCGTTTGTCTGACATCATCGCTGTCGACCAATCGGCTGCGTCGATGCTCAGCGTGAACCACGGCGACTCGAATCCACTCCATCAGAGGCGGGAGGAGCAGGAACGGCCTGAGGGAAACACAACGTCAGTATACATCCAAAACTGTGTTATCTATCAAAAATGATTTTTAGTCCAATAAAGTCCAATAAAAACGAACCTCTGATATTAACAAAGAAAAGCTTGCTATCAAGAACAACCTGTAGAACAACCTGTGTGTGAGTTTAGAGACACACACACACTCTCTCTCTCTCTCTCTCTCTCTCTCTCTCTCTCTCTCTCTCTCTCTCTCTCTCTCCTCTCACTCTCTCTCTCTCTCTCTCTCTCTTCTCTCTCTCTCTCTCTCTCTCTCACTCACTCACTCACTCACACACCCACTCACCCACACACACACACACACACACACACACACACACACACACACACACACACACACACACACACACACACACACACACACACACACCTCTCTCTGCTCAGTGTCATGGTGGGAGGCTCCAGATTGGGGTTTTCCAGAGACTCCATCTGTGGGCCGGACAGGAAGTAGTAAAGTGTGCGGAGGGCGTCTGCAGCCCAGGATACTGACGTCTGATTGGCTGAGAGAGCGGGGCTGTGGGCGGGGCTCGAGCTACGCAGACGCTGCAGATGGTGCATCGCCCGAGACACCAGATCACCTGCAGAGAGGCATCAGTTATTACTCAGATTATTCTCATATCCTTTAAACAATAATAGTGTAAGACCTTTTTTAAAGAATATACTTTAAACGACACCTGCTTACAAACACCTGCATACGGACTCAAAGAACTACAATATGTCCAAAACTCTGCTGCCAGACGCTCCAACCACATTTAGCTTCCACTTGAATTTGGACTGTTTTGTTTCTCTGAACTGATTGTATGTAAAGTGTCTCTGAGCACTGGGAAAAGCACTATATGAATATTATGTATTATTATTATTACAACATAATGTGAGCCAAATATCTCGATTAATAGCAATTAATTATTATTACACTTCACAATAAGGCACCTGGTTAAAGTTAAACGTAGGGGTGCGTAAGGAGGTATGAAAGTGTCATTCTCTGCAACACAGATCCTTTAATCATGATGAATAAGACTCTTCCACCTTATATTGCTCTATATATCAGACTGTATTAAGATGAAGGGGTTCCAAAGGCCTGCTCCCCTGGAAGTTAAATTAACACTAAATGTATTAACTTTCGATAGTGAAAATAAAATTAAGAGGCTAGATTCAAGAAGAGCCTTTTTGCAAAACATGTTTTTTTGATTGCAGTGTTGTTTTAATTTGTCCTAAACCTCTGTTGCTGAGTAAAGCTTGTGCATAAAACCAATATAAATGCAAATATGATCCTATTAATGGAATTGCTGGGTTCTCTTATTGCATGCTTTGATTTAATACATCAGTAGACGGTTACATATTTGATATGTTCAGTTGTAGAGTAGGTTAGACAAACTACTAACACCTGAATAAAGATGTCAACATTAGGATTTTGTGCATTAAATAAACCTGGTTAAAGATATAGCTGTCTTATAAATGTTAGCACTTTAAAGTAAACTGTGTTAGGAACAGAGAATATATACTTATGAGTGTTAAAGCTCCTTCTTGACCTTTTTTGTGACGGTTTATCTTTGTTTTTTACAGTTTTGTATTGGTTTGGAAAGAGCGACACATATACATTTGAACTTATTTGAACTAGCCTTCCAGTGTGCATTGACTTTTAGAGTTTATTCATTCACTTGCTCCCATCAGGACCATATAGTCAGTCAAAAAAATGTATTTTCTGGGAGAGAGGAATGTGGGAAACAGAAGTGAAGCACATGCTGTGTTTGAGTGCGTTGTGGTCACATTAACGTGTCATCAGAGGGTGCGTAAACAGAGCCATGAACACTGAAGCGTTTCTCTCTAAGAAACGAGATAATGAGGTACGGTGGCCTGCAGGGTGTGAGGGTGCCCTTGTTTTCTGGATACAAGCCACATTATGTAACCTTTAGGG
>NW_011369945.1:21809351-21809638 GCF_000735185.1 Notothenia coriiceps
TTTACATTTGATAACACCAATGTGTTTCGTATCCCCTAAACCTCCAGGATGTACACAGTTTAATACTGGCAACTTCTAATTGTGGGAAATACGAAAACGTCTTATAAAGAGACGTGCCATAGAACATGTTGGGGGGGGGGGCTGGACCCGGGGGGCTGGAGCCGTCCAATTCCAGTTTTGGAAAGTCTGCCGTGGTTCCATTCCATTTCAAAGAGCTGTTACGCTCAGCGTAACCTTGTCACACTGCCACTCCAACATCCAATCACAGGGCTTGATGACTAATCACG
>NW_011369945.1:21809689-21812499 GCF_000735185.1 Notothenia coriiceps
GGGGGGGGGGGGCGTCTAACGACCCGTCCCCAGACAGTTTAAATAAACACACACAAAACACAGGAGACGACTGTGGCCTCAGTCACACACGCACGCACGCACGCTCGCACGCACGCACGCACGCACGCACTCACACACACACACATACACACATACACACACACACACACACACACACACACACACACACACACACACACACACACACACTCACTGAGCTCGGAGATGCTGCCCACGCAGGTGGAGAGGAGGTCCTGCTGCAGAGCTCTCAGCTCCTGATGGAGGTAGGCGTCCTCCCTGCTCTCCATCCAAACCTCGGGAACCTTCGAGTACGGGTTGATGTTGGCTGGCAGCGACAACTCACCTAAAAAAACACACAATATTTATGAGAAAATGCAGAAAACGAGTCCTTAAACCCTTAAAATTAGTCAGCAATTTACAACTTCTTGTCCCCTCTTTTGACTGTGTTTTTGGATGTTTGGAGGTTGCTAACAAGTGTCTAAATGAGACGACTAAACATCATCACGCCAACATTAGCCGCCTTTAATTTAGCAGTGGTGACATGAAGTCATGTGACTCCAAAAAGAAACACCAGATTCAAATCCAGACCTGGTGTAATGGCAAAAAAACAAACATCAAAAGACAATTCCTGCGGCTTAAATCAGAATAAGAATCAGATCACCGAAACACTCAAATGTGCCAACATGTGGATAAATACAAAGCTTTTGTTTGTCAGAGGTGCAGATATCTTGATGGTTAACATTTAGTTAGCGCTAACTTTGCTAGCGGCATAAAATAGCTGTGTCTTTAGCTATACTTTGTCAAATAGGTGCATTGATACTGGTAAAAACGATGTTTCTGTGGTTGGCTTCAAAATCCATTTGACTGTAAATCGGAAACAGCCGTGTCTTTGATACTTGACAACTGATTTTAACAGAACAACTTCAAAACATCTTTAATCTGAACTAATTCTTCCACGGCAGAACGAACCACAACCCAAAGACTTTCTCCATTTCATCCGCATGATACACCTCCAATATGTGTGGTGTTAAGCACACCCTCCCATTGTGTGAAGTTGAAACGGTATTTGCTGACTCCTGATCTTCCACACAATGGAAACAGCTTCAGAGGCGATCTGCCCAAAAGCTAAACAAACTGAAGCCTCCTGCAGCTCAGAGTACACCTACAAAATGTACAATCATTATGTATGTGAGCAAAAACACCGTAATCATCATCTTCCTCATCATCATCATCATCTTTAGAAAACCACAGTGACGGGTTTAAACTCTAACTTTTATTTTTCAGACCAATGCATGTATATTAAATTGAAAGGAGAAAGACGTAAAAACGTTCTGTAGAGATTTCAAAAACATCAAGACCAGTGCACTTAGACAGTTACAGTAAGACGTGTGATTATCCAGAGAATAAGAGTTCATTTATTAAGACAAAAACAATTAGATTACATGAACAAAGATATCTAAAGGGTAATCTCATGACAAGCAATTCATTTTATGTGGGAACATGTGCAGCTTTGTACTTTAAAAGTGAACTAAAAGCTAGGTAGCCTAACTGTTGCTATCGAACTAGCTTACGTTAGCCAGCTATCTAACAAGCTAGCTAGCGAATGTTACTTGTTTATTTTACAAGCTATAGGCTATACTGTAACATTTGCTGTATATTGAAATAATAAACAAGCTTATGTTAGCTACTTATCCAACAAGCTAGCTATTGAAGGTTAGTTAACTACTTAAACAACTAGTTGACGTTTACAATTAATTAACTAGCCTATGTTAGCTACTTATTTCACAAGCTATCTGGCAGCGTTACGTACTTACTTACGTTAACTATTTACTTTCTCACAGCTCCAAATATCACCGTAAATGCCAAAATATGCGCTATCTGGATAAAATAATCATATATTATTCATCTAAATGGTTAGTTTCTCAACTGAGAGAGTATAATACGTTAATACAATTTCATTCAAAAGCTTAAAATCAGTTTATTTGGCAAGTAAAGGTTGGTAAAGCTGGCGACGTTATGCAAAAATAAATTGCACATACAATCTAAACAGAAGTACCAACACAACATAGGACAATATGGAAGCACCACAGGGAAGCATAAGGTGAATTCATTACACTTTTTTAAAAATGTTAAAGTAGAAAATGTCCTTTGTTCATGTTAAATGCAGGAACCAGGGTTAATACACTGTTGATTAGTGACAAAAAGGTCACAAAGAACATGTATTCCTGCAAAGTGCCCAACCTCCACCCCGTTGAACACCTCTGGGAAGAGCAGAAGGCCAACAGTGTTTAACACAAGTTCTGATTGAACAGATTCATCAATGGAGAACACACCTCAGCTTTGTAAAAGTCCCCTCTTGTTTGGAATAAAGAAGTGTGTGTGAGTGAGTGAGTGAGTGAGTGAGTGAGTGAGTGTGTGTGTGTGTGTGTGTGTGTGTGGATAATTGGTGCTGATTACTGCTGTGTTTACAGACAGAGCGAGGGGACAAGCATCTATTCATGGCACACAACAGGAGACCATTCTGCAGTGAACAAACCACTGTTTTCTAATCCCTACCTGTGTAACACACACACACACACACACACACACACACACACACACACACACACACACACACACACACACACACACAATTCCCTGCTCACATCCAGAGTGATTAAGTCATTTCCTCCGACTCTCCTCGTGTGTAAGTGTGGCTGAATCAAAACAGAAGTCTGCAACCGCATCCTCAGAGAATGTGTGTGTGTGCGTGTGTGTGTGTCTGTGTGTGTGTGTGTGTGTGTGCGTGT
>NW_011369945.1:21812539-21814949 GCF_000735185.1 Notothenia coriiceps
TTTCTCTGAATCAAAGGTTAAAATCACAAAAGCATTGTACACAATTTAAACCAATCAATATTGTGTAATTAAGGATAAACTGATGTTTCTTAGTGGATGAGTAATGCAGATATCACTGTGTAATCATCTGACAGTGAGGGGAATATATCCGGTTTTATTATGAAAACTTCGAGACCGGAAAAACTGTTTTCACCCACAGTAACTTTACATGGAAGCTGCACACACGTTATCCTGACGAGACCTCAGATCATCTTCATAATATCTATCAAACCATAGATCCTACACATCGACTGGACGTGGATTCTAAGAGTACAATATACACTTCTCGCCAGAAATCTAATCAAAAAGCATTTTAATAGCTAAACTATTCTACAATTTAGGATTTTCCAGAGAGGATTATTTGTGAATAAATGGGGGCATGTTGTTTCTTACACGACCACTAGAGGTGCTACACTTTAAAACGTGGCTATGGGTCGTAATCTAAGCTGCTTAAACAATCGACCTATTTGGTTGTTTTTTGTAGGAGGACAGGCAGTATTACTTATATATACATTTACTTTTTTCTTGCCCTAACTTTTATTTTATTTGTTTCCAGTTTTCATTAGTTTTCTTTATTTCTTTGTACTCCTTAATTTCTATACGTTTTTGACAAAATAAATGCATTGTTATATTGATGCTAATGATGATGCACGGGAGGGCTACTCCCCATATGCTATGCTTCAACCCTCCCGCTTCTACTCATTTTGTTCATTTGTGTGTATGAATTATACGTTTTTGTATGATTTTAGTAGAATAAAAAAATAAAATAAAAAAACTCAGATAATAATTAATAATGAGTTTTAAATCAGAGACTTTAATTATTATTATTATTATTATTATTATTATTATTATTGCAGCTTCATGAGACTCAGTTCCTGTTACAGTGCTTTGTCTTTAACCTGTCGGGATTTCCTATTTGCTGACAGCCCACAGGTAACGAGGGGGGGGGAGTGCTGTTTAAATACTGAGATTATGACCAGGTGAGACACACACACACACAGCTGACTTAAAAACATGAATTCACTCAGTTTAAACTACAGCAGCGTTTAAACCCTGTGTGTGTGTGTGTGTGTGTGTGTGTGTGTGTGTGTGTGTGTGTGTGTGTGTGTGTGTGTGTGTGTGTGTGTGTGTGTGTGTGTGTGTGTGTGTGTGTGACAGCTGGCCCATCTGACTTTGCTGTGACATCTTGGAAACCCGCCGGTGTTCCGCCGAGAACGCTGGTGATGTCGCTATTTAAATGCAAATATGTGTGTGAGTGTGTGTGTGCAGAGCTCCGTCTCACACACAAAAGGAAACATTTCACATACGATAAAGACGAGGAGGGTTTACCACACACACACACACACACTTAAAGATGATACTCGTCTTAATCATCATCAGAGTTTAATAACTTCCTGTCAGAGGGTCGTCATCAGGAGCTGAAATAAAAGAGTAAAGTGAAACGTATTAATTACATGTCACTTGTTATACGCTTTTATCCAAAGCGACTTCCATACTCAATTCTGTGGACAATCCTCACAGGAGCAATTTGGGGTGAAGTGTCTCAGGGACACAACGACATGCTGACTGCAGTGGGGTTTGAACCTGTGCTCCCCTGATCGGAACACCAAGGCACTATACACTGCGCCACAAGCCTCCATTCATAATTGTAGTTATTATAAAACAGAGACTTTGTTGGAGTTCATATTTCTCCTATTGGTTCTTATAGTGATGCTCAAAGAAAGCCCTTTATAGGTTGTTTAACGCTGAATAAGTGATATCAGTTCTCGTCACGATCGCTTGTATCCGTGAATGGCCGAATGTTGCCGCAAGGCATTGTTGGACAGCATCTCTGCTTTCCTTTCCTAAAAGAAGGTCCAGTGTTTCCTAAAGGAGGTGATGAAGGAAGTATTGAAGCTCCTTTCCTTTTTGTCCTTCTCCTTCTCGTTCTACTTCTGCGGTTTGGTCCTCCAGAGGACGGATCAGGTGTCTGATGGATGGAGTTGAGATGCAGATAAGCCTTTATAAAACACATTAATATAGTATGTGTTTTACATTTTATTTTGGGGCTCTTTAACCTGTTAAGCCCGAAAGACCCCGGTACCGGGGCACTGCCGCAACATGTTGCAGGAAACAGTGTCTGAGGGCATGTTCATTTAATAAACTATGAGTGTTTTATATCCATGTAACGGGAAGAAACTCATCTAACTGATCATTATTTTATTTTTTTCAAAATAAAACCCACAATGCTAACGCTAACATGTGATCGTCAAATGAAAACACAGATAACATTCATGTGATCGTCATATGGAAGTACTGGTAACAGGTGATCGTCATATGAGACTACGGGTAACATGTGATCATCATACAAAACTATAGGTAACATTTGATC
>NW_011369945.1:21815072-21838863 GCF_000735185.1 Notothenia coriiceps
AGTGTGTGTGTGTGTGTGTGTGTGTGTGTGTGTGTGTGTGTGTGTGTGTGTGTGTTTGAGGTCAGTAAAGGCTGGGTTTAATAGAGCAAACAGAGTCCTAGTGAAGATCAAAACTGACATCTTGTAGATAAACGTTGCTACAGAGGCCAGAAAAGGCGTTGCTGAATCACGGTTTTGCAGTTTATGTAAAAAGAAGTTCATCATGTCAAAATCAATCTGAATAAACTTATTTTGAATAAAATACATTATGTTGGATTAGAACTGCAACAACATTACTTTCAAATTAGATAATTTTCAAAAGGAATGACTCTCAATTTAAAATAATTTAAAAAAGGATTTCTGCTTCAAAACAGTGACAACTATGGATTGAGAAACACCTTTGCTTCTGCAATACAAAAAATGACTTAGACTAGACACATAAATCACATATCACATGAAACAATAGGAAATCGACTAATCTATCCCGAGCAGGAAACATTACCATGAATATCAGTCTAATGAAGTTGAGGGGTAAGACTTATAAAATAATACTAAATCTGCGCAAAAACACTAATAAATCCGGAGATAAACAGCTCTATGTCGGCATGAAGGAAAAACAACGGGCTTTGGCCAGTTTCTCTGCACTCTCAGTGGTTCAGGAGTGAATAAACTCCTGGTACGTCACAGATTCATGTCAGACATGCATCAGAATTGGCGGGAGGGCGTTGTTTAGGTTGGTTAATCTGGTTACAAGCTGCAGGCGGTTTGTCTGGGGCCAGAGAGGATGGACGGCTTTACAAAAGATTCACAGAGGAGGAAGAAGAGGAGGTGTTAGGAAGAGAGAGGAAGATGATTACGTCTCGTTAGAACATCCCAAAGCCCTCTAGAGAAAGACTTAGTTAAAGCCGTTCATCATGGAGGAGTGACGTCATCAACCTGTGATTAATCACTTAGTCCTCTGTCTTTCATCATCAAGACCATGATGGCCTTAATAATGAAGACAAGTACCAATACAGTAATGTCAACATACTCACTTCCAAGTGAAAGTAAGAAATCTCAAGTCTTGTTATCAGTCAAATGTATTTAGAGAGGCCTCCATAACAGAATGTATCATTATGTTATCCCAAGGTAATTTGTGATACCAAACCATACTCACTCTGCAGGAAGATGATCTCCATGTGTGTGTGTGTGTGTGTGTGTGTGTGTGTGTGTGTGTGTGTGTGTGTGTGTGTGTGTGTGTGTGTGTGTGTGTGTGTGTGTGTGTGTGTGTGTGTGTTTATTTAACGGTGAACCTCGTGCTCTGTAGCCTGCGCGGGAATGAGAGCTTCCTTTGTGTCGTGTGTGCGGGTCGCAGGCTAACAACACACACTCTTTACTTCACCCGCTTCTTCCTGTGTGTTCTCGGGGGACCATCGGACAGGGGTCTGAAACATGTATCCCAGCATGCATTGGGCTCAAACTGTACGATTAGCTAAAGGTGGCTAATGTTGGGCGTGACGAAGTTGAAAACACAATTTACGAAAACCATTGACTTCCAGACCAGGGGACAGGAAGAGATCAAATGCTGACTCAATATCCAGATTTAGGATTAGGACAATCACAACAGAGCCGGCCAGCTGAGCAATCAGAGCAGACTGGGCTCTGGTTTCAGACAGAGGGTGAAAAGAGGTGCTGCAGGCACTATGAGAAAATAAAGAGCTTTTTGAACATTAAAGCATGGAGACATGTCACAGGAGAGACAATAGAGGCCCCTTTAACCAACTGAACATTCACATCAAAGTTGAAAATCATACTCGTTCTTCCTTTAACATATGGTAATAATGTAATCCTGCATGCAAGCACAGAATCATTTGAGAGTGTGTCAACATGAACTGTCTCTCACACACAAAATAATCCTAATACAAATCCCAGACGTTTATCAGGAAGATCTTCCACTTTCGTGTCCATTATTACCCAAACTGCCTGTTTCCTGTCTGAAGGGGGTTTCCCATCACACTCGCCACACTGCCGGATATTATCTATTATTTTAATCTAGATTATTCTCTGAGTAATTTAATGCCACAAACGTTTCACTCTGTAATACCACTCAGATTTAATATAGGACTGATTCGGAAGCAGGGGGTTTCCAAAAGAGTGGGGACTTCAAATATATCTGAAGTAGAGCAGCAGTTAGTTACATTATTTGTATACTTAATCCAATCTATTCACGTTTTTGTCTCCAGTGCGGAAGAAGGATCTTTTTCTGAGGATATCGCTAGCTTCTTGTTAAACTGGTGAAAGAAAAATGACAGAAGGTGGTGGAACTTATATCTGTTTACATTCAGAACGCATGATCCTTCTGCTTAAAACAAATGAATATCTGACAGGAAATAAGAATGAAAACATAATTGAGCGTCAACAGGAACAGGGAGCCTCTCCTGTGAATCCTGACATGTGTGTTTTTAGGGGATGGACTGTGAGTGTTTTCATTGCTAAACATGTGACATTTCACACAACGTCATTTTTCCGGGTAAAGCTTGTAGAAAGTTTCCCAAATCAAAGGTATGTCATATAGGTGACAAAAATTAAGAAATGGGAAAACTTCAAATGTTAACAACTGAAAAGAAGGTTTAAAACCCAGATAACACGTGTTCACATAATAAAACAACTGATTTATTTGGATTTTTTTTCTAAATTCAAGTTTAATAACGTGTATTTTTTATCCAATCTTGAAGGATTTAACAGTAAAACAAAAAATTAAGTGCTGTAGATATATGTCATTAAATATAGTCTGTCAATATTTTTCTTTCTTTAAAAATGTCATACATTTGTAAAAATGCACAAAACCTAGAAGCGAATTTCTCCAATTTAATTTTCTATAACAAAAAGTGAAACTCAAAGATATTGTTTATTTCTATTTTAAATAACATGAAGCAGCAAACCTCACATGTTCAAGTGCTGAAGATAGAAAAGTTTGATCTGTGTGTTTTAAACATTACAGTTAAATCGTTTATCACCTGTCCCAACAGTTTGACAAACAGTTCCTTTACTTCAATATGTCTTTCTGTTGATTATATAATAATATTTGAACCTGCAACGTATTCAGATGGAAATGAGATACTCATTCTGGCATAAATTGTCTTTTTTCCCTTTTTAATTAATGTATGTATATGTTCCTTATTTATTAAAGACATCATTATAAATACATTTATGAGTTTTGATTTCATGGATGTCAAAATAAATGTTGTCGTGGAGGTAAGTGAACTCAGATTCAAATCGAATTGGCATTATTGGCATATCAAAAACAGTATTGTCAAATACAGTTACAACAACAAAATAAATAAAAATAACACTATTCATACATAACACAATACATGTGGCACACAGCAAACAATAATAAATGCCAACAATAACATGTAATTAAAAATAACTCACCATTCTTGTTTTTGCCACAGATCAGATGCTCGTACCCCTGCAGGACCCCCCACAGCTCCGCGTCGCTGTTCACGGTTCCCTCCAGCAGCTCCACGGTCACCGGGCAGCAGGACATCTCTCCGCCGGGCAAAAGCTTTTCTTCTTCGGCCAAACGCACAACCCGCACCGCCCGTTCCACCACCTCCTCCGTCAAACTCTCCACACATGCTGCGAGACACACTGCTGCGTACTCATGCACACGCACCGACACACGCGTCTCCACCATCCACCTGAAGAAGCGGCCAACGGACAGCGTGAGCCCGCAGCGCGCGGACTTCCCTCTCTGGCGCGCGGGGTCCCCGGAGCTCATGCAGTGCAGAGACACCGCCTTCACCGCCGAAGAGATGCACTTGTCGGCCAGAGACCAGCTGAGCACCAGCCTCACCGCGCTCTGGACCTCCAGGCGTGTGCACCGTCTGTGGAGCTCACTGAGCCGCTGCGCCTCGCGGGAGATCCGCACCAGAGCGCGCCGCAGCAGAGAGGAGAGCCGCTGGAGAGCCTCCTCTGTGATGGATGTATGCGAAACTTTACGCACGACTTCCTGCAGCTCCTGCTCCGTCCACGGGTACTCCTCCACCTCGGGCAGGCGGGGACACTTGAGCAGGAGGTCCGAGGCGTCCTCCGGTAATGAGCTCACCGTGTCCCAGCTACCGTCCCTGCTACTCAGAGAGCCGCCGTGCCGCTGCCAGGCTCCCCGCGGAGGAGTGCTGCTGTGCGGCGGAGACTGCCTCGACCCACCGGATGAGGACAGGCTGAGGGACGGGCTGAGGTCCCCGGTCACATAGCCCGGATCCAGGCTCAGGTCCTCCAGGTTCTTCACCAAAACACTGCTGGACATGATGTAGATTTGTTTTACGCACAGTGGAGTAAAACGTTTTCCATGAAGTCCAAGTTTCCCTGGAAGAAGTTCAACTGCCCAGACCAGACAGCTGTGCCACAACTGACCAAAACATGAAGAGGAGAGAGAACTGTTTTACGCACGAACCAATCACATCCTGACTCCATAATAATAACACAGGTGAGTTTACCGATAGCGCCTCCCTGTGGCCAAACTAATGATTACAGAACTGGGTAAAAAAGCTTTTAAATATGCTGCCCCGTTTGCTTGGAATAATGTACAGAAGGAGCTGAAACTGTCAGATTTGATCACTTTGGGGGAATTCAAGCCCATCTTGAAGGACAGAGAACAAGAATCCATTGGTCGATGTGATTGCTCGTATATCCCATAATTGAAGTCGTTTTAAATTGTGCCAGTTTTTAATGATTGGTTAATGTGCCATTTCATTTGTGTTTTACGACCACTGCATGTATTGTCTGTGTTTTATCTGTTGTAACTTTGTTCATGCTAACCTTCTTGGCCTGGTCACTCTTGTAAAATAGATTTTAATCTCAATGAGACTTATTACTTAAATAAAGGATATATATTACAACAAAAACTGAGGCTGAGTATTTACTGCTGTTTGTTATGGGTAACAAAATGAAGATGAAAACATGTCATACCATTTGAAGCACACTTAATTTAAGTATAAAGATGACCTCTCCAAAACAAATGCTGTTCCTTGAGTGTGGCTATTAATATCATATTCATTTATTTAAATGGTAAAATCAGGAACTTGGTTTTAAAAATTAAATGAAGTCCAATTGTTAACTTCTCTACTAATCCTATCAGTCCCATGTACAATTGATTGATTGCTGATTGATTGCTGCAGATACGTTTTATGTTAAACCACTCATGTTTATACTTGCTTAAATATAATGTTGAGTGGTTTATTTATACCAAATAATCACATTTGAAACGTTGTTCCTAAGTGTTGTGTGTCAAAATCTGAATATATGAAGTAAATACATCTGTTAAATAAATGTAGTAAAAAGTACCAAATTGTCTTCCAAAATGTTGTTGAGCAGCTAGAAGTATAATGAAGTATAAAATGAAAATACTTGGGTGAAATACACGTTTCCAAATGTGTACTTAAGTACAGTACAGATCCACAGCACACACAGAATAAACACACAAAGACTCAAGAATGATAAAAGTTGTATTGTTTCAGCTCCAGGATTTCATCACTTTCTTCAAACTCCTAACAAAAGGTGCTGTAAGTTTAAATATACAACACATCTAAAGCCAAGAACATTCAATGAACACTGTGTTTATCCTCCACATTCTGACATGAAGTGCTTGCAAATGTCATCCTTCTATAACTTATTACATTTAAATTGTAAACTAGCTGCAAATTGGTTCAATGGTGGCTTCTTTGATACAGATCTTTATACCAGATGGACTTTAAATACAGTCAAATGTCATAAAAAGCCAGAACATATTCACACAATTCAAAAACAATGGTATTAAATTGCATGACTTTGAATATTTCCAATCCAATTTGTTGTCATTTGGATTATTTCTACATGTTCAAAAGTCTTTTTACAACATTTCTACTTTTCAAGACGATGTCTCGTAGTCATGCTTAAACCTAAAACGACCACAAGATGTCAACCTTTCACTATTTTCTAAGCACAGAGCTGAAGAAAAGGGAAAACTGCTTCTAGCTTCTCTACAATACTGTACAAACACAATGCTATTCTGACATCCACATTCTCCTCTGCACGGCTCAAAACACAAAAAGGCTATTTTCAACCGTTAAAGGAGCTCAGCAAATATTCCAGTTCTTGAAAATCGTTGAGCACAAGAGCGGTGCATTTACAAAGAAGATAAGACAATAAATTACTGAGCTAAAATTAAACACTAAAAGCTCAATAGAGTGGTGCAGGAATGAGTCCTTGGACCAACAAATTACTCAGCATTTTATCCCTTCCTGTTCCCTGGTCTGGAGGTCAATGGTTTTCGGACCATACCAAGTTTTTCAAGTATGCTCTACCAACTTTCCAACTTCTAGTTTGAACGGCCATTTGGAATTCTGAAAGGGTTAGAAATGGATTCAACATCTTAAAACAAAAAAAAACACTCTTATATATTATAAATTGGCCAAGCAGTTGTTGAGAAATATTGTCCATAGCCTCTAATGCTAATCATCCCCAATTTACTGCAACCTATGCTAACTACGCAAATGGCAAGGTAGCATCTAACAGTTTCCTATTGCTGGTGAACATTACTTTACATTTCTAACATAAAACTTTGGGGTCCCAACATTTGCAGTTTGACATTGCAGACAACTATCTAACAAGTGTCTAAATGAGACGCCTACGTCATGTGACCGTGCTGCAGTTCCTTTATAGTCCTACATTAGCGTGTTACTTCAAAAAACATAAATTCATGTTCATATGTGGAGATTATCCTGCTGAACAAAACGTGTAAAATTCATAAACGTTGAGATTATTTTCTCCAATAACCCTAATTGGAAAAATCCCATTGGCTTTTTGTGGAGGGAACCAGGGTGTGTGATGCTGCCTTCAGGGTACTACTTCAAAAATAGGACATCCCTGCACCACTCTATTGGTTTCAATGTGTACAATCATGACAGTGAGCCAGCTCACCATCTCAGAGGTTTCAGTCCAACTCCTGAAAAGTTGCTTTTTGTCCTCGTGTTAAATTCCCCCGTTGTTGTGCAGCGTTCAAAACATCAACAACGTCCACAGAAGAACTGAAGCCGATCCAAATAAGGCATCAAGACATTAGTACAAAAAATAAAACTGTTACTCTGCTAGCAAACATTTTACAAAGGCCGACTGAGAAACACTTTTGTTCTCTCACGGAAAACGTTACAAAACTACAAAAAAGTAAATTTTATTTTAAAGGGTGATGCCTCTAAGATGTCCGTATGCTTCGTTATAAAACTCCATCAAAGAGACTTTCGGGTATTTCAAAACAGGAAACATTTCCAAGTGTCTGTGTAGCTGGGTCTCCTCTTCATTATAAGATTTTTAGAGAAATTGGCACAAGTTATCAAAATGCAAATAACATGCATAGTGAGAGAGATGTGATTTAAAAAGGATTCCATTGTGACTTAGAAAGACGATGTTAGGTAAGTTTGTTCTGCAAAGATTCTTGGGTTTACCTTGTGTTAGTTAAGTAATTAAATACTTAATTATTTTCAAATCAATTTACACTATTATCAATATTTTTAGAATTGAACACATTCATCCCGTTGGCACTATGATGACATTTGGAAATAAATATGATACTGCAATATAAATGAGATTCAGGATTTTGGAGGGAATGATTATTTCCCCTTCATAATAGCCTATACTAAAATGGTCATGGTTGGGATTTATCTTGTATGGATTTGCACCAAACTGTGGAATAGTTTCTGCAGCACCATAACACACTGATTACAGGGAGGCATGTGGCGCAGTGGACTTGTGCGTTGGTGTTCGGATCAGTGGGGTACAGGTTCAAACCCCACTACAATCACGGCCCCAACTCACGGCGGCGTGCGTTGAAGCTTCAACGCTTCTGCCCGTTCACTTTGAATGGGGTGACGTGACACTTCGCCGAACTGCATTGTGGGAGCGTCGCTACGCGTTGCAAAAGTTGAGCAATGTTCAACGTTTGAAGCTTCGACGGAAGCGTCAGCCAATCGAATCATATGCCAGTACAAGCTCTAGCCAATCACACCGCGTGCTTGTGTGTCCGGGGCGGGAGATTCATGTGATTGGTTGTTGGTCGAGTTTCAGACACGCCCACCGGCAAGCTTCAACGCACGCTGCTGTGTGGACGGGCCGTTAAACGAGGTGAAAAAATGCTCAACAAGGCACAAAAGAAAATCGCTCACCAAGTGAGGAACAAAACTAAGTAAAAAGTAAATCAGGAGCATGAATCAGGCTTGAGATAAGATAAGTAACTGCTGGAACGCTGACTACTGACATGGAGACTGGACAAGACGAATTGACAAAATAAGGGGAGACTGGGGAATTTAAACAAGAGGTAACTGGGCACAGCTGGAAACAATCAGGGGCGGGGCGGGCGCTGATGAGAGCGGGAGACACACACAAGGGTAGGGAGTCAAGGGACCTGGAATGAAACTTAACAGGTGAGTGTCAAAACAAAACAGGAAGTGGGAGACAATACAAAAATGTACTAAACAAAAATATGAAACATGACTAGACTCAACACTTTTGACGCGACACAACAAAGTGTTGTTATGTCCATCTTTAGGTGGCATACAATGTGCCTGCATAGTTGTATTTGCTTGTATTTTAATTTTTTATTGGCCAAGCCTTTTAACCCTCCTGTTGTGTTCGGATCAAATCTGACCGATTTACTACTTTCATCAATCATAAGTATTGCATTGTGTTTCACATTTGATTGTCTCAAGGCCTTATGATATCCTCCACAGTAGGGTTATGAACATATAACATTTGCTGATCACCAGTTTCAATTTTGAGTGGTTTAGTCAACTTTCTGTCAAAAATGACCGCCATAGGAAATGAATGGGTAACCCTAGAATATGTTAGAAAATATACTCAAGTAGAAGTACAGATACTCGTGTTTAAAAATACTCTGGTGAAAGTAGAAGTACTGACTAAACTTCTTTACTCAAGTCAAACTAAAGAGGCTTTGAAATGTACTTCAGTAAAAAGTACCCATAACTAGCAGCTGTTTTAAAGAGTACCTGATCTCCCTTTATATTAATAGAACAATAATGTCATTGTTAGCTAATGAATGTTTCCATGCTGAACAACGGCAACATGACAACGTTTCCATTGGTCCCTCTTCTTTAGAGAAGACCAGGAAATGATGGATACACGGATCGTGTTCAAATCAATAGGCACGCAATGACTCTAAATAATAATGATCACGCCACCAAACACACATTCAGACTAAAGGAACCAGCCTGTTTGGAAAATGAGAGAAGTAGAAAGTACAGGTATTTGAGTTCAACATGTAAGAAGTAGAAAGTACAGGTGTGTGTGTGTGTGTGTGTGTGTGTGTGTGTGTGGTGTGTTCGTAGTGTGTGTGTGTGTGTGTGTGTGTGTGTGGTGTGTGTGTGTGTGTGTGTGTGTTGTCGTGTCTCTATTCGTCTTGTCTGTCGTCTTGTCTGGTCTGTCTGTCTTGTCTGTCTGTCTGTCTGTCTGTCTGGTCTGTCTGTCTGGTCTGTCTGTCTGTCTGCTGGTGTGTGTGTGTGTCTGATTGATGATAATCACAACTGAGGAAAAGCCACCGAGTTCGATTGTAATCACGCACTAACACGACCTCGCTGCGACCTCCGTCTTATCAGTAGGAATTGTCAATACGATTTGCGACCGATCGGTAGCATAGAAGAGAATAATACAAATTAATATATTAAGAATAATAGATAACAATAAAAAATTTGTAGTAATAATAATTAACAATTAATAACAATATGCTCTGAGCTGCGCGTATTGTGTGTATGTGGTGGTGAAACTTAGGAATCAGTAGTTGTATAATAATCATTATTGGTTGTGAAAATTGTGGGTTGGTAAATTTCCCTTGTCCTCTTTTGTTTATGCTTAACTGAGATCTTATGAACTGCTTCTTCGTGATATAAGGTTATGGTGTTGTTCGCTACTTTTGTTCGTTCTTTTCCAATAATCTGAGGACAGTACAGGTGTGTAAGTGTGCAAAAGGGATACCTAACCCTTTTTCACAGTTGCATGGTACATAATAGAAAGGAATCAAAAGGATTCAGAGGTTTATGACGATGCTTCTCACTCTCTGCTTCGAAAGGTAATGGTATCAGGTTTCGGTCGTCTATTGCAATTTTTCTCGGAGAAACAAAGAGTTGTGTGTGTGGCTGTGTCATCGTTTAATTTTATGTGATGTTAACAGTCAGACAGTAACTATTGGGCTTGAATGCGGTCGTGTAAACCTGAGACACAGACACTCAAGGTGTATTCTCATGGTAGCAGCACTCACAGGGCCAGGACAGAGCACCAGTCTGTACATGTGCAAGGGATCTTCGGAGCACCCGCCTTACGTTTATTTGCAATCTACGCGCTAGAGGAACTTCGTCTCTCCCTCTCCGCTCGTTTACATGGTGAAGGATTAATTTCAAGGGGTTAAAAACTTATACACCCTGTCCTGGGGCAAGTTCAGATGTATTGGGTTTCGGCAAAGGGTACGACAGTGGGTGAGTGGAGAAGAAATTCCCGTAAGGAATACAACAGTGTGTATGAGTCAATAAGGAAACGAAAATTGTATTCTTCTAAGAGTCAAAAAGTCTAAAGCAAGGGCAACCCTAGCTCGTCTGAAAGGTTTCTAGATTCAACTGAGGTCGATACGGTGTATTGCACTCTATTTAGTTGCCCTCCTTAGGATATTTCATACCTTAATAACTACTAATTTGAGGAGGGACTGCGTGTGACTTCAGAGAAAGGGGTGTCGAAGAGTAACGTAGGGTGCAAGCAAGAGTAGTCGTCCAACCTTCGTATCACCTCATGTTTTTATTGAACAATGACATGAATTCATTAAAAAGACCATAGTTCATGAAATGAGGTGATGATATAGAAAGACTGGTGACAACTGAAGATGGTACAACTTGGGTTTATTGACATGAAAGTATTGAAGAGTGACAACTTTTTATGACATGAAATGATGTAGAATGTACAACTTGGTTTATGGGACATGGACAAGATGAAGAAAGTAACTGAGTTATTGGACATGAAAAGGATTGAAGGAATGTACAACTGTGTTTATGGACATGAAAAGAGAGAATGTGAAACTGTGTTATGGACATGATGAAAGATGAAGAAAATGTGAGGGAAGTGTGAGTGTGTTATGTGACCTGGAAGAAGATGAAGGAGTGTACAGACTGTGAGTTGGTGATGGACATAAAGCTGAAGAATGTACAACTTGTGTTTATGGACATGAAAGATGAAGAATGTGAAACTTGAGGTGTATGGACATGAAGGCAAAGTGAAAGTGTACGAACTTGCAGTTGTATGGGACATAAAGATCGAAAGTGTATCAACTGTGAGTTTATCGGACATTAAAGATGAAGAGAATGTGAAACTTGAGTTTATGGCAGCAGTGAAAGGATGAAGAGTGTGACAACTTGGAGTTATGAGCAGTGAGAAGAGTGTAAGAGTGGGTACAACTTGAGATTTCGTTTGTGGATGGACATGAAAGATGAAAGAATGTGAAACTTGAGTTTATTGGACATGGAAAGCTAGAAATGTACATTGAAGTTTATGGACATGGAGGAAGGATGAGAAAGTACAACTTGAGTTAATAAAGATTGAAGTAATGTGAACTGGAGTTTATGGACATTGAAAAGATGTGAAGGTGGTACAACTTGNTATGATCAGTCTACCAGGATCAAAATTAAAACTAAATATCGTTCCAGGCTAACCAATGAGCACCTGCATGTGTGTAGGAGAATGGCCCTGACACCATTTCAGCCCAGATTTAAACTCCTGGCACAACAAGCTCAAGCTCAATTCTCACACTGAACAAAAAAAAGTGAGTGAGGGACTGCAATATAAGAGGGAAAGAAAGAGAAACTTTAAAACTGTTCAATTGTTATGATGTGTAAAGACTGATATTGTTCTATAATCGGCTGAAACTGTTAGGTCATGATGTGAAACGGTCAACAACGAAAAAGGGAAACTCCAGCTGCTGCTACACTTTATTTTATTTATCTAAAATTAAGCACTTTAAGATGCACACATTTTCAAAAGCTATTTTATTTTTAAATGCAGCCCGAGAGGAACATTACACATATCCACAGTATTTACTGTATATCTGTATAGTTCAATGTTAATTGACAATAAATATTGTTGTTTATGAATTGTACTTCCTTTATTTGATTGGCAGTCAGTTGTTGATTACATGTATATATGTATATATCACACTAATTCATAAAGCAAGTTAGACATTTTGATGTTCCGGACCTTTGCATGGGGAGATTTTCTCTAACTGGACCTCGTTGAATTTTAGTTGAATACCCCTGCTGTAGATGAACACAAAAAACTCTAGATTTTCAGACAGAGAAGCGGCAAACGCACAAAGCGAGCTTCCTCTCACCCAGTGTTGCTTGATAAGCTTCCAACGTCCAGCTGAAAGTCTTACAACCTACAGTTCCACATATCAGGAAAATAATTTGACTAGCAAACAACCACTCGCTGTGGCTCGGTCTCTACCACCATTCGACTGTTGGCAAATTAACCCTTTAATTGCCAGACCAAGAAAATAATTTATGGAAAAATTCTTTCTATGCATTTTTTTAATCAAATGGGACACAAATAACCACAAACCATTTTTTTTTTTTTTTACTGACAACACAGTTTTGTTTTTATGAGCCTCTACCAACTGGTCGAGCTGGCCTTCTAAGGTAAAAGTGCATTTTCAACAATCATCATACAGTAGGCTACACACTCTAAAAAGTCATTCAGGGGACCTTTTACCATCACTTAGTTAAATGCATGGTTGTAAGATAAAAAATTGAATTAATTGATATGGATATATATTTTAAGTTGCAAACATTAATTTATAAGTTGTGTTGACGTAGTAATGTTGGTAATTAAATCGACTTAATATTGTGTCATAATTGAAACTTGAATTGCTGCGTTAATTGACTCAAAACAAAATTCAAGTTGTAGTAAGTAATGCAATTGGCTTGAAAACTGAATTTTTAAGGATTAGAAGGCCTGGAAACTTCTGGTGGAAGCTGGGGCCGTTCGTTGAAGTCACTATGGAGAGCTCTTCGACCGCTTGGAATTGAAGACCCCATTAAAAAGCAGTTGGCCAACACCCTATAGGTAAACAGATTGCAACAACCCTAATCGTACTTTTGCATATGGGTTAGTCACATTTTTATATTAGTTTATATATATTTTTTGTACATTTTAAAATTAAATACAAATATGTTCAGCCTTGAAATTCCTGTATCCTACTGGCTGTAACGTATTTTACTATGCTATGCTAAATACATCCATAACAGCTGACTGACCGCCAAGTAGGTAGCCGTGTTTGTTATAATAGTCTGCTCCTGTCCTAAAATCAGGGCCGCCCTCCCTACATGCAGATCAAGCAGACTGCGCCTCATCACATAACTTTGCATGTGGCCACAAGTTGGCCATGGGCTGCCCCGCCTAAATACAAATGTTTCCAACAGTGGAGGATCAACCCTTGTTGAAAAGATCACCTTACCGAGAAGAACCAGCCTGACAGAGTTATTAATTTTCAACTGTAAACTTTAAGGGACACATATCTTTTTTTAAGCAATTGAGACTCACTGTGTTTGATGTTTAAATTTGTTTTTGCTACTCATCAGATAGTCATTGGTTTTCATCGATGCCCATCAGACAGTAGTCTTGTACATTACTTTATATATTATGAAAGTCTACTTGAAACGTAACTAAGTATATTTGCTAAAGATCTTAAGTACAAAATGCTTTTTTTCCATTTAAAGCTACTTAATACTTGTATTCCATTACATCCCAGATGAAGATATTCTAATAATTACACTTCCTTGTATGATTCTTGCCCACTGAAAACTGTCTCAAAATGTGGTTATTTGATTTTGGATCTAAAAGTACCTAAATACATTTTTCTTTATGTGTTCTTTAGGCTACTTGAATTACCTAAAAATCCTCTAGTATACGTTGGAAAGTGCAAAGCTAAAAACATAGTTGTATTTATGAGCTCACCCAGCCATTTAGGAAACTACAATACAATTGAGGTGTACTGTAGTACTTCGAGCTGTTTTAGCACTACTAACATGGGCCTCATTCCCCAACTGTTCTTCAGAAGAAATCAACCACTTAAACATTTTTAACAAAGATAATTGTATGAAGCTATATGATTTAAATAGCAATGATGCTTTAATAATTGTGTGCAGCGCAAGAACACTGGTACGAACAATTCTGCTGTTTAGGAACACATACTTGAGACTGACGGAGATTTCTCGGGACATTTATTCAGAACACATTTTAAAAAGGTAGCAAGACCTTGGTGAACGAGGCCAGATGTCACATTATTTTTGTGATTTAGTGATACACAGAGAGACATGTTTTAATTAGTTTATATTTAACTGAGCTTATACATCATAATTCATATGAGACAGGCGCATGTTAAATAAGAGAGGAGATTTAGGACATTTGACCAAGTTTACAGGTAAAATTTCAGAAAGTTGATCATACATTTTGATGTCCAATTTTATTCCTCAGTAAAATACATATTCCAATAACGTTTTCAAACGCTGCACTTCTGAACTTCTGATAGTGACCACCCTGAGGCAGATAATGGTGGTGATGTCAGTATGAGCTATAACATAGGAAGTTCCTTTTCTCAGTGCAGTCTGTGATCTCCACTCTGCCCGTGCCATTCTTAGATAAGACCCCGCAGCCCTGCTCAACAGGGGGGCATGGAGGGAGGTGGGAGTACACCAAACTCGCACCGTTCACCCACACCCAATGACCGGCCAGGAAACGGAGGCCTGCCCACACCTAATGAGAGGAAACATTTAATGAACTATTATCATAAAAGTCTCTTAAACTTGACGGGACACCTAGAAAAAGGTTAGTTACAACTCTATGTACTATTCATTTTCAAACCATTTAAGTTAATAATTGTGCATTCCAAGAGCCTAGAAAATCTATTTTTATTTGCATGATGTAATCTCTTTGTGAATGTTATAGGCCATTGAGATCTGGGAAAGAGAGATGCTAACACAGAAGCAAAGCAGAAAGAGAAAGAGAAAGAGAAAAAGCTTTTTTGGCATGTTTGCTAGATTAAAAGCTTTTATCATTATGCACCATCTTGAGTTTGATAATCAGTACTTCTAATAAAGCCATTTGATCCATAAGAAGTGGAAGCAGAGGGGAAAACAAACAAACTTAAGGTGTAACTGTTTTTGTTGTGCTTTGTGTTTTATGGGTTTCTTTTATATATGCATGGTTGTAAATAAAGTGTATGTTGTAACCCAAAGTCGGATTCTACTGTATATAGTTAACTGTGAATAGAAGAAGAATAGCAGACTAGTAGTACAATAAGACTTGGTAAACGTACACAGTTTAAATGCTTTCACTAATCTTTTTTTAATGGATTCCAATGAAAACAGAGAGTGTGCTGTCACGTTTGGCCACCCCAAGATGAAACAAGCACTGAGCTCTCGCCTTTTATGCGAGGCTGCTCCAAGCACTTTGAATTGAAATGATTTCAAGTTTTCGTAACCCTAAATGTTGCAGTCAGTGAGTGTTTGTCGTACGCGGATCATCCTCGCTCTACGACTGTCAGACTAACTGTGAGAAAAAATATCTTCCAGTGGGTGTTCATTGTTAAAAACATTGTCAAACAGGTACATCGTAGCAAACGCAGATGATAAAATAAAGGGCCGAAGCTAGTCTGTCATACAACAGTGGTGATTTGCTGCCAGGATATTGTTGTCATAGAAACAAACAAAAAAAGAAGTGGGAGCGTTTTTTAGATGAAGTGCTGTGAGGAAGTTTTCCCCATCAACCTGCCAGCGCCTTTCTGCCAGAAAAAGGCTCTAAGCGTGTTCCATAGCTGTAAAGCCATTTACATTTCCCTTTTAAATTAGCTCAGAGAAGCAGTGGTTTTTGGAGATATGAATTCAAACTCGCCTCTTTAGTATCGCCCTCTTTGACCTTGTTCATCACGTTATCATGGTCTTCTGGCTGCACGCTGACCAACTCAAAGCGGATGTTGGAATTGTAGGGGGAATTAAGGGCTCTGCAGTGGTCCAGTGCATCCCTCCATGTCTTGTTCTCCTTTACCAGGACCAGGTTGTGCCTGAGGCAGACAAAGGGAAACCGGGTGGAGCAGTTTTGGGTAGCCATCTCTTTGTTTAAGGAGGAGATAGAGACACAATCGCCATTCTTCCCTGGCTCATCTTCTGCCCAATTTCTGAAGTCGGACACTCCTGTGCTCCACCTCCAAGTTTCACCTGAGGAAAATATTTTTTGAAATGTCAGGTGAAGGTCTGTGTGTTTTACTGATGTCAGAAAATCTATCATCCATTCGATCATCAGCTTTATGGCTAAAGACAGTGGTTGAATTGTATGGAAAGAGAAAAACTAATTTAAAAAGAATCTAGCCTTGTATGTGTTTCAGGGGGTGGAGTAAGTGAGTTATCAAATCTTCAGGTAATTGTGATGGTGCTATCTACCAAAAAAAAAACATGATTGGACACGTTTTTAGAATACTGTATATACACAATAGATTAAAAAAAGCACTAAGGTTGCGAAATGTCTATGTGTTTGTCTGTTTACCATCTCTGTGCAGTCCAGTCCAGACTTGAAAGACTTGTTCTTTGACATCGTTATCCAGATCTTCGATACTCCTGAAAGTGGCCAGATCAGTAAACTCCCTCTTGCAGTACTGAAAGGCTTCTGACCAAGTCTTTGACTGTAGTATTAGTTCGTAATCTAAGTGGTTACCGTGTGGATGGTGACAGAAGAAGAAGTAATAGGTTTCACATCTTCTTACATGATACCTTTCAAGAGAAATATGAAAACAATTATCAAGAGGATACCTTCGATGCAGAAATCCCAATTTCCCAAATATTCCAAAGTGTTGAGAGTTTACTGTGTTAGTCAAATTGGGACCACACTATTGATTCTTTAGCACATTTACTACAAATAACAAAACGTTGATCTTATTGCTGATGACCATTTTCCATTTCATATCTCAATATTTTTGAAGTGCTGTCCCTATCC
Source organism: Notothenia coriiceps (assembly GCF_000735185.1). Lineage (NCBI taxonomy): Eukaryota > Metazoa > Chordata > Actinopteri > Perciformes > Nototheniidae > Notothenia > Notothenia coriiceps. The sequence goes on from NW_011369945.1 coordinate 21,832,101, forward strand.
TTGTGTTTGGTGGCCATTATAGTTCATTGTTTGCCTAAGAACACACATGCAAATAAACAAAACACAAGCAAACTAAGAAACAAATTCACCACTTTGACAACATCATAACAACAATAACTCTGATAAAGAACAAACTGTATGGTATAATATATAATCTGCTATACAATCAAAATCATTGCAATCTCTAAATCAGTGCATAACAATTGACCCTTACTTTTTTTCACTGTAATGGACACTAACGCATCCTTTGTTGCTGTATCGGGGAGGATGTGTAAAAGGAAGGACGTAGTTGGAGCTTTCTCCATTGCTCCATGCCAATTCTTCGTCTCTTTTTTTGTACAAGCCGATCCAGGCATGATACTTCTCCAAGTGCAAACTGTCTTCATCAGTCTGGGTTTTGATGGTGGCCAAGTCAGTGTTATGAGCTGTGTTTGAACTGGACAAAAAAAAGGAATTTGAAACACAATCTGTAACAAAAAGAATGCACATGCTAACGTTTTCTATTCCACAGTAATCTCAAAATGTACCAAGTCTAATTGGATGACTTTAGTTAAGCACACATTTGGTCATACGACAAAGTATTACAATCTTATTTTATTGATTTAAATTTGAGTATTGTGCTACAGGAAAAGTTGAAGGATCACCAAAGTACAAGGACATGAATGTTTGTAGCAAATATCATGAAAATCCATCCAGATATGTTTCTCTGAAAACAACTAATACCAACCTCATGGTTAGACTAGAATACATTTAGTAGGATGTCTATAGTTAAAAGGATTTCTCCTTGAGGACCATGAATCCATCAAATTAAAAACCTAAAATGTTTCTGTCTTGACCAAAGCGCTGGTCAGTCCTTAGCGTCTAAAATACGTGTCACTCGCATGAAATTCCGTTTAATCATTTATTGTTCCAGGTGTCTTTATGATCCCCTGAACATTTTCATTCTGTTTTTATTCAATTTTTACATTCAAGTCTTACTTTTTATAATCCCAATAACAAATTCTCACTCCCAATTGCTATGTGAATACAAAGTAAATCCCCACTTCCTGCAGTAGCTTTGAGCCTCTTGCCAGTTGAGATGCTCTTGGACGTAAACGTAATATCTCTGCACTACTGATCCTAGTCCGGACACAGTACTGCTGAGGAGGAGGGGGAGGAGGAGGGGGAGGAGGAAGGGTCCTGAGAAGCCGCTCTTCATCCTCTACAGAGTTCTGTTGAACAAAAAGCATCATTTAAAACCCTGAGGGGCTATTGCTTGTAGTGAGAATAAACACTAAAAGTTGCACAGCTGATGAATGTAGCAATGGATCTCTTAATATCTCAGACAGTATATCTGTGAATATTGTGATTTTGTATAAAGAACTATGGCTCGTAATTGTATAACGACCTGTACAAGCAACACATAGACACAAAACAACTTCAATCATTGTCAACCACCTTACTAAACATTTAACTGAGCCCCAGTGTTAATGTGTTGAATCAGAGTTACCTGTATCAATGCTTGTTTTGGCGTCTATTGTGCTGCAATGTCTTCAGTTAGAATCACCCGTCGCTGCTCGATGAGCGACCAACGTCCAGCTGATCATCAACAATCTTCCAGTTTGACAGATCAGAACAACCATTTGACCAGCAGGCACAATTATATAAACTGTTTGCTCAATGTCGCTCCATTTCCATAAAATATTTGACTGTTGGAGACAGGGAGGCATGCAAAAACAAATCTGCTGCGTCATTGTAATGTTTAAGTCACATCGAGAAGTTTTTGTTAAAGTTCAGTGAAACTGTGACTGAACTTAATTATCTTGATTTAATTATAAAATAAAATGTAATAAAAAACATTTTCATTTCTGAGAGAGTTGACTTTAGCTGAGAGGAACTAGTGACTGACACAATAAAATAAAGTGCATAGTCAAGAGAGTAACTTGAGTTTGAAGGTTGATCAGAAACATTGTAGAGCTGTTTAAAGGCCAATTAGCAAAGCACATCACAAAAATGATTTTGTTATAATCCCGTCCTTACAGTCTTCAGGTATGGCTGAAGGGAACATTAATCAAATTTGTTTTACACAACATTTTTATATGGGTCAATATCATTATTGGATGTTTTAAGCTCAAATAGCATTGGGACTGTAATGTGTTGTCCCTGTGTACATGTTAGGGTTTAAATTTAGCTGATGTAATTTTGCAAAGTTTTAATAAATGTTTTGTAATCAAGGCTTTCTGTTTCTAAAGTTTAAATGTGTTTTTCCTACTTTCATCTTTTTGATTCAGTCCTTGGTTTCCATTATTGGCCATAAAACACTTATCACGTGAATTTCTTTATATATTTTTGAAATCCAGTGGCGGAATGCAAATTCTACTACTGCAGTACTTATAGATGAGGTTGTTTTTTCGTTTAAGGTTAACTTGTACTATTATTATCCCATCAAATCTCAGAGGAAAACATTCTTCAGATCAGACTTCTATCATCATTTATTTGTAATCTTTATAAATAACTTAAGTAAGAGGTGTTCCTTTTATTGTTGAGAAAACTACTCAAAAAGTCTCTAGGATTAGCTGGAACGTGCAAAGCAACTAAGCTTTTTTTAGTGTGCACCCTCTTAAGAGTTTGTAGTCGGTGTAATCTGTTTTCCTTTTATTATGTTTTTTATTTATTATGATGGTATTTATGTGTGCATGGTTGAAGCTATGTTTATATCTACTGTATGAGCATACATGCATGGGTGCATTATGGTATTTTAACAACACAATAACAATTGAACACTTATCCTTTGATAGCATCCCATGCTTCTCTTTAAAGTTATTTATCAACTGACTCACCGACTACAGAACTACCTTCACTTTAAACATATGAGTCCAGTGCTACTTATTTAGACAACTGTTAAGGCTTTCTTGTCTTAAGTTTTTACAACTTTTCTGTTAAATTTCGGTGTTCACATGTCTCTGCCATCTCCTGCCATTTTATAGAGATTTGTGAGGCGTTTACCTACTAAGTCAAGAGTAGGTATAGAGTAGACGGTTAGTCCATACGAGGCCGAAACGGAAACGCGGATTCGGAGCCCGAATCCGATACACTTTGATAACGGCTCCCAAAGTGGGTAGGTCTGGAAACTAAACGCTTGCAGCTCTGTGTGTACGCCCTATACGATCATTTCCTGAAAACGATGACGCTATAGCCCCGCCTCTCCTGCTCACCCCCGTGTCAATGCTGATGTGTTTCGCCAACAACAACAACAATGGCGGATCACAGGGTTGCGTTCGTGCTCCAGACGCTACTGACCATGCTACAGATTTTTGTGCAAAATCTGCAGCTCCTCTACCACAACCATCAGCAACAATAATAATATAACATAATATTAATAATATTAATAATAATCGTTATCGGTCTTATCCACTGCTTTTAGTGTATTTTGTGGCTGAAGTACAGCGCCACTTACAGGCCCGGCATATGTACTACAGCGCCTCCAGCGTTTGAGCGTTTTCGTGTGAACGGACACGTTTCTTGAGCCGATTCCGTGTGGAATACCTTTTTGAAAACGACTTCTGTTCGTTTTCCTCTCCATTTCGGGCCTTAAACTAAAGAGATTTCCCTGCAAAGCCCCTGCCGCCAATCCCGATCGGCATGCACTTTGCCTTCCAGCCATTCCTGCGACAGATGACCAGCTCCTGTACTTCAATAGCGATCTCTCATGGGCCTCCTCCAAGCCACCGGGAATCTTGAACAATTATTGGTTGCTGGGGTACTAGGAAAACGTAAGCCTTTATGAAGGTGTACCTTCATAAAGTACCGGCCTTGCCCTTGAGCCACTGGGCTGAACTCACCTCTTCAGTATCGGCCTCTTTGACCTTGTTCATTACGTTATCATGGTGTTCTGGCTACACGCTGACCAACTCAAAGCGGATGCTGGAATTGTAGGGGGAATTAAGGGCTCTGCAGTGGTCCAGTGCATCCCTCCATGTTTTGTTCTCCTTTACCAGGACCAGGTTGTCCCTAATGCAGACGAAGGGAAACCGGTCGGAGCAGTTTTGGGTAGCCATCTTTTTACCTAAGGAGGAGATGGAGACACAGTCGCTGTCGTTTCCCGTCTCATTTAATGCCCAGTTTCAGTAATCCGACAACCCTGTGCTCCACCTCCAAGTTTCACCTGCGGAAAAGATTTTGAAATTTCATGTTAAAGTCTGTGTGTTTAACTGATCAAATACATTTTCCATTCAAGCATCAGCTTTATGGCTAAAGCAATGGATGAAGTGTATGGAGAAAAATTGAATAGGTCAACATAACAAGTTTTTAAGTATATTTTATGTGTTTCAGGTGGTGGAATAAGTTCATTATAAAATCTTCAGCTATTTATGAAAGTGACTACACTGATTTGGGGCCATCTTCAAAACATTTTACGAATGGATGAGTTTTTGGAGTGAATTCATAAGATTAGTTCATAAAAGCACACAGGGTTGCAATTGTGTTTGTCTTTACCATCTCTGTGCAGTCCAGTCCAGACTTGAAAGTCTTGTTCATTGATATCTGAATTCAGATCGATCGGAGTTATTTCTGAAAGTTGCCAGATCATCAAACTCACTCCTGCAGTACTGCTGGGCTTCTGACCAAGTCTTCGATTGTGGTATAAATATGTAATTGAAGTGGTCCCCATGTTGCTCGTGACAGTAGAAGTAGTAATAGTAATCACAAGTTGTTCCATAAAACCTTTCAAAAGAAATATGAAAGCAATTACAAAGAGGAAGAATTAGATGCATAAATCAACTGTGTCCAAAATAAATTCCAAGGTGTGGAATTTGACTATGTTAGGAGCATCATTTTGTTTTTTTGGGTTATTTATCTACTTTCGTAAAAAATTCAAATCAAGAATTTTGAGTGCTTTCCCTATTCTCCTTTATGGTGGCCAATAGAGCTCAATGTGCTGCAACTTATGAAAAACACATGCAAATAAACAAAAGACAAGCAAACTAAGTAACACACTTCCCAACACATCACCATTAGCAGCATTAAGAAACACAAAATCCATCCAAAACACAAGCAAATACCAAAATGCTGCATTTCATATAAAACAATAGAACTAGTAAAACCTCAGACATAAGACAAATTAAAGAGCATCTTGCAGGTTGTGGTTTTTTCTACATTTATGCTTAAACTTGCTTGAAAATTACAATTAAAAAAGTGAATGTAGGATTTGATATGTTTTACAAGACATAAGGGCAGGAATTCAGAGGGAAAGGAGCAATTTTGAGCTCTGCTCTTAAAAACTGCTTTTTTTAACGTCATACGTCAAACGCGCCATATTACGTCACATGGGGGAGCAACTTTCTCGGACTCGTTCTCTGCCCAATCCGCGGTAGTAGTTTGTAGTGGTTGTGATTTAGTGAGCTGGCATTTTTTCGGTAATTTTACATTGCATTTCACCATTTGTAATCATGGTGAGCTTGAGTTTGTGCAGGTTGCACAAACTCAAGCCTGTCAGGGCATCGAGTCCACAGTTTCCCTCACGGGAAAAGGACCGGAGCTAGCGTTCGTTCCTGCAGCACATACTCCGTCTCCACAGCTTTATCAAGAAACCGTATTACATCTCTCCCCCCCTCCTTCGCTCCTCTCTCTCTCCCCCCTTCGCTGCTCTCTCCCCCCTCCAGTACACGGCACCGTAAGACGTAGTGCAGGGGTACTCAAATACAAATCTTAAAGGTCCAACATTTTCTTTTCAATAAGACAAAGGTCCGTTTATTACGGTCATTCACACGAGGTTGCAAAAACAAAAATAATCTGTATGCAGCAGTTTTCATTGTTATTGTGTCTGTGCTTGATCCCTCAGGGTAGATTATTTTTGTTTTTGCAACCTCGTGTGAATGACCGTAATAAACGGACNCCACTCAGCTGGACAGTATGCGTTAAAGTTTGAACTGAAGACATGTACATTTGGAGAAAATGATAAATAAAGATGTGCAAACTTAAAATTACATTATAATAACATAAGTATATTGATTTACGGCCCAAAAAGATATTGCAAATTAGGTATTTTCAAGAACAACAGTAGCAGTAACAGTATGAATTGTAGTTGTAATATATGACAGGTGATTAATCATAATTTCCTGCAAACATAAAATCAATACTTTGACAATTTATGAATTATATGATTCCTTAGTTGTTACTTGATGTCACCAACATTGTTATACCTGCAGGGGGCGCTTTCCATAAAAGGATTGGCAAGATATATCGACGAGTGATTCGGCGGGGTGAAAAAAAGTTTGAGAAACACTCCGCTAGTGGATTGTCAAAGGGGGAGCCTCGTTGCGGGGAAATTATACAGATGGCTAGTCCGCCCCTGAACATTTCTATGCAAACGTTATTATTAATAATAATAAAAATATATATAGCCTATATATAAAAAAAAGTAATCAATTTTTTTTAATAATTTTTTTTTTTCATTTTTATTTTGTAGTCATCTCGCGACCCCCACTCGGGGTGTCGCGACCCCCACTTTGGGAACCCCTGACCTAATGCAACTCCACACTAGGGTGCTGACCGGAGGGGAGACGCGAGATACGGCTGATACTTGACGATCTGACGGAGAAAGGTTGTGGAGCCTCCGTTGATATGCCGTTGTAAATGGCTTGATGGAAAGCAGTTGTGTAGTCGGGGAGGGTGCACAGTTGATTGCAGGAGGTGAGTGGAGGTTGAGCCGGGAGCCAGGAGTGACAGCCACCACGCCCACACAAACAACACAGACAGGGGGAAACAAACAAACACAAAGGAGACG
>NW_011369945.1:21838908-21840435 GCF_000735185.1 Notothenia coriiceps
AGAGTAAATTGATGTGGTTATAATTGCCAAGTGTTTTACGGAAGTTAAATGGACACCAGTGAAAAGGAAATAAATGGACTGTATTTAACTGGAAACTTTGTGTGCGTCAATTACGCCAACATAGCGGATCCTCAGAGGCTTAAAGCGTTGGCTTAGCCTCTACAAGTGGAGAGGAGATACAGTACAATCATTTAGTTTCTGACCCTGTCGATGAAGCACTGCAGGAACCACTTAGTGCTGTAGATCCCCGCAGACATCTGCTCCCTGTCCTGCAGACAGAAAGAGAATCACATTAATATCACAACCCCACACACTCTGTCAATGAGTACTTTCTCAAATGTGGCTGTATCAATAAAACGTGATTGATTGACACATCTGACATCTTGTTGCTGTGTCTTCTATGTTTTTGTGTCAGTGAGATCTCACCAGATGTTTCTTCAGCTTGGGGATGAGTTTGGAAATGATCTGATCGTGATGAGTCTGAAACCGCTGCAGTTTGGGGAAACCTGGGACAAAAAACCCTGAAGACGAAAGAGAGGAGAGAGGCCTTTCTTAGTCACACTTCAGATTCAAACATCGTCATTGGCATACAGTCGAAGAATTGAAAAGCATTTTCAGGAATATTGATGAAAACAATAAACATCTTTATATGTTCATTCTGAATACCGTTAGTATATTGGTTTTGAACAATAGCAGAATTAACAAACATTTAAAAAATATGTTTTAAAGGAATCATAATTACTATATTTTTAAGTCAACAAAAACAATACAAAAAGAGCCGCTTACTTAACCCTTAATCTGATAAATGAAAGTAGTAAAATATTACATTTGATTTGATCTCTTATCGGACATTTATACTTTAACTTCTTATATTTATATGAGTATCAATTCAATTTTTCTAATTTATGTTTTATTGTTTGTTATTCTTAAATGGAGCGACTATCACAAAACCCAATTTCCTCCGCTGGGATATATAAAGTATTCTAATTCTGAATAAGATCAAAATAATAAACTCAAAATCACGTCACAGTTCCTTTAGAGGGAAATAAGTCCAACATTTATTTCCTTTTTCTGAGCATTTCACCTTAAAACAGATGCATGAGTCAGATTGGATGTTCCTGTGAAGCTTGCTGCTGTTTCTCACATACACAGTGTGTGTGTGTGTGTGTGTGTGTGTGTGTGTGTGTGTGTGTGTGTGTGTGTGTGTGTGTGTGTGTGTGTGTGTGTGTGTGTGTGTGTGTGTGTGTTTTCTCACCGTGCATGCCGTGTGTGTGGTGTGTGTGTGTGGTGTGTGTGTGTGTGTGTGTGTGTGTGTGTGTGTGTGTGTGAGGAAGTCCACGGATTGGACCAAACGTAACAGCTCCGCGGACGTAACGTAACGGCTCCGCGGATAGGTCCATTTGATTTGATTTGGTCCAATCTGCGGAGCCGTTACGTTTCGTTACGTCACTATACCCGAAATACATCACTATACCCAGGAAGTAAACAATGGAAAAAGAGAAATCTCCAGCGAGGCGTTCTGGGGCA
>NW_011369945.1:21840473-21843370 GCF_000735185.1 Notothenia coriiceps
TGTGTGTGTGTGTGTGTGTGTGTGTGTGTGTGTGTGTTCTCACCGTGCATGCCGTGTGTGTGGTGTGTCAGCAGCTGCGACAGCGCCCAGAAGGCGTCCTCCTCGTTCAGGAACATCAGCAGCAGAGCGGCGATCTGACTCATCCCCTGACAGTAGCTCACCTCCTGCAGGACACAGAGACAGAAACAACAACAACAACAACAAGGGGCAGTCAGCCGTGACGTGGACATATCCAAAGTAGAAAGCTTTAAATGTCCTTTTTTGTCAGCGAGCAACTCAAAGATATTCTCAATGATACGATATCACAAGGAGAAAAGCAGAACATCTACATTTGGGTACATTTTGTGAAATCCCTGAATGAAAAAACACGTTTACGATTAAATATTTATCACTAAACTTTACGACTAATCGATAAATCCACTAATCGTGGCTTTAATAAAACGACAGCTAACAACATTAATTAGTTTCAAGAGCAAAGCATTTAGAAATCTTTGCACATTGTTAGAGAACAGAAAACACTTATTTGATATCATTAGTTACGTGTTACTTGTAGCCCTTGTTGAGCTCTGAAGCAGTAATCATGATAATAAACATCCCAGAGGCTCTTTCTCTTAAAGTCCTTTCATGGCTGAATATAAACGAGTATTAAAACAAATGTGTGGATTATCCTGCATGCTGTGCAGATCCTTGCTAGAGTAGAGTAAGATGATGCTAACGTTAGCGACACACAGGATGGGCTGTTGTGTTTGATTAGCTAGAATTCTTTAAGGGGCAGCTTTGTCTAAAAGCACTACATTTCAAGTTATAGACCCAAAACACGACTGAAGTCTAGGTTTGGATACATGAACTTACTGTGTTGTAGACGGAGTATGCAGAGAGGACGCTGAAGAGAGCCTGCTGCCTGCACACAGGAACAAGAGGAAGTTAAAGAACCTTTCTATGATTTATGTCCTAAACTGTTTTCTATTAATAGTCACCATAAAGTAAGTCAGCCATAAGAGGTGTTACCTTCAATGAGAGACATTTAAAAAAAAGATTATATTATTGTTAGATGTTGATGGCGAACCCAGAAAGGGAAATACAGCTAATAGGATCTAAACAAACAAATAAATAAACATGGTGAGACTCCTCAGATAAGAAGGAAATAAAACAGGTAAGCTACGACAGAATACAAAAAACGAACAAATGTATTTTTTACAGATGAAATACATTTTAAAGAAGACAAAAAGAAATCTAAAATCAAATAAATATAAAGAAAACAGACAAAACTGAACACAGATGCAAGGTCTCCTATTATACTCTTTTTCAACAATATGATTGGCTTAAGAAAAACACAATGGAGGACATTCGGGTGATGATGATATCTAAAAGACATGAAAAAGTGACCTTTGATACACAAACAAAGTAGAATAAAGAACATGGGTTATAAAACATACAATACATCGCAACACATAGATACACCTTCGCAGAGACCAGAGCTACAGAGCTGCTCTCTGTTTCTCCTTTCTTCAGGTCCGCTGAACTCCTGCTGAATATCTGAGTGTTTCCGGACCCTCAGTTTTCCACTGAGCCGGCCTGTGGTGAGTTAAACTGCCGGTGACTTCCCTGAGTGACGGATCCCCAACACCCCCCCCTCAAATAAAAGCTCATGTTACTGCGGGGTCGCTACACTACACATGTGCAACACGTTCTAAATCTAAACTGTGGTTAGGACCATGATGGGTAGAGGAATGTTAAGAGACATGGAAACTGCAGTTTGTTCTTCAGGGCTTTTAGATTAAAATGTAATCTTTCAATATGTGTTCATGTGCAATAGCAGCTGTAATAGAGAGGTGCAGTGATGACATATTTCCTAGTGGACCCTGAAGGCAGCATACCCCATGTTCCCGGCACAAAAAGCCAATGGGATTTTCCCATTTCAGCCATAAAGTGAGTGCTGCTCCACCTGAGAAGAAAGGATTACAGATGCAGATTCTGACTGAAATGTGTTTTTATCTCTGAGACCCACTTGACTCCGAAGCGATCCATGAACATCACGTGGTTCCTGAAGGTGCGGTTGATGTCCAGGTCGATCTGTTTGATCTCAGCCGAGCACAGCAGCGCCTGCGCCTTCATTTTCTGACAAGAGACAACCAAAAATAATTTGATAGATTCAAATATATACGTATATACCTGATCTGATTTTAATGACAGGTTTAAGTTTTCAGATAATACATTTTTTATTATCTTTCATTATCTATTTTAATTATAGAATAAGCTGACCATTATTTTCTGGTTAATTTACAAGTAACTAAAAAGCATTTTTGAAAACACTTTTTATTTGTTTGTATCTACATCAATGGATATGTAAATCTATCTAATTCATTACAGAATTTACTGTTTTATTTTTATTCGTGTAACTTGTTTTTATATTTTGTAATTTTATTATAAACTTTCAAATATTTTGGAGTGTAAACGTTTTTTTTGTTGCATTTGTGGAAAGTGTTTTAAATTAACTGATTAGATATTTACACATGTATTGTCGAAGTAAACATTGTAACGTTGACACAAATGTACCTCCATAAAGTGTGTACAGTATGTGAGTGTGACTGTATGTTAGTCTGGAGGGATGCCAGCGATTATTCGATTTTTCGAATATTCGTTACAGTCTCTATAATCGAAAATAAAAAAATGTAATTCGATTTTATTTATATATTTTTGTATTATTATTTATGTTTTTAAAAAAGATTCTGGCTTAGTTTCAACCAAAATATAGACTAATGCTAATAATAGTAATAGTACTAATAATTGTAAATGGCCAATGGTCACACCACCAGTTTGTTTTACTGTAAATTTGGAGGAAGCCAGCAGCGCAGGCTGCGCAGAGTGCAGACTGCTGCTGCATGCTACACACCGAC
>NW_011369945.1:21843415-21853425 GCF_000735185.1 Notothenia coriiceps
AGGAATCAGATTTACTCTCAGACTTATCTTTCCTTTTTATTTCTTTTTGGCAAACGTAAAAAAAAGGCTTTATTTTTAATTATTATTGTTCTTATAAATGCAAGCATATAAAAACAGTGAGTAGAAACTCATTTGCCGTAGACTCTGGGAATAAAACCTGCCAAGAAGAAATTCCACTATCGAGGATTTCTCTGTTTTCCGTATATTAGAGAACATTTTGTACCTTGACACACACACAACACACACAGCACACACACCACACACACAACACACAACACACACACACACACACACAACTACACACACACACACAACACACACACACACCACACACACAGGCACACACCACACACACACACACACACACACACCACGCTCAGTCACTCGTGTATTCTCTTTGTGAAGCGCTGAAGAACGCAGGTGTTTTTCCGCCTCTCCACATGGCTAGAGTGAGAGTGTGGAAAATACTGAGCCAAGGATGGAGGAGGGAGGGAGGGAGGGGAAGGGAGGAGGGAGGGTAGAGATTTTAACATTTGAAGACCATTTAGCATGCACTAAAACCTATAGAACACGCTAGAGGGAAATGGAAACACCAAAAAGCATAATAGGGCCTCTTTAAGTGTAAGTCCTTTGTTTGTACATCTTTATGACGGATAGAAATAAGGATGTAAGGACAAAGAAAAAGGAAGTGGTTGTGTTCTGGTTGGAGGAGATCTGGAGGGATGCTTTTGGAGTCGGATGGAGGGGAACGCAGACAGCCTCGTCTAAAAAAGCCTCCCTCATCGCCTGCGTCTCACTAATGGCTGGAAGCCAAAGAAACAGGGCTCGCCTCCATTATCTCCCTCGTTTCCACATTCCCTCCATCCTCCATTCTCCACTCTCAACCCAGAACACAATCACTTCTCCTTAAATCCTTTCCTCTGTTCAATATTTCGTTTATTTTTGAAAAATTAACAATACCTTTTTTTGATTTCTTAAAATACAGAATAGCCTAAATATGAAAGAATAAACATCCTGATATTGAATGTAATGTTTATTTAATTTTGCATTGAAAGTGATGCATGTAGTGGTGTTCTCTAGGTTTTAGTGCATGTAAATGGTCTGCAAATGTTCAAATCCTGCCTGAACGCCATCCATTGGACTCTTTGTCTTACTTCCGGGACATAGTGGACATCACCGTGGTAACTCTCGCTCATTTGTCATCCTGTCGAACGAACAAAGACTTACACTTAAAGCAGGCCCCTGTTCATGGTTTTTGGGGTGTTCCCTTTCTAGTAGTGTGTTATCAAGGTTTTTAGTGCAAGTTGAGTTGTCTGCAAAGGTTCAAAATCCCTGCCTGCCTCCAATTGACCTCCTTTGTTTACTTTCCTGGACATAGTACATCACTTTGCCTACACTCACGCTCCTTTTGACTAGCGCCTCCAAACAGATTGGACACCCACCAAAGATTTATTTGTAAAAACTAAAACGAATAATTTATTAACAAATAAACAGGGGGGGGGGAACTGTAGGTGATATACTAAGGGGGCGGGACATCTCTAAGAGGTTGACCGAATCACAACAGAGCTAACCAATCAGAGCAGACTGGGCTCTGGTTTCAGACAGAGGGTGAAAAGAGGTGCTGCAGCACAGACAGTATGAGAGAAATAAAGAGCTTTTTGAACATCAAAGCGTGGAGACATGTCCCAGTAGAGGCGTTGTAGTAATCCATATTGCTGTACGTGTGTTTCTCCGTACAGTGAAGCGTTACTGCAAGACATCGAGCCCGACCAGCAGTACGACCAGCAGCTACGCCCCGAGCAGCAGCAGCAGTCTGAGCTGTGGAGTAGGAGGAGGAGGAGGAGGGGGAGGGGGAGGTATAGGTAAATATATATTTTGATATAGATGTAACCGGTGTCGATTGGCGGTGTCTGCGTTGTGTTTTGTGTTGTTGAAGGATGAGACCCGAGCCAGTATACCGTTGAGGCGATCTCCGTTTATTTACTGACAGAGACAATATACAACAAATCAGTATTGAATGAGTTGTCCCTCAGACTGACTCTTCTCACGTGGAACATTCACAAGAAGGGCAGAGGAAAATGTCAGGGACACAATATGAAGAGGGGAAGTCCCCATACAAATAAGCTTCTGAGTACAGTGACTACAATTTGGAGGTTCCGCCCACTGATTCTAGATCAGTCAGGTATTTAACGTTTAATAAATAAAGAACACAGAATTTTTAAATACAAAACACAGAATTTGTGTGATTATACTAAATGACTGACAAAGAAATATTTAACAATAAACACCACTGCATATTTACAACTGTTACATATATTTGTATTTTTGCATTCGGGATTGTGGGAAACGGTATTTCCATCTCTCTGTCTGTACACACAAACAAAGATTGACAATACCGTTGCCTTTGCCTTTGAGCAGGAGGAAGCAGCGCCAGCAGCACCTGCAGTAAGAGCAGCTTCGACTACACTCACGACATGGAGGCGGCGCACATGGCGGCCACGGCCATCCTCAACCTGTCGACGCGCTGCAGAGAGCTGCCCCACGCTCTGGAGAAATCACAGGACCTGCTCACACAGGTACAGATGGGTCCATTTACTCTCACTGCCAAATACATTCACATTAACAAGTCATGCTGACATGTTTTCTAGGATATTTTGTGTATGAGGTATCAAGTAAAATGTTGAAAATGAACTTGACAAAATAGCATTCAGTTGAAATTAAATAAACGTTACATTAAATATCAGGATGTTCTGTATTCAATTCAATTCAATTCAATTCAAGGCCTTATTGTCATGTGCACATTAGCTACAGTGTAATTATGTCAATGAAACACTGAAGTCAAAGGCTCCTCCAACAGAGTAGCATGAATATATATAGGACATAAAACAATTCAATAAATAGTTAAAATAGTGCAAGAGAATGTGTTGAGATGTGCAAGTAAATGTAATGTTTCATTCATGCCCCTTTATGCAACTTTTATAGAATATTCCATGTTTTTTTACAACCTTAGTTGCATTTTTGTTGTTTCACCATCTTTTCTATCAGTAATTATAAAATTGCACCCACCAGGGTATTGCTGAGATATGGGAATGTGGTAAAATTACAACAAAAAATAAATAATTTGACCCAAAACTGTCTGTTTTTAAAAATCCATTACCACATACAGATTCACTTCTTGTTTCTACTTTGAACCTCTTGTTTTACCTTTGATTAAAAGTCATTAAGATCTGGATTAACAGTTCTTTCCCATGTTTCCCATGTTTTCTCCAGATCTCAGCCGTCAACTTGGTGAGTACAATGTTATTATTCCTGAAAAATAATTAATAAAACTATTACAAAACAAGACCCAAGCAGTAATCCAAGCTGTCCATCCTTTAAGGGTTAACACAAACTTTGCAAACATGATAAAAAAGTTTGAGAGACCCAGATATGGATCAGGTAGTCTGAGGGAAATCAAACTTTCACACAGATCAATACTAACAATTTCAGGCATATTGATATTTTTTACATTATTAAAAAGTGTGTTTGAGGAGTCAAACTTTTAAAACCTGTGTTACAAAGTTTGGACTGAGTTGAAACTTTATACATATTTTGATATTATATGTCCATTAGGAATCATTAGTGTAGGCCTTAGGTCACAGCAGGCACATAGGAAGTGTGTCACGAACTTGGATACACAAGGTAAAGGACTCAAATGCACGACCCGGGAGACAGAGGTCAAGTATAAGTAAATACTTTATTTTCAAAAAATTGAAACACAAAAAAAGATAGACACTCTTACAGCCCGTCCACACGGCGGCGTGCGTTGAAGCTTCAACGCTTCTGCCCGTTCACTTTGAATGGCGTGACGTCACGATTCGCCGAACTGCATTGTGGGAGCAAAGCGTAGCTTCTCTCGCGGTGCTCGCTGCAAAAGTAGAGCAATGTTCTACTTTTGCCGCCTCGACGGAAGCGTCAGCCAATCAAATCATATGCCAGTGCAAGCTCTAGCCAATCAAACCGCGTGCTTGTGTGTCCGGGGCGGGAGATTCATGTGATTGGTTGTTGGTCGAGTTTCAGACACGCCCACCGGCAAGCTTCAACGCTTCTGCCCGTTCACTTTGAATGGGGTGATGTCACGCTTTGCCGAACTGCATTGTGGGAGTCGCTACGCGTTGCAAAAGTTGAGCAATGTTCAACGTTTGAAGCTTCGACGGAAGCGTCAGCCAATCGAATCATATGCCAGTACAAGCTCTAGCCAATCAAACCGCGTGCTTGTGTGTCCGGGGCAGGAGATTCATGGGATTGGTTGTTGGTCGAGTTTCAGACACGCCCACCGGCAAGCTTCAACGCACGCCGCTGTGTGGACGGGCCGTCAGCATGTCGTTGTGTCCCTGAGACACTTCACCCCACATTGCTCCTGTGGGAATTGCCCACAGTATTGAGTATGTAAATCGCTTTGGATAAAAGCGTCTAACAGGTAACATGTAACGTAATAAATGACTAAAATCTGATTTTTTTGCCAAGTATTCTGTCTTTAACAAAAGTTGCGCCTCCTCGCTCTAATTGACTCTTATTTACATTTTGATGAGATTATATGATTGTTTTTACTAGGGTCAGTATTTCATCTACATAAAGTTGGAAGACAGTTCAAAAACACAATGGCCACATTTCAATCCCAATTATATCAAGCGCCAAAAAACACCAACATCCTACACTTCCCATAATGCAACACAACAGAATTTCTCATAGTCCCTCCCTTCCTGGATAACATCCAGCATATTTTGGACTTCACACCCTCAGGTTGCAGATTTACTTGTAAAGATTTAAATTAAGTAGGATATGATAAGCAACATTTGACAAACTGTCACTATTATATTATACATACTTGAATACCTTATGGAGGAAATATTCTTCGTCATAACGTTTTTTAGAAATTTACAGAAAGTTAGTTGTTTACCTCGTCTCTAAAAAGTAAGATAACCAAAATGATTATTGTTCCAGAAACTGATGAAACATTTTTAAGTGATTATTGCTAGATAATATTTCTATAGTTCTTCGCCAAAATTCTTATGTCATCCATCCACCAAAGTGCTTAATCTGTCCCGTTACAGAACATTTAATGTACCAAACAAAGCCGATTCGTGCAGATAATCAAATAAATCGCTGCTACTTTCAAGGAATATTCAGAGCCTTAATTTCCTCGGATGCTTCCCAGGAAAATCATATCATCAAAATAATTACTGGTCCTAAAACTGATGACATATTTTAAGCAATTATTGCTTCACATTGATAATCTGACAATACTTCTGTAGTGTCTCACCAACATATTACTGTAAACCTCCAAAGTGCCTGAGTCAGCAGGTAATTTAACGGAGCTGACGCATGATCATTTCAGATTGAATGAAATATCCGCAGCCTAAGTTTCTACCAATGCTTCCTTGGAAAATTGACAAATATATAACCAAAATGATTGCTTGACCTGAAAACATATGACATATTTGAAGCATATTATTGCTCCACAATGATAATCTGACTATACTGCTGTAGTTCTAGTTCTGGAACATTTAACGGAGCTGATCCGTACTTTACATTTTCATGAAATATCCGCAGCCTAAGTTTCTTCCAATGCTTCCTTGGAAAATTGAGAAATATATAACCAATGATAATCTGACTATACTTCTGTAGTTCTACATCAACATTATTTATGTAAACCAAACATTTAACGCTTCGTGCTCAGAGCAGATTTCATGAAACATCCTCCGCCTGAGTTTCCTCTGACGCTTCCTTTGAGTCCTGGTTCTGGTTCTGGTTCCTGTTGCCGGGCAGATTGGAGGCCTGCTCCAGCAGCTGCTCCAGGTACCGGTCCTCCGCCCTCTCCTCCTCCGCAGACAGACTCTGCGCGGGGCCGAGGTGCATCACGGGGGCCGAGAGGGTCCGCGGGATCCCGCAGGAGCGAGGGGCCGCGAGAGAGGAGTCGTCTGTGGAGGAAGGGGAGCGTTGATCTGTGTTTTTATCTGGGGTGTCCTCCGGGGGCCGGTAAGGCGGAGGGCCCGTCAGCGGGGAGCCGTCGGGGGGGAGCTGGCTGTGGATGATGACGCTGGACTCCTCCTCCTGCTCAGGGTCCAGGTCCCGGGGGTCCTTGGAGGGGCTCTGGTCAGGGGAGTCGATGATGTTCAGGCTGAGGCCGGCTGCGGAGGTCTTCCCTCTGGGGGGGGGCAGCTCGAGACCCAGGGGCAGACGGGGACGCTCCTCTGGCTTTCCTGAAAAACAAAACAGATGCATTTAAGTCTGCGGTTCTCCAACTTCTTGAGTCTCTTTTTTTTCTCCAAAGGGGGTTTGGAGAAAAAAAAAGTCAGGCCCCCCCCCCAACACAAATAGTCACGTAATGGGCCAAGTTAACACTTATTAAAATACATCAATATGAATGTGAGCATTCCTTTCAAAAAAATAAAATAATAACTTTGCTAGAACAGTGAAAATAAAACAATGCTCCAGAAGTCTGTGTGCTCAAAAATTATAATAAATAATACAATTGTGAAATCCCTTTTCTCGATCAATAACCTATAATACTTTGCCACTTTGCAAACTGTGCAAAGAAATGAAAAGAAAGAAAATGCTGATATTTGGCAAAGAAGTGTGTCTTCACAGCATTAGTGGCTGCAAAGAGCCTGTTGTTGCACTGCACATTTGTTCAAATCTGGGTTTCAGGCTTGACCTTCCATCCTCATCATGTGCATTACACACCTGTGTCCTACAGCGCCCTCATAGGTTTCTCAGTGTCACTACACGACACAACAGTTTAGTGTTTCCGCCGGTCATGCCGACGTCATAACATTTTTTTTTTTGTCATAACAATTGTTCCTCCTGGTCTCTCGCACCCTGTCATGCCTCTGCGCCGCCCACTTTGAGAAACACTGACTTAAGTTCATGTTGTTGATTATAATTGACTCAACCCATAAAGGGAAACAACTAGATTCCCCCAAGCATTCAATTAGCATAACATATTTTGTATATCAAATATATTTTTTGTTCTATTTTTTACAAAAACACCTGTGATATTACAAAAAAAATGCGAACTGGGTTCAAATTCTGAAAGCAGATGGTTAAGATATTTAATTATGTGAAGCATAATGTAATATTATAATATTATATATGTGTATATAAGGTAGAGATGTTGTCCTCTGAAAAGGTAAAGAAGTCATGACAAAAATATCCTCAAATAATTATGTTTTTATTTATGAGTGTGTATTCAGGTTCAAGCCATGCAACACACTCAGGGACTTTCAGTGAGTGTGTAGGTGTGTGTAGGTGTGTGTAGATGTGTGTAGGTGTGTGTAGATGTGTGTAGGTGTATATAGGTGTGTGTGGGTGTGTGTGGGTGTGTGTAGGTGTGTGAAGGTGTGTGTAGGTGTGTGTGGGTGTGTGTAGAGGTGTGTGTAGATGTGTGTAGGTGTGTGAAGGTGTGTTTAGGTGTGTGTAGGTGTGTGTAGATGTGTGTAGGTGTGTATAGAGGTGTGTAGGTGTGTGTAGATGTGTGTAGGTGTGTGTAGGTGTGTGTAGATGTGTGTAGGTGTGTGTAGGTGTGTGTAGGTGTGTGTAGGTGTGTGTAGGTGTGTGTAGATGTGTGTAGGTGTGTATAGAGGTGTGTAGGTGTGTGTAGGTGTGTATAGATGTGTGTAGGTGTGTGTAGAGGTGTGTGTAGATGTGTGTAGGTGTGTGTAGGTGTGTGTAGGTGTGTGTAGATGTGTGTAGGTGTGTGTAGGTGTGTGTAGGTGTGTGTAGGTGTGTATAGAGGTGTGTAGGTGTGTGTAGATGTGTGTAGGTGTGTGTAGGTGTGTATAGAGGTGTGTAGGTGTGTGTAGGTGTGTGTAGATGTGTGTAGGTGTGTATAGAGGTGTGTAGGTGTGTGTAGATGTGTGTAGGTGTGTGTAGATGTGTGTAGGTGTATGTAGGTGTGTGTAGGTGTGTGTCAAGGTGTGTCAAGGGGTTTGAAGGTGTGTGTAGATGTGTGTAGGTGTGTATAGGTGTGTGTAGGTGTGTGTAGGTGTGTGTCAAGGTGTGTCAAGGTGTGTCAAGGTGTGTGTAGGTGTGTGTAGATGTGTGTAGGTGTGTGTGTGTGTGTAGATGTGTGTAGATGTGTGTAGATGTGTGTAGGTGTATGTAGGTGTGTGTNGACTCAACACTACTCACCACTGACTGAGTAGTATTTACTTTATTTAACATACTTTTGTGGAACGAAAAAAGGTATTCTGATTGTGATTCTCTACAGAGCTGACTTGATGTCTCATCATACTGACTGTAAACAGTGTGTCATGTGGGTTTCAACACTGTCTGTTAAATGTAGGTCTACAGAGTCCGTTGTGGATATTAACTGTTTTGTTAGGGTTAGTGTTGGGAAAATACTGAATGTTCCTTCTGTATCAGAGTAGCTCATGATAACAGAGGCCCTACGTAGCTGTGTACGAAGCCGGATGTATGACTACATGGATGACGCTCATGAGACACTGTGATTGAGTTATGATATGTTCCTAAGACTGGCCTGATGACACAGCCCCTAGAGAGGCATATGGCTGTCATGTTTGTTGCTTATGCAGGCCTTAGGTAATCTTAACTAATGTCAGAATACTGCTTTGAACCGGTATTCCTCCATCTTGTTGACTGTGACACCCTCTCTTGTACATCAGCATATCAAGGACTCTACTCTGGGAACTATTTGTCCAACGCAGCCCTGTGTGTGATGACTACTTCCATGTATGCTGATATTGAAGACCAAGCCGGTGTCGAGTGATATTTTTCTAACAGTTTGGATTTTATAGTATAATAGCCATGACACCTTTATTTCTTGCTGTTTTTTATAAAATAAATTCCGCTAAGCTAAAGGCGGCTAATGTTCAGCCTGATGACATTTGGTCGTGTCATTTAGACACTTGTTAGCAACAACGGTTTTTAAATTCACGAGTGGGGTATTTACTGACGTATTTGATGTCTTAGAACAACATCTCTTCAGCTTCTGTTAACCACAGACCTAATTTCAGGCTAACAACCAAAAACACATTCAGAAAACCATTGACTTTCATATAGGAAGTGCTAAAATACTGACTGATTTCTGGGTTTTAGGACTCATTCCTGCATTATCTTTGAAATGCCTAAAAGTAAAACGATTGCCCAGTGCTACAAAGCATCACTAGGTTTTTATAAGTGCTAAAAGGTGAAGGAATCAACACATTATCAAACCATTTCTGCATGTCTGCTAGCTTCCCACAACTACTCGATATTATCATGCCGTCAGAAGCCCTACTGATAATGATACACTTACTGGATATTTTATGGATGGTGTACTATTAGAACAGTATGCAGTGAAGAGGCTGTTTAATTATCCTTGAAATTTGAATCAATCTGTTAAGTGAAGCTTCTTGCCTCGTGCTGTGAAATATCTCACTGATATATCAATATGGAGGATGAGTTGCAGTTCTTCAGGGAGGTACAATGCTCAATGACTCGGTGCACGAACCTGCTTGGATCAGAAGGAACTCCTTTGACTCAGAGCCCATCACGTTGGAGGCGGTGCAGTTGTAGCTGCCGAAGTCATTCTGGGAATCAGGAGTGATCTGAGAGGAGATGGAAAAGAGACAGAGAGGTCACACAGGTGAACAAAAAGAAAATACTACACTGAGTAGACCCATGGATAACTTGAATGTGTAACTTTTAAAACTAGATATTGTTATAATTAAAGTATATTCGGTGTCCTTGGTGTCATGAAAGGCACCTTAAATAAAATGTATCATTATTACATTTAAGTATATTCAGGGTTTATATAGGTCTTCGTTTGTTCTTCACATCTGTCATTTTTTATTGTTTTAGACTCTAAAACAATAGAGCAATTAGATTTATTAATTAATTACTTATAATTATAATATATATATATAATTATAATTAATTAGCAATTAGAGCAGTGCTTCTCAAAGTGTGGTCCGCGGCCCACTGGTGGTCCGTGAGCGCCCCCTAGTGGTCCGTGAGTATATTGGTAA
>NW_011369945.1:21853511-21854017 GCF_000735185.1 Notothenia coriiceps
AGCTTAAGTTTCACTTTCGATTGCATGATATAGCCCAGCGCAACACCTGCATCACACATGTTGCCACTTGCTTGTACCATCTTCAGGCGATTTGTCATTTGTTCTAGAAAAACGATGTGATTTTGGATATTTGTGGAGTTAGGTGGTCCGCTGGTGTTTTTTTATTGGTTAAGTGGTCCTTGGTATGAACAAGTTTGAGAAACACTGCTTTAGAGTATTGTAACACTACATGGTACGAGTGTTTGTCCACCACTTTAAAGTGAGAGCTGCTCCACTTCAACATCTGGTAGAAGATTGAAGGTCAACCCTTTGAGAAACTCTATGAATAAACCGTCCATAAAAACATATTCACATTGTCTCTGAACATGAATTGTTACCATCAAATCTCCACCATTTAATAAGGTTAGACTTCATTCAATCTCTCTCTCTCTCTCTCTCCATCTATCTATCTATATATCCCCCCTCTCTCTCTCTCTCTCTCCATCTATCTATCTATATATCCCCCC
>NW_011369945.1:21854211-21863348 GCF_000735185.1 Notothenia coriiceps
ACTCTACTCTCTCTCTCTCTCTCTCTCTCTCTACTACTCTCTCTCTACTCTCTCTCTCTCTCTCTCTCTCTCTCTCTCTCTCTCTCTCTCTCTCTCTCTCTCTCTCTCTCTCTCTCTCTCTCTCTCTCTCTCTCTCTCTCTCTCTCTCTCTCTCTCTCTCTCTCTCTCTCTCTCTCTCTCTCTCTCTCTCTCTCTCTCTCTCTCTATCTATCATTTACATGGCACAAGTGTTTGTCCACCACTTTAAAGTGAGAGCTGCTCCACCTCAAAATCGGCTCGAAGATTGAAAGTCAACTGTTTGAGAAACTCTTTGAATCAGCCAACAATAATAACATATTTACATTGTCTCTGAAAAGTAATCACGTCAGAGCTACAGGGTCCCATGATTTAATAAGGTTCGACTTAATTCAATCCTATGATTAAATACAGAGTTTAATCCTATTTCAAATGCCATTTTATGAGCCTCAAACCGATTGTCTTCAGTGCTTATCCACATATTTCTTCCTGGAACTTACTTGCACGATTTTGACTATTTCATTGCCCTATTTGATGTCTTCTACCTTTATGTTAAGCTTATTGGCTGTTGCATTGTTGGAGGAGTCTGTGACTTCAGATCTTGAATTGTGCATAATGACAATAAATCCATTGTTATTGTTTTTTTCCCGTTAGAAATTGGTTAATTTATGGCTGATTGCGAGTGCCTATCATTACACACTGTATTGAATAACCTAGCTTTCATTACAACCTTTTATTCAGAGTTGCTCTACTCGTTTGTTATTCTTTTGAAACCTCCCCAGCAATTACATTAATGCACACATTATCTGTTTTCTTTTTTTATTACTGCCAAATTGTATTCCATTATATTTCTATTTTATTATTATTATTATAGTTTTCTTAAAATAGTTCTCTATCTGTGTTTTTTTTTTTTTTCTTACTTTTATGTATGCACCACGACACCAAGTCAAATTCCTCGTACGTGTCGACTGGTAATAAACATGTTTCTGAGAAGTTACTTATATCATAAACTCTTTCTCTCTGTGTTATACTGAGCTGTGGTGGAGTGCAGCAGACCTGCAGGTAGCTGACGTTGGGCGTGTTGTAGATCTTCATGTTGGTGGTGTTGGTGGAGGGCAGCTGAAGGCCGTCTCTGAACCACAGCACGGCGGCTGCAGGGTGAGCCTCCACCTCACAGCTGATGTTGGCCGAGTTCCGCTCCCACGTGTACACCGTCACCGAGCCCAGGATCTTAGGAGCATCTGCACGACACAGAGGAGGGGAGAGGACACTGATTATCTGAAGTCTTCAATCTTTCTGGCCAGGAGGCATCTATAGTTTTTAACACAGTTTAGATTTAACCACGCCCACAACATAGATGTATCAAGAGAACGACTTTTTACTTTGACTTTTTACATTTTGAACACAAATACCTGTACTTTCTACTTCTTACATTTTGAACACAAATACCTGTACTTTCTACTTCTTACATGTTGAACCCAAATACCTGTACTTTCTACTTCTTACATTTTGAACACAAATACCTGTACTTTCTACTTCTTACATTTTGAACCCAAATACCTGTACTTTCTACTTCTTACATGTTGAACCCAAATACCTGTACTTTCTACTTCTTACATTTATTGGAGCACTTCTCCGAATGGTCAAAGCGCTTTACATTACATATTACACATCATACCTGTAACAGTGAATACAGCAAATTAGGGTGAAGTGTCTTGCCCAAGGACACAAAGTTATGTGTACTTTTCAAAGCCCATACTTCTTTACTTTGACTTGAGTAAAGAAGTTTAGTCAGTACTTCTACTTTTACCAGAGTATTTTTAAACACGAGTAGCTGTACTTCTACTTGAGTAAAGGATGTGTGTACTTTCTGTACAACACAGAGGAAGGGAGAGGACGCTGAATATCTGAAGTCTTTAATCTGGCCAGGAGGCATGTATCATTTTAACACAGTTTAGATTTAACCACGCCCACTTCTGCATTGATATAGCTCTGCGCAACTGTGTCACGGGTGCATCAAGAGAACAACAAAAGTTATATAAGGTCTACCCTAGATTGATTTCAAAAGGATATGGGTCGCGAAATGTAATCAATTTATGAAGTATTTATCTGACCATAAATAAAATTAGCTAACTCTCCCTCACTTCCTCCCGCTTGGAGACAACTTCACTGGGTGTTGAAAGTAACAAATTACAAATACTCATATACTTTACTACAAAATGTTACAAAAGAAAAACGAGCTTTTAGGCAACAGATTGTTTGCTAGTTTATTCTTCTTAAATGGTGAATTAACTGTGATGTCATATTTGAAAAAAGCATCAATCTACTTTGAAAAATATGCTCTATCAAGCGACTGTAGCTGGCAAGTTCCTACTTCTCGGGATGAAAACGAGAAGGGTGATGCTCTGACGCTGCCTCGTTGCTTTCGTCAAAAAACAATAAATGCAACCAGGAGAAAATAAATAAGGAAACCTGGAAGAAAATCTGGAAATGAAATGTTATAATTGATCATTTTTAAACAATGATAAGTTGTTTTTGGTAGGCTTGTGCAATGGTTCTGAAATAGTCAAAACATTTACATATTTGCTCATATTTCCACCACTTTGTTTGGACATGTTCTTAAGGTCAAGGAAAGATGCAAGCTGATCTTATTCTTGCTACCAGTGAAATACTTTTTTTTAAGAAATCTTTGCATGAATAAAGACGTATGAAACACACGCCTGAAGACAGCTGGAGACAGACTGTGGGGTTTGTATATGAAACACGTGCTGAGTGCAGGACGATGGCTGTATCTTTCTATAAGGCATTCTTTAATATCCCTTTTTAAAGAAGATCCAGGGATGGTTTTATGCAGCATTAAATTGCCATTTTTTCCCATTTTACTGGCGACAAAGCGTCTTCTTTGTTGCTTTAATGTCTCACCGGGCCATTGTTACAAAGTACGTCTAATAAGCGTACGATCATACTGAGAGCTTTGAGCGAACAGAAATAACCAAGCCGAACGGTGTCACTTCAAACGGCTTCAGAAACATTCAGCCGGTACATTTTGGAAAATGAGATCCTTCCTCTCACTCCACATTGGATACCTGCAGAGACAGAAATAACACTGCGGCCATTCATGCTCACTGCGACACGCTCGTAGAGTTGAATTGAAACCATATGGGCTAAAACTCTTCACCCTTCATTTTTAGAAGCGTTGTTTGAAGAGGCTATAACAGGAGATGACTGTTTCCCTTTATTAGATCCTGCTCTCGTCACTGAGCCGTGTTTCCGAGAGTATTCTGCTGAGCTGAGGCATGACTCTGTCCTCCTGACCCCGGATCCTTGAAACCGGATTGATGGACGAGTTTGAGTCAATAGTGCTTCATCTCCTGCACCCCTGATCAGACCCCGCTCCTCCATCAGTGCTGCTGTTGGACCTTTAGACTCGATGCACAGCATGTGACCTGCAGCTTTGATTTCTGCAGCCGCTCCGTCAGATTATCGATCGTTGGCAAGTCAGAGGAAAGTATTAGTTACTGCTGCTGGGATAGGTCAGCACAGAAAACACATATTGTTCTGCATCAGGCCTTTAGCAAATAAATAAATACATTTTGCAGCGCTTTTCATGCTTTTGTTTCACCAGTGTTAATTTTGGCAGCTGTCTTTGATTGAGTCTTAGTCTTTAGACGAAAATGGTTATTAGTTTTAGTCACATTTTAGTCATTCCTATCCTTCGTAGTTTTAGTCTAGTTTTAGTCGATGAAAACTCAAAACGTGTTAGTCAACTTTTAGTCGATGAAAAATTAAATTTTAGTCAAAATGTGTCTCTATAGCCTACTCTCTGAACGCTCCGTCCCCGAAAGATCTCTGTGTCCGCTGCGGCGTGTCTGTTAGGCCCCGCCCCCCGCACACAGAGAGACCAGTCTATGAGAGAGACACAGGGAGATCGCTCTTCTGGAGTGAAGAGAGCGGAAATAATGATATTGCAAGTTAGAAACGTAAAATGCATTTTGACAGACAAGACGGACACTTGGGGGAAAATATGCTGCATTTTGAATGTCCGATAGTCCACCATTAACACCTTAAGTCCCGTCTCGTCTCGTCAACGAAAAACGAAAACTAAATAAACATTTCGTCATAGTTTTCGTTATCAAGAATCTATTTTTTGCTCGTCATCGTCTCAGTCTTGTAAAAAAGGTCGTTGACGAACCTTTTTCCGTCATAGTTTTCGTTGACGAAATGAACACTGGTTCAGACCTTTGCCGCTGAATGTGAACCGCATTGATTCTCAATTCCAAGCCAACACGCCACATTTGAACCTTCATTGACAGTTTGTGTTGCCTGAAGGCATTCAACTAATTATTCAGTGCACTTGTCTTATTAACATGAGAGTGTTATCTCTCCACTGGTGCACAAACAGAACATTTAAAAAGTGCTACGATGCAAAAATATTCAATCAAAGTGGAATCCATTGAGGAAGAGAAAGAACAACCTCCAGATGAAAGTGGTCCTGTTTTAATTGAAATCGTGCAAGTCGATCAACACAAAAGGATTGTTTGAGTTTATATCAACACTTTTATTTTCTTCTTTCTAAACCTTGAAGGCAAAGAATGAAGTGTACAAAACATCCAATCAATAGCTTGTGTTTCTGTAGTGAAGCGCTCGCTCTCGTTGCCAGGCGCCCACCGCTGGCATTGAACGTTTGCCAGATAACATTTAGAATAAAATGCTGTGTGGTTAATGTATTGAATATGCATGGTGCTGCTGTTTGCCTATTTGTTTCCCTCATTAGGCATTTATGACTCGAGCAGTTCTACGTTACGATCTGTCTGTAGCCTCAAAGCATCCTAGAGAACTTTCTGCCAACTTTTCCTGCCAAAGTTGCTCCTTGCTTGCTGGATATAAATCTGAAGTTGTGTCTTATATGTCAGCCAGCTGTGCATCTATGTCCTCTCTATTTATTCTGCCCCATAATGGCTACAAAGCTATTATTTGAGCTTTAAAGCCTTGCAAACAACAGAAGCTTTGCTCGTGCTTTTGCAGGGATCTGAATCAGAGTGTTTATCTGTCCGGCAGCGGGACATTTACGGCATTACGGCCATGATTGACGGATAAACAGATGACAGACAAAGGTGAGCTTTCTTGATTAAATTGAAACAGTGGTTGTCGGAAAAGTGTGTCGGGTTCAACCTTCATCAAAACCTCTAAACTGGTTGTGTGTTTGCATGAGCATTCAGAGTTCAGAGGCACACACACATGCTCACATTTGTGCAGAGGTCTCACATTTTAACACAGAGGATATACACCTCCCTGCTGTAGATGAGCGGCGATCCCATGAAGCCCTGAGAGGTTTCTCGTTGATTGAAGCAATTTCCTGAAAGGATGGTCAATCAGTCAGCTTTAAGTCGCTTACCACCACTCGTGTTGTCCTAGCAACTGCACATAAAGAGCCTAGGGAAAGCACCCAAAGCCGCGGGGAATGTTTTATATTATATGCCGGTACAACCTATAGGGCCGAGATCGAATCCTGCTGCCACGGTTCTGACCTTGAGTCTCCAAGTACATTTTTCATTGAGTATATAGAAAAAAGTTCTTCAAACACTTTTATAGCAACATGATGAACTGAGCCACGCAGCATCCACCATTTGAATAGTAATGTCTTTGATAAGTAGCATGTGACTCTTGTGTGGCCAATGCAATTATGATGATTTATAACTCTTAGTATAAAGGATATGTCATGTCAGAACAGAAATTGAACAAAGAAATGTATCAAGCAGCCACAGAAGTCAGAAAGGACGGCGGGAAAGAAAGAGAAGTTGTTTTGAGCGTTTAACATTTTAAGATCATGAAGTTCATCATAGTGCTGCAGGTGATTGAAAATACCAGGTCCATCTTTCAAAAGTGGATCAAATTACTCATATTGGCGATAGAAAATGGCTCCTTCGAGGTTACTCTTTTGAAAAAGCCGTTTAGAATGAAAATGGCTGCAATTTTCAAGATGGCCACCAATGATGGCTTGGAAATATTTATTGTTTTGCCAAAAAAACACTTTCACTTGAGCTGTATAAATGATATTCGTTTCAAAGCATACATTTTTGACCAGGTAGAAATCAAATTGAGACATCAGGAATGACTCAGAAGCTTATTTTTTTTTAACATATCTAAGCCATACTATCAAAAATAACCGGCCAATGGAAAACTGGGTAGCCTAACATGCATGGTAGTTGAGTTGGTGGAGGTATTTTGGGGTGTTCATGTATAGTAGTAGAGAATATTATGGGGTTCAGTGTCATTTAACATACTTTTCCAACATAGAAGACATAGTATTAGAATCAGTGTAGTTTAGTGTCCCAAATGCTTTCTAATAAGCCCCACATTTAGCCATTTTGTGTTTAAAATGACGCAAATAATGCTCTGCAGAACTTTTTATATTGTAAATTTGACTTCCCCAGAGGCAACAAAAACATATATTGCAATACCAAAATCACGGAAATTGGTCCAGTGGTTAAAATGCTGTGGTAAAATACTGTTTTCCCTTGACTGGAAATGACGGCCTTCTTGGAAATTGGTCGCCATTTAGAAAATTCAAGTCGGCAACAAGCATTTTGTTGCATTTATCAACCTTTGAAAGATTGTTCCAGTTATCTGCACTATACAGACACAAACAACTACAGCAGAAAAACAACTGCAAGTGACAGGCTTTTACTGCAGAACGCCAACATGTGTTCCAAGTATTCAACTTCCAATTGACTAACAATCCCTTTTAAACCCTTTTACTGGTCCAATAGCACACACACACACACACACACACACACACACACACACACACACACACACACACACACACACACACACAGAACAATTTGATAGATTTCCCGCTCTTATGTGCCCCTCCCCCCACATGGATCACACCTGGCACACCTGATACATGTTCAGTGTCTGTTCTTTGTATATTTACTGCAGTGTTTCATGTATACCAGTAGTCTGATACAATATGTACAGTTTGAAAGGGTGTTAAATGAAATGTGGTGATGATTAATGGTTTTTGTGTTAATGTGATAGCAGTTAAAACAGGACCGCTCAAATTTGACTGCGAACACCAAAGTAAGGGGGGGGGAACGAAGACAATAGGAAGGTTAATCTGTTTAATATCATCTTCACAGAGACATTGCTAAGAACTCTCTGCTGCGGTGGCCCATCTTCATTTACTGGACTCTCCTGGGTGTGTACGACGCCATCGTGATGTTCTTCGGTGCTTACTTCCTGTTTGACAACACCACCTTCACCAGCAACGGACAGGTAACATCCACGTGTCATTTAGGGTGCGTTTCCCAAAGTAAAAGCATCAACAAGCTGCTAAATGACGACATTTAATCTGATTTCAGTTTCGTATTTTCCACCTCGTTTTTGTTGGTAGTTTGCAAGGCTCGTGAGGGAAAGCAAGTCATATATAAATAGATATCTTTGCAACAATGTTTTTTTTAATCTTGTTGGATGTTTCATTTATCAAATATTATGCTGCATACTTCAATATAAGATATGTAGTTTTCCTATTCGTCACTTTGAGGCTCATGAATTTGTCTTTTGGGGTCGTTTTACGTTTATTAATACACATAAACCAAGGATATTTTACTTTTAAATCTCACCTTTTTTTTATCACCCATGTCCAATTTGTTTTAACTGTAGACTTCAGGAATTGCTTTAATGGTAGATCTCTTAAAAATAAAGCACCTGACCGATAATATATTTTTGGATTGTACCTGTAACACATGGTCTTACTAATAAGTCAATAATAGTAAGATACGACAGCATGGCGGGTCTCCACCATCTTCCTCTGTGTTTCTCTATTTGTTTCCTTCTTATTTCAAGCAGCTCCCAGAATCCTTTGGGTCTGCCTTGAATTGCTTGACTTCACTTTAATTTATGAATTATTTTATTCTTCTCCAGCCACAAAACTGTTGTTTATTTTTATTATGATTTGTCTTCTTCTGGCCTTCTTCCTCTTCTTCTTTTTCTCTCCTCTTACCTTTGTGTTGCTTTTTCTTTTTGCTTCTCTTCTTCCTCCTCCTCCCAGCTAATGACAACCAACACACAGATGGTAAGCCTGTCCCTGTCTCTCTGTCATCCCCCCCGACTCTCAGTTCTTCAGTCCCGTCACACAGCCTGATACCAAAACACCCATCGTCCATTCATCTCATGTTTAGTGCTTGCTGTAGTCACTAGGCTTCTGTGTAGTGTGTGTAGGTGTTAATGTAGTGATTCAGCAGCGTAACTATTCAGTGTGCATTATGTGTGTGACGACGAGTTAAAATCAGGGGATACATGAATATTAACTGCCCTCTTTCTTCCATTACCTGACATTTAGTGATCCTCCTAATGTAATCCCCCCTCAGCTGATGGAGCTCCTTTCAGAGCACGAGAGCATTGTCACATTTGCGGTTTCTCTCGAGCCATCAGGACTATTTGTATACTTCCATAAGTAAAGAGGCTGCCTTGCTTCATGTTGTCTTTGTCCATTTATAAAATGTTACACGTACTGTAGCACATTTAAAATGTTTTCCTATCAGGTTGACATCTCTTCTTCTGGTTATATTTCTCATCTTTCCCCTCCATCAGTCATCAGACGATCTATCCTCCACCTGTCAGCACCATCTGTATGATTGAGTGGTTCATTCTTGGATTGTTGCACTTGAGTTTATCCTTGTGTACCATGCAGTATTAACACCAGGCCTGTAGAGCGACCTCAAATAACACGAGTGCATTCCAACATCATTTTATTTCTCAAAAAACAAAGTATTTTTCATTTGAAATGTGTCACTAACGGCACCTTTTCTGCAGATGTTTGGAAACTGGACGTTTGGGACGCTGGTCTTCACTGTGCTGGTCTTCACTGTTACATTCAAGGTACACACACACACACACACACACACACACACACACACACACACACACACACACACACACACACACACACACACACACACACACACACACACTGTGTAAGATTATCACTTCAGTCTGAAATCACTTCAACACTCCTGTCATTGTTTGTACTGTGAGGAGGTCCTGAGAGGCAAGTGAGAAACTGATCATTTTATAAATAATAATAATAATAATAATAATAATAATAATAATAACAC
>NW_011369945.1:21863582-21868557 GCF_000735185.1 Notothenia coriiceps
CTTGGAGCAGGTTGTCAGCCTGACAAATGCGCGTGGCATAGTGCCCTGGCTTTTATCGTGTCGACATCATGTTTGAACGTTTTGCGTTAGTAATGTGGGGGCAGTGTTTGGGCCACTGACGTCGCCATTACAAACACCTGAATTTAAATGGCACCCTCTTTTTCCATGAAAAATTTAGATTATACTGAATCAGTAATTCCATGAACTTATGAGATGGAAAGCCAGAACTAATGAAACAGTGTATGAAATACTATAGGGACAAAAACAAGAATAAACAGTTAAAAAAGGGAGTAATTTGTAAAAATATCATAAAGAAAAATCGATTTACAGTTCTGTTTCATGATGGGTGGTTGAGAGATGTATCCATCAGATCTCTTTAATGTGCTCCTCAAGTGCACCAGATTGATGCTTTAACTTCAATATTTAAAAAAAAATCTTCCCGGGGGAGCATGCCACCGGACCCCCCTAGAGGAGGTGAGGACCCCCTTAGAGGATGTTAGGTCCATGGTGTTTACATGCTTATTTATACGATATGTGTGCCTATGCTAACACAAGACAAAAGTTGGTTCCGTGTTGTGCGTAGTGAGAACGCGCTAGAGTGAGATGGGCCCCCAAACCAAAGCTCGCTCAGGGCCCCCATAAGTCTAGGGCCGGCCCTGATAAAAAGTAAACCCCCACCTCCTGCAGTGCTTTGAGCCTGTTCCCAGGGGACATGACTTTGGATGTAAAAGTAATATCTCTGCACCACTGATCCAGACACAGCACTGCTGAAGAGGAGGAGGGGGAGGAGGAGAAGGGAGCGGTCGCTGTTCATAATCGAATCATGCGGTGCCATTCATAGTTTTGCATTGAGTATAACAAATGTTGCACAGCTGAGGAATGTAGTAATGGATATCGTAATATCAGGAACATTTAAGCATATTTGTAAATGTTTTTCACTAAAAACAAATGGTTCATTTATTGTAACATACCAAATTAAGGTACCAAATAGACAAAAAACTACTTAAATCATTGCCAAATACCTTAACAAAGTTAAATAGTGAATAAACAGAATTTGTTCAACTGATCGAATCAAATCAAGTTTTATTTATATAGCACATTTATAAACGATTTTTGGTCGAGCCAAAGTGCTGTACATATAATAAAAATAGCCTACAGTAGAGACACTTTACAGCTAATACAATAGCACAGATTGTTCAGAATATCAGTATGAGAAAAAACAACACCCTCTATCCTTAGACCCTCACATCGTACAATGAAAAACCTCCGGAGAAAACACCACAGTTTAAAGAGGAACATGGGAGAAACCTCAGGGAGAGCAACAGAGGAGGGATCCCTCTCCCAGGACGGACAGACGTGCAATAGATGCCGTGTGTAAATCGAAGAGATAATACATTTTACAGCATAGGTAGCCCAAATGTTTGGAAATGCATACATCTATAATAAGAAGATGAATCTACGAAGATGTCAACTACAATCCTGTGGGAGCCTTCAGGGAAAGCAGCATGACGAGACCCAGGCAGGACCGCAGAGACATGTTTAGCCACGACCCGAAGTCCACAACTTAATCCAGAACTCAGGATAGAGGATCCAGGACCACAGCAAGAAGATAGCACACAAATTATTGGGTTTGTTCTTATCCATATTGAAAACATTGTTTAAAAATTCACAGTGTAGGTTGGAAAAAGTGAACTCCGACTTTTACAACAACTGACTAAGTAGTTATCAAACCTCATTTTAATCATTGAAACAAGATTGGAAGTATTGTTCGAAGCATCTGTTGATCATGTTTCGAAAAAAATAATCTCAGAAGACCTACGATCATGTTTTGGTTGATTTTGGGGTAGTACTCTTGATAAGTTAAATTATTTATCTATCCATATTTAGACCCCTTTTCTAAAAAAGGAGCCAATGTAGGAGTGTGGCTGTGCTTCCTAGAAGTGGGCGCCCAGCAAATATGAGGCAAAAGTCAAAATCTGCCTTTTAGTGGACCAGTCAGAGTTCAGACCTTATCCCGATAGAGATGCAGTGGAATGACCTCAAGAGAGCCGTTCACACCAGACGTCCTGACAATATGTCTGAAATGAAGCAGTTCTGTGGGGAAGCATGGTCCAAAGTGTCTCCTGAACGTTGTGCAGGTCTGATTTAGAGCTGCCGAAGTGTTTGTTTGGGGTTATTACTGCAGAAGGAAGTTCAACCAGCTATTACATCCAAGGGTTCACTTACTTTTACCACCAGCACTTCTAATGTTTAATGGGTATGTTCAATAAAACCATGAAAGATTATAAATATGTGTGTGTTATTAGCTTAAGAACATTGTGTTTGTCTATACTTGTTACTTTGGTGAAGATCACTTTTAATGACCAATTCATGCATAAAACCAGGACACTCCAGAGGCTTCACATGCCGCTGTATATTCTGCTCAAGGGACACGAGGAAGCAGAGAAGTAAAGCAGTAATTTTACAATAAAAAAAATAATCAAGAAGTCTTACAGTTTTTTAAATCAACATATCATTTAAAATCCACAGTCAAGTGAGTGACCTGATTTGAAGGCTTATCAGAATACATGCAGGGTTGTTTAGAGCACAATGAGAGGATTTTATTTTACCACTCTAGGAAGTTACCACATCACAAAATTATTTCATTTATCATATGTCTTAGCTAGGCCAGTTAATGACTAACATGGTTAGGGCTATTTAAGTACATTTGTATTGAATGTTTTCAATAGTTTGTCTAATGGAGGTAGTAATGGGTTTATTTGTTAACTGTTGTACTGTGCTGTTATGCCTGATCAGAAAGGTTTGTTATTAGTTGTGCACTACATATTGGAATAGTTAAAATCATATATAATTATTTATCAAAAGTCCTGCGTCTCTCAAAATGCAAGGTTGCTGTATTAAACTATGCCAGCTGTCGGCTAGCTGAAAGGCAGCCATGTTGTCATTATAATCCTGATCCTGTCCTAACTCACAGAGTGAAGATTTACACTAAGTTTTGGAAACAAACAATAACTTAGCTTTGTTGAATCCAGAGACGCCTTTTCAAGACGAGACTGAAATAATTCATATTTTCGACAGTGATTTATCATGCACATAAGATGTTGCTTGCGGAATCGCCGTTCTAAAAAAGGAGCACCAACCACCATTATCAGATTGTCTAATGATGACATCTTTTTAGTTAATTGAAGGCAATAATGGGATTCATGCCTATATTTCAAAGAATGTTAAAGGTTGCAGAGCCCAAATATATTCAAGCTAGTAAAGCATTAAAACATAAGGAATGTTAGTATTTTGTCCTCCTAACATTGAAATGTAGGATTTGCAACAGTTCACTTTCTTTGAGTTGTGCTCATATATTTACCTGACTGCAATTTGTGTAACATAAGTACATAAAAATGCTATCAACGCATGTAAAAGAAATACACAAAATGCATTCATAAATGTACACAGCATAACTGAAAAAAATACAGATACTTTCCATATAGAAGGTTTTATTATGTATTGATTTACACTGCAAATAAACTCTGAATTACATCTGAAACAAAAAGAAAACAGCTGTTAGTATCTCACTTAAAAAAGTCTTAATATTTAAACATTATAATACCATCTTTGTGACACATTGAAACCCTAAAAAGCTACATTTTATCAACTTTGCTACACCACCGAACAAGGTATTCTGTAGCAAATTGTTTGACCAAATGAATAATAAGCAACATCTTATCACTTAGTAAAGTTCTCTGCATTAATTTACTACTGCAGTGAGAGCTGAAATTACTGGCTGTTGTAGGGAATCTGAAGTGTTGATTGTCGTTAAATTAGAATAAAGTGTCATCACAAATACCTGGGCGGGACATGCTCTTCTCCAGCTGCTTCAAGGATTCTCCCGTCAACGTGCGAATCTCGTCCTTCAGCCGACGGTGGCCGTCCAGAGTCAGGTGCCAGAAACACGACTTCCTCTTGCCATCTCGGCACAGCTGGTTGCAGGTTTTGCGGAAGCTGTTGTTGAAGCACAGGTTGTGTCTGATGGTGTTCTTCCAGCCATCTGGGGCTGTCTGAAAGAATGGGAAGTGCTCTCTGGGGAAATAGGGGGGATATGAGGAAGACTCCAATGTAACTTGAGTATTGCACATAACACAAAGGCACTTGAAAAAGAGAGGAGACAGACATTTTAGAAGAGTTTGCCTTTAATCTACTTAAAGAGGCTCTCATGCTTTTTGGAGTTTCCCTTTCCTGTAGTGTGTTCATGCTGTAGGTTTGGGTGCATGTAAATGGTCTGCAAAGGCTAAAATACCAAAAAGTTCACTCCAGAGGGAGTTTCTCTCCCACACTCTTTTTTTTTTTTTTTCATATGGAATGCAGTTGGAGGTCAACCAATCACAGAGCTTGAGAACTAATCACGGGGTTTGTCAAACAGAGCACAAGGTGTAGTCCTAAACGATAGCTGGGGATTCTGGGTAGTTTAGTGTCTTCTGCCATCCTTTACTCCGAACAAATATTTGTTTCTCCGAATCGAAGGGGAAAAATACAAAAGCATTGCACACAATTTAAACCAATCAATGTTGTGTAATTAACAAGGATAATCTGGTGTTTTTTAGTCGATGAGTAGTGCAGATATCACTGTAAAATCAATCGACAGTAAGGGGAATCATTACTTCCGGGTGTACAATTCTCCGTTATCCAATGGGAATGGACGCTCACATTGCCTTTAAGGGCAGCCGACACAAACGAATGCCGAGCTTCCATGAGCGTCAAATCCCGCAGCAGATGGGAATACATTGCAATCAGTTGAAAGCTATTTGCGTCCCTTTATGAAGCTGAAGGAGCCTAGGAGCGTCACAACTGCACGCCACGGGACCCTGACCAAGCGTCGCTCCTGGACGTTTATGGAGTGAGAGTGTGTTGGTGTGACACCTTCCTGTGAACCATGAGAGAGATGCTTTGTGAGGACACCCCGGACTGAGGGACCCTCAAACAA
>NW_011369945.1:21868596-21869435 GCF_000735185.1 Notothenia coriiceps
CTATAAAGTATATTAATTACTCGTTATTCTCCAATAATAGTTCATTAAAGACTGTATATAATTGCTATTTTGCACATCCCTTTCAAGATTTCAAGATTTTCTAAGGTGTATTGATCATATACACAACTACGGTGTAGTTATGCAATGAATGAAAAACTTGGGTCACAGGTTCCTCAACAGTGCATTACAAGACATCTATCAATATGTGTGTATACCTCCACCATTAAACTGTCATATTCTGCACATTTCTTATTCTATCTACATACATAAGAGTATAATTAATGTGTATAATATCATTTAAAATAAGTGCTTCAACATAGTTAACATTGAAGGAAAGCAATATATTAGACGTTAAGTACTTTGTCAGGCTTAATATTTATCTGTAGATACCCCCAAAGCTTTTTTCTTATTAGAAAGAAGACCTTAACCTAAAGTATTCTGTAATGTGTTAATAAAGGTTAATTAGTTTGTCTGTTTTGCTCATCCTCATATTAATATCTTTGTACATCCTGCACTAAACTGTTTTATTGTAGAGATCACTTACAGTATCTTCTTGATTTTTTATATTCTATATTTCTATCATTGACCTTCTACTTTCCCCCTATGAAAGTATGTACTCTTAATATCTTTTTCATCAAATAACATTATTCAACAAAAATAATTCAATAACGTGCTTTAACCACTAGGCGCTGCACACAAGGTACACACAGCATACTAATAATAACTTTGTATTATTAGTGTAGGACACTTATGTATAACTACAGCTATACTATTTCTCATGTTTTACTTCTACACATTAATATCTGATTTGTAAAACATCACAGACAGAAAGGCATATC
>NW_011369945.1:21869471-21878374 GCF_000735185.1 Notothenia coriiceps
ATATATCCCCACATGACAGCTCATTGTTACTTTGTAATTCTACTCCACTACAATTCAGAGGTTAACCTGGTATTTTTACTCCACTACATTTATTTGAGTTACTTTGCAGATTCTGATTAATGAAGTGAAATATAAACAACCCTTAAAGCAGACTTTAGTTACACGGCTAAAACATCCAATCAGCGAGCTTAGGATCTTTCCTACGTCTGTTTCCGGTATTGTTCCTGTAATGAGAGTTCACGTTTATGCTACATTGAAGGGTGGAATTGACTACACATCTTCAGAAACATAATGTGCTGTCAGATATAACTCATAGCAAATAAAGTATAAAAATATAAGTAATAAAAAGATGAAACACTGGCATGTAATTTACGTTGTAATAAATAGAATGGTTTTGAATAATAGATGAGAGTAACATTTACGTCACTTTAAAGCCCCGCCCACTTTTGGGGAAACCAACGCTGTCATTTGAACGGCGATCGAGCCTGAAGCCACAGAGATCTTATCTGTCCTTTCTACTTAGAGGAAGTACAGAAACACGTAACTCTGGATTTGTTTTAATGTTTGAGGTGCAATAAACGACACAGCAGCTTTTTGGCATGATAAAACTATTATGTTCTGCCTCTCATGAGAGTAACAGCTGGAGAAATTACAGCCTCGCCTACTGATTTTAAATGTGTGTTCTAAAATGATATTTATAAATGACTATTATCATTATCATAAGCAAGACATTAAATGGCAAAGATATGTAGAAAATAAACGTATTTAAGAAACGTCCATAACGAACGTAACGTGGGAGAAAATACGTTTCTAGCTAAACATAATTGAGAATGCAGTTTAGTCTTTTGGGAACGTAATTTTTAGGAGACAGGGTTGGCCTACACATAGCACAATAGGAGACCTTTAAAACACGCTTGTTTTAAGAAGGCATTGCATTATCTCCTTTCAGATAAACTGAGATGGGAATGAAGTCTGTTGTGCAGTGGTTCCTTTATATTGTGCCTGTATGTATAAAGTGTTCGTGGTGAACGATGATTGAAAACATTCAGGTTAATGTGTTTACAGTTCTCTGCTGCTGACGCTAATGCATGCACGATAGCTTTGTGGCTTTTCTGTTCATGATGTTTGTATTTATTTCCACACTGATGCCTGATGAATTTGCCCCCTGAGTCATCTGCAAACACAGACAATCAAAATAAACAAATCATGTCGGGTCACGTTGGGATACTATTTGGAAAATGGAGCCTATTTGCTCACAGTGTTTAGGATTGTATCTGGGATTGAAGTTATGTTTTAACTACTCGAGCACCAATGTCTTCCTGCCTCTGCCTCGCTATGCTGCTGCTGTGTTCACTTGCTAATGCTACGTTCATATTCCTGCTGCTTGCCTGCCCCAGCTCCCCCCCAGCTTCCACCCCAGCTTCCACCCCAGCTTCCACCCCAGCTTCCACCCCAGCTTCCACCCCAGCTTCCACCCCAGCTTCCACCCCAGCTTCCACCCCAGCTTCCACCCCAGCTTCCACCTGTAGACTCGGGGGATAGTTATCTAATCATCACTCAATGTTCTTTATTAATCTGTGGAGTGATGAGGCCCGAGCCTAGACGCCAAACTCAAACTATATGCTGCTTCTAATAAACATACGGAAACACGTGAGTTGTCTGACTGAAGTGTAGATATGACAATGAAAATCTTAGATCACAACAGTGCAACACAATAACACAGATAAAGTAGTGCAAGTAAATAACATAGAATAGAATATAATAGAAACAGAATATAATAGAAACAAGAAATCCTACCAAGGTAATGTTCCCTTGTTCTCTTGCACATATTACAAGTGAAAACACCTTGTTTGCAGCATTATATTTCCAATGTAAATGTGTTGCTTGAACGTATGCGTGCTGCTTTGCAAGCACCTGCCTGAGGAGACAAACAAACACATCTCACACTGTGCCCACATGGTAACCAGGGAACAGAATAAGAAAGAAAGGAGGAGAGACAGGAAGCCTTGGAGAGGGGATGCAAACAGATGCTCAGGGACGAAGAGCGAAGAGGGAGTGAGGAAACAAGGCCACATACGCTTGTCTAGTTGTATTTCAACACATCCCCAGAATGGCTGCGAGCTCTCTTGTTCAACCCCATAATGTCTTCTCACACATCCACAACACAAACCCCCACCGTGTGCCCAGGCTTAAGCTTCAGTATACAAACTGTGGAATATCCTGCAGGATTATACGGATACCTTTCCCTTCTCATTGAAAAAAGTGTTAAGATGTAGTATGTGAAAACCTATACTGACTGAACCCTGTAAAGCCCAAATATAGAAAAACATTAGCACATTTGTTTGGGACCTTTCCGATGTTGTTGTAAGGAGTCTCTGGTGCAGAAATTAAAGAGTTTTTGTTGTAAGTTTTTAGGGAAATGTTGTAATATTGCAACGTTGGCCTTATAGCATTTCTGTATTTCTACTCACATTGTCTGAATAAATATATTGAACAACTAAGGGTTGATTGGCAGGATTGATTGCTTACTTAGAAGCTCTGTGAAGAGATGCCAAAATGTCTTGCAGGAACACATCCTCTGAAAATACACATGAAGGCATCGTGGTGCTTTCAAGTGCAGTCTATTAGATTGACCTGCTGATTTTCTGATAGCTCTGAATTCTGCTTGTGACACACACTGTTATTTACTATTTGAAATGTTAGAGCCCTATTTACTATGTTCTTGTTCGTGCCATGACATTTAAGACCATCATTATCCATTTTTACAACGCTTTCTTGTTTGTGTCTGTCACCAGCAGCCGTGTTCCCATTAAGTGACGTTAACACTAAAAGCATATCTTGTACATCCATTGACTTTCTCAATGTATAACCGTACAAGTTCCTTTTGGCAGTAACTAGTTTGGGGATCTTGTTGATTAGGCCAGAAAACTCTGGGTGTTTCTCAATGTCGAGTACGCTTGCTTGGGAGCACATGTCTTCCGAGTCACTTGCTTCCGAAGCGAGGCAAGAATACTTCCTAGACGAAGAGTGGAACAGGTGAGCAAGTATGCTGGTGTATGAGAGAAATTGGTCCGTGCGCAAAGCATTGTGGGGATTTGAAGACCGCGGAGTCTACACATGTGCAGCCTCGAAATTTCTCGCTACGAAGTACACCGGGCTTGGTAGAATTCCAAGTATGCTGGGCATTCTTAGGCGGCACTCGATGACGTAGTATGCTTGAAATAGTGGCTCTGGAGCAGCTTTACTCAACATTGAGAAACACCCTCTGTGTATGGTGCAGTCTAGATATTCCGATCAGCCATATATTTGTTTGTTAGCCAGTAATGTGAAACCAATCAATTCTACATTTCCACCTACAGATGTTTGTGGGTTTATTTATGCAAAATCGGTCTGGATTCGGACAAGCCAATCACAACGGTTTATCTACATGACAATTCTGAGAAGAAGTCAGAATTTTTAATTTTTCCTGAATTTCTCTGAATCATGAGAATAATGTCTGAAATTTGAAAAAATCAGAAATTTGAAAAAAAGTCAGAATTTGGGGGAAAAGTCAGACTTTTTTAAACAAGTCAGAATTTTTAAAAAATATCAGAATTTGGGAAAAAAGCTATAATCTTTTTATCATTTTGAAAAGAAACCTTATAATTTAGAAAAAAAAGTCTGACATGCAAAAAAAGTCTGAATTTTGAAAAAAGTGAGCCCGCCCTCCCAGCTCAACCTGGCCAATCAGATCATGACTCTGAAATGACAGTGAAAAGTTAGTCAAAAGAATAGACATTGTTTCCTAATAAATCCCTCAAGGCCTAAGTAATTTCATTATCTTAATTACACAAATATTGTACCTTCAAATCAAACCATAAATGCACGAAACTAATCAATTTTTGAGTAAATTGGCCAACAGTATATCACATATTATTCAACCAATGACGTTTGAGACTCCACCCTCTCTTACATCACATATAAGGAGGAGTTTGGAGCACTGGAACAAGATGGCTCCCAGGACTGAAACACAGGGGGTGTTTCTCAATGTCGAGGAAAGCTGCTCCAGAGCCACTATTTCAAGGATACTACGTCATCGAGTGCCGCCGAAGGACTGTTCCAAGGTCCAGGATACTTGGAATTCTACCGAGGCCGGCGTACTTCGTTGCGGGAAATTTCGAGGCTGCACATGTGTAGACTCTGCGGTCTTAAAATCCCCACAATGCTTTGCTAGCCTGTTCCACTCTTCTCCCAACCCTATATCCCTGTATACATATTTGAGTTGATATAACCTCTATTGCACTCTAAATCAGCTTTTAGAGTTAGAGTTTGAATAAAGGTATCATTCACGTTAATCAAGGACTATTATCTCCCTTAGAGATTCACCAGTCTCCATATCCACCAGTCATAACCATCTGTACCGGAAAATTAACCAAATCACAGTCCTCCAGCCTGAGGAGTGAGTTCAGTACCCTGTTAGTGAGATGAATTAATATTACAGCATTGATTTTGGGGGAGTGCGTTTTCCTGACAGCCATCTGTCCTCTGAAAGCAGTCTGTTCCTCTGACTCTGTACTGCAGCTGTGCTTCTCACTCCTGAGGCCTTCCATGTGTCCCTGTGTGTGTCATGAGATTGTGTGTGTGCATACACACGAAGAAATGTGTTCCAACACTCATGCGTGATGTTTAATTTCTTGTCACAAAAGGCCTTTAATCCCTTTCACACTATAATCCTTTTGATTCTGTTGCCTAAGTGGCTCCATTTAGAAGACAAATCGTCTTTTTCTCCCAAACACTCTTGAATAAACCATTGGTTCATGTCCACTTGTTTTGAAGAGCCACCATTACAAACTATCTATCACACACACAGCGGTGTATTTCTATTGTTGTGAAGACATCCATTGAGTTAATACAACCCGACGAGACCGTGTTTAAGCAATGAAAGCACAGAGCTCTTCAGCTAAACAGGAAATCATTATCTGCAGAGAAACATGAACCAGCACCGTGTTTCTGATGCACTGGGACAACGGTTTGCACCATGAACAACACACGTGTGTCTGTCAAGGCTGAACCCCTAACCATAAATAAATTGTCGTAGCTTTCGCATGATGCAGATTGTACAGAAGAGGATTAAGGCCACAGTTTTTTTTAGTTTTTTTTTTAGTTCTTACAACAAATTCAAAATTCAGAGAAAAAGTCAATAATCTGAGATGTTCTGAAAAATGTCTGAATATTTTTTTTCTCAGAATTCAGACTAATTTTCTCGGATCCTGAGATTACCACACAGAAAAAAAAAGTACAATTACTTTCCGTCAGGAAATGTCACAAGCGGCCCTAATCTTCTTCCGTAGGATTGAAACCAAACTCCAGATATCGATGATATGAGCCAGACTCGTATGAACTTATCAATTGGTTTGCATCCAAAACCACACACACACACACACACACACACACACACACACACACACACACACACACACACACACACACAGCCAATTTCTCTAAAGCGTAATATAATTATGAGGTATTGATTTCTGGATTACTTCTAAAGGACACACTGGTAAGAGTAGAAACGAGTGGTTACGATTGAATTTGATTCAAACTGCTCAGATATTCAAAGCCTCTTCATACGATACTATCAAAGACACATTATGTGGTATATCCTGTTGTGTCATGCTTTTCTTACCAGATGTTTCAGCACAGCTTTTAATTCCCCAAAATGAATCAAACAATGGTTCCAAGATGCATAACAAGTGCAGGGGTTATTTACAAATGAAGTTCAGACACTGGGAAACAAGGGGAAAGTCTTGTTTGAGTCATACGACGGT
Organism: Notothenia coriiceps; assembly: GCF_000735185.1. NCBI lineage: Eukaryota > Metazoa > Chordata > Actinopteri > Perciformes > Nototheniidae > Notothenia > Notothenia coriiceps. Next base: position 21,875,279 of record NW_011369945.1, read on the forward strand.
GCATGTGCTATCTGTAAATATGGGGAAGTGTTTACAGGGAAATCAAGCAGACGACCTCAAACTGCACTATGATAGATATATATATAAACATGATTGAATCAACTATACTATAACAATCAGCAGCATTATGGGTAATGGCAGCCCCATCAACAGAGCTCCGGTTAGCACAGAAGAGGCTGCTTTAGAATACCAATAAAGAAGCAAAGAATGGGTGCAGGGTGACTCAGACTCTTTGGTATACCCTATACACACACACACACACACACACACACACACACACACACACACACACACACACACACACACACACACACACACACACACACACACACACACACACACACTCCCATCCAGGCTCCAGCTCACGTCTGCGGCTGACAAAATGTCCCACTCAATCATGTTCTCTTTTTCTCCCGTTCATTGTCACTCTGCTCTGCTACACCGGCGCTGCACACACACACACACACACACACACACACACACACACACACACACACACACACACACACACACACACACACACACACACACACACACACACACACACACACACACTCTATCTCTCTCTCACACATACACACACCCCCTCTCTCTCACACACAGACACACACACACACACACACACACACACACACNTGTCTATTGTGCCACATGTATTGTTGACATTTATGATTCGTGTTTATTTATTTTTTTGTTCTGTTATAAACAGGGGTACACACAACTTTCTCAGTGAGGTACTCAGATGAGTACCTGGAGTCAGTGTTTGGTACCTCAACTTCTGGCTCCCCTCAAAGTTCCCATGAAGCCCTCTGTATTGCGAATGTCAGCGGGGGGGTGCTAGTGGAGTATGAAGCCCTCTGTATCGCGAATGTCAGAGGGGGGGTAGTGGAGTGCAGAGCTTCGAGACCACAGAGCATGTGAACGTTGTGATCAGCTGTTTTAGCGCAGTGCTGCTGTACAGACCGACGTTAACAGCAGCCCTGTCTGTGCACACGGAAATCGACTCTGTCGTCCGGTGATCTAACCGCCTTCTGGAAAACCTTCACAAGTACGTCGGTACGCAAATGCGCTTTGTGACACAAGTGACGGTACGCCTTTCAGATTGTTGCCGTGCATGTGTAGCACTTATGTGCACCCCTGCTTATAGAGTACAATGTACACTGTGGTGTTTGCTGTGCACTATTGGCTAGCGCTCCAGCACTTTGTTAGATAGGCTAAGGGGCGGGACGGTCAGTTTGCTTTTCTACTTTCCTTTGTCGTTTGAAGGGAAATCTAAATAATAAGCGACCGCTGCTCTCCCTCTTAGCTATTTTTGTTACATTATTTATCATGTAGTCTTCTTGATATTCCAGATTAAACATCCATAGTAAATGTTTTTTATTTCTCACAAGGAATCTATCTTGAGATATCATTTACATGAGCTATTATTTTAATTTTCTCATGTTGAAAGTGTTACTAAATGTCAACAGTGTTTGTAAAGCTCATCTGTTCTACATTTTTCAGATAACAAGAGTGGGCCTACCTGCGCAGCTCTGCCTGCGGGCTCTCTGTCTGCTCGGCTCTGCGCTGGGCCTCTGCGTGGAGCTCCGCCTGGAAGCTCACTGCTTCTGCAACTCTGTGTTGGGCCTCAGCATGCAGCTCCTCCACCAGGCCCTCCAGCTTACCCTCGGAGCTCTGCAGGCACATCAGTTCCGAGCCAACCTGCCTCAGCAGCTCCTCGTCCCGAGAGCTCTCCCGCGCTAGCAGCCCCACCCTCTGCTGCAGGGCAGACACCAGGTCCTGCAGACACATGGAGATACTAGCACATCAGATAAGAATATTATTTATTCCAACTCACATCCCTTTTAAATGCCATCTCCTATACCTTTTAAATACCAACTCACATACCTTCTGCAGAATGTTTATACACACTTAAAGAGCAACTTGCAGGTTTTTCTTTTTAATATATTTATGCTTAACCTTGCCTGAAAATTACAATTAAAAAAGTTAATGTTTTACAAGACATAAGGGCAGGAATTCAGAGGAAAAGAAGCCGTTTTGAGCTCTGCTTTTTTTTAACGTCATACGTCAAACGCGTCATATTACGTCACATGGGGGAGCAACTTTCTCGGACTCGTTCTCTGCCCAATCCTCGGTAGTAGTTTGTAGTGGTTGTGATTTAGTGAGCTGGTATTTTTTCGGTAATTTTACATTGCATTTCACCATTTTTAATCATGGTGAGCTGGAGTTTGTGGAGGTTGCACAAACTCCAGCCTGTCAGGACATCGAGTCCACAGTTTCCCTAACAGGAAAAGGACCCGGAGCTAGCTTTCGTTCCTGGGTGTGTTGTGCGAGGTGCATCCACCTCCCTGCAGCACACACACAGCTGAAGCCTATCAAACAAAAAGTTTATTCAGAACCGTATACAATCTCTCTCCCCCCTTCGCTCCTTCTCTCTCCCCTTTCGCTCTCTCTCTCTCTCTCTCCTTCCGGTACACCAGCACCCAGAGCCATATCATATATACTGGCCTGACAGCAACCGTAAGACGTAGTGTGGAGTTGCATTAGGTAACGCGAGATACGGCTGATACTTGCGCATTAGTTTCTGTTATGGATCAGTATCAACAGTCCTGCCAGTAACGTTACTATAGTTAATCACATACTACTTTAGTTATAGTCCTGGATATATGAAGCTAACTTTTACAATGTTGTGGATGTGACTGCGTTAGCTAACATAACTGTAGCTAACGCCGGTCAGCTCCACCAAGGAAGCTTGGCTCTGTTCTAACACTGGTTCTCCACACCAACCAAAAAGCCTCCATTTCTCGCCGATGGCCGTATATTTCTTCTAACCTTGGCTGCTCCTGGTCTCTTGGACACCTAGCAGGCTCCATAATTATATATCATATGGCATTCGAATATATATTTTCCACCTCCTTCTGTATCAAAATTAGCATTGTGATCCATGTTTTATTACTACGTAGAACCGGCCGCTCTCCCCCATGCTTACGTCACACGCAGGAGGTCAGGTGGAGAGGGCTTTTTTTGTATGCGGAAGTAAAAATGCCTTACAAAAACGCGCCAGAATGTCACTGTAGATGTATATTTTTTTGTAAT